>NC_136486.1:105834673-106039673 GCF_053919585.1 Euprymna scolopes | reverse complement strand
TATATATATATTACTTGTTTGAAATTTTTAATTTAAGTATATTTCGGAGTCAAACGCCATCCTTATTATACTGTTTTATTTCTTTCCATTTATCTTCTTTCTTGTCATGTTGTAAAGTTGGAGAAAAAAGTATCTTTGTAAAGATCCTCGAGTTGTCTCTCAGTGGTTCTATTTTGAAATGTTGGAATATGGCGTTGGCTATGTGAGATTAACGTCAAGTGTGTGAGTTCCATTATAGAAACGTTGATTAGCTTCAAGGGTGTGAGTTCCATTATAGAATCGTATATATATATATATATATATATATATATATATATATATATATATATATATATATATATATATATATATACACCATCCCGAAAAGTGAAGAAAAAAAAAACGAGAATCGCCACCATCGAAACTAAATTGATCGAAAAGGAGCGCCAAACCTTTTACCTTAGATTCTATGCCTCAGTCTTCTCTAAAAATATTATTAAGCGAATGGTGTATACTCACCGTTTTCTTAGTTTTGCAAAGGTGTGTTTTTGAGTAGGAGTTATTTGGTTTTAATTAGTCATATAACACAATGATTAAACATTACACTGGCATATCAATAAACCGAAAAAGTCTCAAGGAGATACTTACTGACCTGTTTACTGTTCAGCAGTGTCTATGTATCCTTATGTTAAATGTATTTATAATTTACAATGCGTAATTGAAGCAGCATAATCAAGTTGCCACACCGGTTTCCGTTAGATCACCAAAGTTAAGCAATGTTTAGACTGGTTAGTACCAGATGGGTGAATATTTAAGAATACTTTGCTGTGTATGTAGAAGGACATTGATATCTACCTGCAAGAATTGCAAAAATTCTAACGTCGTCATTTCACATATAAGGGATGAACACGCGACTGCAGACCACGTGCGAACTTAATATTCCATGAAACTTCCTCGTTCAGGGGAAACTGTTTCAGCGCACCTAGGATGAATTCAGCTGATTTAATTGTCTTTATATTTCCTCAGCGATAATTTTAATTTTCTTTTCATTAGCATATTTTGAATTATAAAAAAGATTAATTAATCAGATATAATTTCAAACCCAATATTCAAATTAGTAAAAGACATGTCGATCGCGAAGATATGCTTACTATATTAGAAATTTGATTATATATATATACATATACACACACACACACACACACACACACACACACATATATATATATATATATATAATTTAGTAATTTACATTCTATGACGTGAAATGGTTAAATTTCATATCTTGAATTTTATTTTATGCAAGACAAAATAATAAATATATCTCCTTAAGCAGTAGGTTTTCGATGTTTCCCGATCTCCTCAGAGGTTGCTTAGTAAGCACTTAGGATGTTCACGACATTTTCATGAACAATGGCAATAGTGAAGCGTTCATAAGGTTAAGTAAATTACCGTTGCTCTCCGATGTGATGCTTAATTAAGAGTACCAGGGCGTTGAGGAAGTTATGTGTGGCCCACTCGTCTGTATCGCTATCGGTTGAAATACAAATCTCTCGGTATATTTTGTATTGTAATTATTGGTGTACAAAAATGGATATCTCTATTAACTCATACACTTACTATGGTGTAATTATTTAAAAGAAACAATATGTTGGCATACAGTCAGCCACGGCTTAAAATAAAATTATATAATCCTTTTAAAAAATTTTATCGTGTTGCGAATTGGCAATTCCTAATATTTTGGATGGGATTTCAAGTGGCAACACGCGGGACAAGTAATTGAAAGTTCTTCACCAGATGTTTCAAGCATATTGAAAAGACGATCACGAGCTATTTTGCTTGTTTTATGAAAATATAAAAAAAATAATGGCTGACACAATTGAGAAGGCAGATATGGATTGGATCATCAGTGTATAAAATCAGAGAGTGTAAATTCTCCGGCTGACTGTTCTCTTCTTGAATGTCGTTTTCGATTGATGTAATTTCCGACCTTATTCAGTTATATATTGTCGAATATTTCTATCGAAGTCGGGAATCTGCACGGAAATTGGAACGCAACCATTTATTTAAGTCACGGGGATATTATTATGCTCTCGTTCCGCTAGCGATGACTGAATAAAAAGGGGCTAAGTGATACGCAATTGTAAAAGAACAAATGGCGCAGTGGCCAGGGTACTCGGAAAACTCCAGATGTAAAAGTGGCATTCTTTCTGAAAGTTGAAGGTTCACTCCTCTGTTTTGGGAACCGAAAATACAATTGTGTATTAATTACTGCCTCTATCTATTCAAACACGGTGAAAGGAGAGCATACTAGCCTCTTGAATTAAATAAAGGGGCCCGTTCTAAATCTCTTGCAGATTTCCGATTCGGCAGAAACATTCCCAGGTTCGACTAGATACACCTGAATAAGGTCGGAGTTTACATCGAGCGAAACGTTGTAAAAATGGCATTCGAGAATGAGAACAGAAGTCCGATGCATCCAAACGACCAATCCTCATCTAAAACATTCGGAAACGTAGAAAATGTTGATTGTAATTGTTTTGCAGTTTTTTGTCAACTAAAAAAAATAAATAAATAAGAATTTTTTTTATTTCTTTTTATATGCCGACCGAGAATCCTTATAAACATGGAATATGTTTGAGATGCTTCTTTTGTTAATGCTCTTTGTGCGTTGCTTGTTGCGGATTTCAAAGCGCACATTCAATGTGAATGGCTTCTGTGGCAAGAAGTAGACAGCCAGTAGTGGTCCAATAGCCTGACAATATGCTTTGTACAACCCAGTAAACAAGCAGGCAAAGAGACGCATGCCTCATGCTTAAATAAATACGGAAACTAATAACAAAAACATCTACACACACCCCACGCACTCACACACACACACACACACACATGTATATAGCATAGTAAGTTTTACAACCATTAAAGCTTTGTGAAAAAATTAGCCCTTAGTCTTTTGTTGGAAAACTCTTTTGCATGTAAATCAACTAATTTCTTGTAACCACTGACTTGTATTGATATCAGGAATTAACGATAGACCTAATATTATTGTCTAGAGGCTCAGTTGTTTACTAAGAAAACTATATATATATATATATATATATATATATATATATATATATATATATATATATATATATATAAACATTGAAAAATAAAATGTAAAATTTCAACGTTATTTCTCGCGGTTAATCGTAGCCGAGTAGATACGGTCTTTGTTAATCAAGTCAGAGATGGCCTGTTTTGCTGGGTTCGAACCTATCGACTGATGTTAATCCTGACACCCTGCACTAAAGGTCCCCGAATAGATGAAACACTAGTTTCTGTAGGTATTTTATTATTATAGTAAATAATTATATATATATATATATATGTGTGTATATATAATTATTTACCATAATAATTAAATACCTAGAGACACTAGTATATATATATATATATATATATATATATATATATATATATATATAAAGTTGAGAGTTTTTCTCGCTTTCACATGGATATTAATCGTCTACTTTTTCTATTTAAAAGTTATTAAAACGAACTTCTTAATATTCAGTCATAATTATGCGAGCGACTACATAAACCTTTCCTAATTTGTGTATTCTTTTAAAAACAATGCTTTAATTATTACTTATTCATTTTTATGTTTTCTAATTATATGATTTGTTCATTTCACTACTACATTAGATTTTATTAATGTATAGTTTCAACATTCTGCATATTGAGTACATTTAGATGAAAACGCTTTACCATATGATATATATATATGTATGCATATATATATATATACATATATAAGTGACCTTCATGGTATGTTTGTGTGTGTAGGAAAATCCTCATCAAAACTACTCTCTTAACATTTGATCTACACAGATGAAATTTCATATACAGCATATTTCAACCTATAGTACACTTTTTATTTTGTTTTTATCTTATCGTTCTGAAGATTATAATTAAAAACAAACAGTTATGTTTTGCAGGGTACATCGCATAAAAAATCATGAATGCTGTTTTTTTTATTTTATTTATTTATTTTTTTTTTTTTTGCGCATGCTTAAAATTAAGTATTCATAGCTGAAAATCGGTTAATTTTTAACTTTTTTTTTGCGTTAATAAAAACAATCTTTATGGGTATTTTATGACAGGGCAACACCGGGCCGCCTATTAATATGCATATAAACCAAACAACAATTTCTTACGATCGAAAGAAAAGAGAATTAAGAGAGTGGATCCACAAAATACATAAGGTTCAATACCGTTTCAAATCGAGTTCTATCAACAACAAATTATGATAAATTATACAGAAACTGTTTAGTGCAGGTTCAAAGTATTACTGATCATAAGAAAGATTTCATAGCTTTTCTCTAACACTTGGTATCTATCTCTTTAACTAAATATCTCTGTTTCTCTCTCTTTTCGCCCCTCTCTCTCTCTCTATATATATATATATATATATATATATATATATAGAAAGAGAGCGGGAGAGAGAGAAAAAGACAGACGGACAGACAGGGACAGAGAGACAGAGAGAGAGGAAGAGAGAAAGACACTGACAATAGATCGATATTTTATAAGGTTTATGTATTTATAAATGTTTGAATTCATATGAATATCGTTGCGGTTGATGTTGAGCTATGGTTATGTTCCTTACAATTGAAGGCAGAGATTGCTTCGTTGCCGGGTTCGAATCGCATGACCACGACAATCGTAACTTCCCACACTGATGATTCCGGAAAAATGAAGAAGTAGTGTCTGTAGGCATTAAGAATATATATATATATATATATATATATATATATATATATATATATATATATATATATATATAGAGAGAGAGAGAGAGGGGGGTTAGCCCCCAAAAAACGTGCCCAACTCTAATTACGCCCCGTTTCTTCGTGTTTTGTCCGAATGAAATGAAACTTTGGTCATAACTAGTTTATTATATTCAAAACATCGCATCAAAACACTAGGGTCTTTGGCCTTTTTTTCTCCATTCTACAGCATATGTTCTAGATGGCCTCCATTTAGCTTTTGTTTTTGTGGGGGGTCACCCAATATATATATATATATATATATATATATATATATATATATATATATATATATATAAATAAAGAGAGAGATGCGTTTTTGTGTGTACGTGTGTCTGTGTGTGTGTGCGTACATATGTTCAAATGCGGTTCCGGGATTTATCAATATGGTAGATTGTTGTAAATTGTGACTTTAGAGTCAAGCAAATTCTTTACATTTGTCTACACGCTTAGTACTACGCAGTCGACTTAAAAACCACGGCGAAGAAAGAATTAAATATTATTTATGTTTGTTATGCGGATACGCCTACCAGACTGTTATAAACAGTTTTCAATGCGCCGGTTGAACGGGGCAGCTCATTACCCACTATATTTGGCAGCTTTATTCTAATTTACCTTAACGGTCTGTTGTAGCAGGAATGGGCGATAAATACAGTTAATCATTTATTTTTGTTTTACTTCTTATCCACGTGCACGTTGTTTCATTCTGTTTTCAGGAATTCTCAATATGTATTATTACATGATTTTATCTTCAGATCCAAGTCAACATTTAAACATTTGGCTGAACTCTTACAATCATGCGACTAATGAATGTAGATGGACGTTCATCCCTAAGAAACCACAGATTTCTACTTTGTAAATAGATATATTATACTACTATTTGGTATTCGCTGATTTACCTGCCGCCATTGTGTCTTATCTGACGCAGTAGATAACCTCTTGGCAAACAGGGCGTTTTATGAACCACACACTTGATTGAACTGAAATGTGTCTGGACCGTTGGCAGCTTACGTTTCAAGATGGACTACTTAATATACATTGCCTGACATCTTACGCAGCCGTCATATAGATATTTACGCTAAACCTTTCGCTCCAAAGACATCCTCTCTAATTGTTTCACTTTTATATAAAGCGTTGTCAGATTCTTTTTGACAACAAAAATCAATTTAGCTTGTGTCACGGACGATTTTTATGAATTAGTTCAATGAATATGAGTTGTTTCGAGAGCCTGTACACTTAAATACTTAGGACATGCCATTCCCAGGGCATCTTATAATGTATAAAGAGCACGTCTACGCTTGACACACTGATTGCACTCGAACATATGTATCTGGTATAAGGGCTTGCGAATTAAGTCTAAGATAATACATGAGATACGGAAGACGCCAGTTCCCTCTAGTCTGGATATGACATCAGTACAGATCACATGTTTCTACTGTTGGAGACGCATAAATATAGATTATTTTGGCTTTCTTATTTACCAGCACGAAAATTCTTGGTCCATTTGTGATCCTTAAAGCTTGCTCAGAGGTGGTCAGAGACTTTTTAATGAATTTAATATGATTCTGTTCAGATTTTGTAAATTTTCATTTGCATCATTTTATTCATATAATGAGGCTCATGCTTAAAATAGTCCAAAGTGATTGAAGTATGAAAAAAGAACATATTTTTATATTCTTCATAGTTTCTTTTTATTGTAGCACTTCTTCAGGATGATTGATTTGAAGAAATAATATGCAAGCATATTATTAAAATATATTCGGTGCTTTTCTGACATGAACAATATTTTTTGTTTTGTTTTTTAAATGAAACATAGTTGTTGGATTTTTTTTAAATGTAATGATTAATACGTGAAATTAATATGTTTTTGAACGAACTGTAAGTTTTACAATTCAAAAGGCGCGATTCCTTTACGAAATAGAATAACTATGCTTATTAATTTTTATATCTATGTTATGTACAAATTTCGGGTTAGAAAGTTGTTTAAAATAAATAGTCCTAATTTGAAGCTCAGTACTGTATATATGCTTTCTTATAGAATGGACATTAACGGTAGAAGCCGTTATGTTGTTTGACTTAGTTAGCTTAATGATAAGTGATCACTTAATAATCCTTCGGCGAGATTTTTTTTTTGAAATGAATTAAATGAATCAGTCTTATGTAAACTTAAAAGTATAATAATATACGAATAGTATTCAATTTTCAGTACACGAGAGTAGAATGCATTCATGCGATTTATACTTTCTATGCCTCTAATGTTCATTATTTTTTTTATTTTTATTTTATTTCTACGTGAGTTTCATAAAGGTATATCCCATTACAAATATTGCATGGGACAATATAAATAACTGAATTAGATGTGGTGTCTTTTACGAAAATGTTTTGTTGTTTTTGTACTTTTTTAGTTTGCTATAGTTTGTGTTGTTGGAATTTCTATCATATTTAGAGTATTGAAAATTATGTTAATGTTTGTTGTTGCTTTATATTTACTTATTGTTAACTAAAATTTTGAATACACATGAACAGCAAGAAATACTCAAGCATGTTTCGATTTCGTTGTGTGGTTAAAATGTATGTTGTCAATTGTCCGTATAGTTTTGCGATATGGAAAGTTAGATTATTGTTATATTTTATTGCAAGCGTATATAGAAAACAGTGCCAATTTATTTTTCTCTATTTCTATATAGGTGAAATATTATGAAAGGGCTGACTGCGTTAACTTTGATCTCAGGATTTTCACTGTGCGTTTTGTAAGGAAAGAAAAATATTATGTCGTCAATATGTATAGAATATTAAGTGTTTGAGATCATCTAAAATTAAATGGGCCAATCTCTAGTAATTCTACAAGTAAGAGGGTTATAACTATGAATTGAAAGTAGGTCAGTGATAAGTTTGATTATTTCTATTAGAATGTTGCAAGGCAACGTAGCTTTAATGTTTGTTCTTTTCTCATAATAACTTGAACTATGTGAAGTATTGCAATTTTTTGGATGAATTTTTTATGGATTTGAATTTTGCGTCCATTTATTGTGAACTGAACTACAAATTTGGAATACACATAAACAGATAATAAAGCAGGTTTCGATTTCGTTGTGTGAGTAAAAATGCATGCTGTCAATTGTGCGTATAGTTTTGCGTATATAGAAAAAGTGCAAAAATAATATTTCACTATTTTCTAGGAAAATATTATAAAGGGGTTTATGTCGTTAATGTGTCTAGAATATTCACTGTTTGTGATAATCTAATATTGAATGAGTCAAATTCTAGTCATTCTTCAAGTAAGTTTGTACACCAGTAATGTGGTTATATCTATACGGTCCGAAATTTTGCTTATCAAAATATAAAATTGAAAGTAGGTTATGCCAGTGATAAGTTTGATTATTTCAACTAGAGTGCTGCAAGGAAACGTTATGTTCATCTTGATCTTTTTATGCGTATATGATGTAGACCTAAGCGTATAGACGTATTTTCTACATTAATGTTTTTTATGTTGTGTAATAAATCTGCAGCGATTTAGTTTATATGTATATAATGCCTGATAAGGCAGTTAGAATATTGGCTATTATGCCCTCTTGTACGCCGCTCTATCGTTGCCATATATATATATATATATATATATATATATATATATATATATATATATATATAGTAATTTATAAAATATATATGGCGACTAAGCTACACTGAATATTCTGCGTTTCTTATAATAAGCCTGACGAATCCTACAGTGGATGAAACGTAGAATATTCAGTGTAGCTTAGTCGCCATATATATTTTATAAATTACTAACTAGCTCTACCTACGTATTGAGCACTTTTGAAGTAAATACTTAAAGTTTACGAATAAATCTATACTTTCGTATATTAAATGTATGTGAGTAAATGAAGTAGTTATATATATATATATATATATATATATATATATATACTTTCAGCGTTAACAAATTCCTAATGAACCGCCCCCTTAAGTAAACACTTCATAAAATCTCCACACTAACGTAATGTACTTGCAATTACCCTTATCCCTGAGTGGCTTCCGGGCCTTGATAAGTGGTGACCACTGTGTAAAAGAAAAACAAAAAAAACTTCATTTACTCACATAAACTAATATACGAAAGCATAAATTTATGCGTAAACTTTAAGTATTTGCTTCAACAGTGCGCAATACGTAGGTAGAGCTAGTTAGTAGGTTATAAAATATATATGGCGATTAAGCTACACTGAATATTCCGCGTTTCGTCCACTCTAGGATTCTATAAGCATAAGCCTGAAGAATCCTAAAGTGGATGAAACGCGGAATATTCAGTGTAGCTTAATCTCCATATATATATAAGTTACTATACATATATATATATATATATATATATATATATATATATATATATATATATATATATATATATATATATATCTTCGCTAGTACTGAATCATTGCGAAATAATTAATGAATATATATGAAAAACATGTAGGTCTTGTGCCGTACGTGAAAAAATATCCCCTTGGTCTTTTAGCTAGGATCCAATGGTAGTATCTGTTCTGTCTAAAGATGGTATATAATATCGTTGGGTTTCATTTCGCGGTGGTCGTCCATACAATGGAAATATATTACAGACTCTTATAAGGATGTTGGAGATAAACCGTAATAACCAGATTTATTCTTACACTGTATTAACCAGATTACTTAAATAAATACTTTTTACAGTTTTAATAAAATAGCCATAATAATATTCTGTGGACCCAATCACGTCCACAGAATGCCATACAGCAATATATTACATATGAAAGATATTGTCATGGAATTTCCACAATTCCGTCAATCAAAATAAAACGAAACACTCATACAATTTCATAAATATACCACACATGAACCCATATATATATATATTTAACTAAAATAAAGAAAGACAAAGGGTCAAAAAAATTATTAAGATAGATTAATTGCCTCCCTTGCACCAACCGAGACTAATCGACTAGACCGGAAGCTATGCCAATTAAGAACAGTATAGTACAACATATATTTACTAAAATACATTAAATTAAAAAATTTAAAAAATTGCTATTAAAATAAAATAAAATATATAGAAATAGGGATAAGCTATTTTTAAATAAAAATTCACATCATTATAAACAATATATGTGGTCCTGCTTTTTCCTCAAACAGAAAACAACATGGCTGTCGAGAGGCTAACATTATTTACGATTTACCAATCACTGGTCCCCCTCATGTTAGGCTTGAGACCGACGGTACCAATGTTTTTCTGACCTTCTGTACAATTATATATATATATATATATATATATATATATATATATATATATATATATATATATATATATATATATATATCCGGGCTTGAATGATAATAAACAGGTGTTTCACACCTCCATATCTTATTGTCATCAGAATCGGTGAAATCGTCTATTTTTCAATCAATTTGATTGATTGCCTGCTCTAGTAGGGGACCCATCGCGATTCACCGGAAAAAAGCTTCCCATGCCTCCACACAGTACATTGTAGTCGACATTGCACTGTAGAGAACCTACTGTTGATTTTATAAAATTATTTTTCGTATATAATTGCTCGAATTAAAATTTTAAATGCAAATGTCAAGTATCATATTGAGATCGTGCTTTTAACAGAAACATTAATTTCGAACGCGTTCCTGTCATATCAAAGAACATACTGTTGATTTTTTTTATGTTTGGCCTATTTTCTTCTGTGCTATTAAAACTTCTGAAATACACTTTTGGTGTAAGGCTGTGTAAAGTGTTAGCTTTTGTCAAAATTGCCTGTTCATGCTTTCATTGGATTATTTCGATTCTGGATACACTTTGAAAACATTCCGATGGAAAACCTATCCAAGAACACTTTCAGGCACATAAAGGACTTTCGTGTTAAATTTCATAAAAATCGGCCCAGTCGTTTTCGAGTTCATACATAACGCACTCACATACACAGATACATACACAGACAAGGTTCTATAGTAGATGTTGTATAGGTAGTACGTGGAGAAAAATACTATGCGGTAAATGTAAAGGTAGAGTTTATGTGTTCTATAAGCAATAAAATTATTATATAAAAATACAGTTAATTGCAGGGTGAGTGCACTTACTTGAGAAGATACGTTTATGGCGTCTTTACTCCTTCGATTGTTCCCCAAATGGAGATACAACTCACGCAGGAGCATTATGCTAAAAGTGCTGTTCATTCTAAAAAAATTTACACTGAAATATTCTTCTCACAATCGCTTTCTGATTGAGCCACTCACTGTACAATGTCGATCGCGATTTACTGAAGTGTTAAGAAATTGCCAATTTCCATATTGTCTTCTGTACTACATCCTAAAAGAAAAAAAATACAAACAAATCTTCAATTTACACAAGTACAAATATCTTAAGAAGCTTATTATATGAAAGATGAGCGTGCATAATCATGTAAAACTGTGATTAACTCATACGGATAAAGCTTTAGTATAGTAAGCACTTGGATACTTTATTAACTATTCGCAAAGAGATCATCTTTTGAGATCTAGAAATGGCTTGCACTCGGTTTTAAAATTGATTAAACATCGTGATATATGGACTGTGACGAGCCAGGCAGGTTGCAATATAAACTGAAAGACTTTTGATTAAAAATTACTGCTTGTTCAATAAAACAGTAATCATTGTAAGATTCCAGCAACTTACATAGAGTAGTTTGAAAAAGTATGCGATGGGAGGTGGCTGTCGGATAAATGAACTAGGAAGCCGACATTGTCCATTTGAAGCTACCCCGCCTAAATAAGAAAGAAATCCGACTGAGACAACATTGTTACTATGAATGTGCCCGCTTAATATCTGTCGCCGCTCGGACAGTCAAATCGACCTTCAATTTTTGTTGTAAATTCATTTTTTAATATTTTTTTACGCAGGTATGGAAGTGATTGAGATTTGATCGTGTGTTTGCAGCCACAGTATTCAAAATCGGTTAGAGGGATCAGAGAAACATTACAGCAGACCTTTTGTTGAATCCGAAACCCTCCTTTCTCAAGTTGAAAATAATTATTGGTAATCAGGCTCGTGGATCGGTCAAGATGGATTCAGCTCGTGGACCGTAGGTTTCCTACTTTTACACTGATGATAATATACATTTGTATGCGTGTTCACATGAAAAAGAACGTATAAAAAAAACTTTAAATATGACGTTGTATATGATGTTATCACGCATTCTAACAAGAGGAATGTCGAATAGCTCTGCTAGTAAATGCATCATATCGGATTCTCAAAATCAAAGAGCAATTGATCTTAGAAATCAGTACATGATTTGGATTGGACTGATTTTTTTTGTTTTTACTATTTTATTGAGTCGAATATCATTTAGTTGTATGAATTTCTTTCTAGGATTAAATGTGCCAGCTCGAGAAGTTTATTACACTATATCCGTTTTCTATTCTGCATGACACAAAACTCAATAAATCACTTGCGTTCAATATTTTTAAAACTATTACACTTCTCTATACATGCCCAACATTACATTTATTGATAATCGATCAAAAAAAGCTCATGCATTTAATAATTGATTTATATCCATACTTTTTAGTTTCTCAATTTATGTGGAGAACAATAACTGTCGGCAATATAATTTCGAAATAAATACATATTCTAGTACTTGTGGCTTACGGTCATGGAACAGCATTTTTGTTTTTGTTTCGAAGATCTCAAAAACAGAAGCGATAATTCGATTTCAGATCGGTGACACAATCCGGATAAACCGTATCCGAAAATGTCAGCAACAATACTTTTAGAGTTATCTCCCTTTATTTCCTTTCAAAACAAATTCAAGAACAAAAAATAAAACAATAATTATATAAATGTTTATCAAATTAATGTACGTCACTGCTCTATCGTTATTTTGATGGTATATGCTCGTCTGAGCTGGAATTCATGGTTCTACTCTGCTAAACCTTCATAAAGAAACACTCATCAAGCTATAAGCACTATCAACGATTTTCCGAATTCTACATGCGCCTAAATAAAAAATGTAAATTTCATGAACAAAGCTTCTTTTCTAGAACTGTCCGCTTGTGAAACTATTGCGTTGGTCTGCTTTTCTGCTGACTACAATGTGGTCGCCGTCAAGTCCAATGTAAACAAATTTTTGTCGAGTCATCTCCTTTAATAATCATACTCTACGCAATTTCCACCACTAACCTTTACTACATTGTTGTCCTGGTGACCTATCTACACTCATTAACCATTATGCTTTAATGGCTTTCGGGCCTTAATAAGTGGAGATTTCATTGTAAAATGAAACAAGATAACATTTTGAAAATTATTTGAACATTTATTGAATTAAAATAGTTTCATCGCCTTAATGCACAAGTGTCGTTCTTCCACCTTACAATTCAATAAATAAAATTTACCCTAAAAATTGTATTGTACTTACAATCCTACCTAAAGGAATAGCATGGTCAGTAAAATTCGAAAATATATTTTTAAAACAGTTTTTTTTTGTTTTTTTTTTAAGTTCCTCCTTGTTTTAAATTTAAACAAATATTCGATTAGCAGCAAATATGTTTTTTTTTTTAATAGTAAGCGAAAAACGGACGCAGGATACATTCATATAAAGATTATATTACTTAGTATGAGTTGAAATCAGTGTGAATATAATTAATACATATTTCTTACATAAATTAATTCACAAACGAAGTGAATTGTCTCCCCCTGTTTTGATATTTGTAAAAGGAGGATAACAAGCTGTGCAGTGACTGTAATGCCTATATGTATAAGCGGTCGATTATTAATCATGCACAATTGATTAACCGCTTATAAATAATCATCAAGGATTTCCTTATATGGTTATTCTTATTTTCCTGTTGTTTTAATTATTACAGAAAAATTATAGAAAAAAAAACGAACGATACAAATCATTACATTCTCCTATACACGTCACGATAGAGGACAGAGCTTATATAAAAGTAAAATGTCAATCCAATTTTAAAAATTTAACAAATGTTCGTACCAGTCGTGAACGGTCAAGGAGGATAAAAGAACCTGGGACGGGAAAATTAGTCCAGACCTTCACTGACTGATTGTAAAGAGTGTTTGAAGCTTGCAAAGATTAATTCCCTCCGAAATTATTGTGAGGACCAATTGGTGGATGCCAGCGAGAAATCACTGTTACACGGCTGTTGCGATAACTTAGAATCATTTGTAAAGGTTATCCAAAATGACATAACATACGGCAAATCTTGGAGTATAGCTTCTGATACAGACCAGACTTGGGTGCATCAGATTGAATCGAAACCGAAACGAAAACTTATGAAGAATTCGTGGTAAAATTATTTATTACAAAAATGGAAGGTCATAACAATAAAACAACAGTCACTCAGAAGAAAAAAAATATGTGAGTGTTACATACAAAATAACATACACGTCATTGTGTTAATATATAGAAGGTAACGGTCTGCGTGAGAACTCCTAAATTAAAAGCCTTAGTCGAAGCCAATCAACACACAATTGTTCGAGAGTCTGCTTCTGAATTAGACGTAACGTATACGATGATTTCTAACCACTTGAGAGAGATTGAAAAAACAAAAAAAACTTGATAAATGATTACTTCACGAATTAAACAGCAACTAAAGGAAACGCTGTTATGAAGTGTAATATTCTCTTCATTTAGGCAACAACATTTCATGACAGAGTTGTGACTTACCATGAAAGGTGGGACCATTACGACAACCGGCGACGCTCAGCTCAGTGGAAAGACGCCGACAAAGCTCCACGACATTCCTGAAGCCAGAATTGTACCAAAAGAAGGTCATGTTGACTGTTTGGTAATCTCTGACTAGTGCCATCCATTAGAGATGGTAAGATGCAGGCGTAACCATTCCGGCGGAGATGTACTGTCAACAAATTGAGAAAATTCATCATAAACCTCGACAACAACTCACAGCATTAGTCAACAGAAAAAAACCCAATTGTAATCCACGACAATGCTTGCCCCATGCTGCTAAATCGACCATGCAGATGTTTAATGAATTGGGCTACGAAACCGCCTCATCCGCCATACTCTATATACGTCTCACCAATGCTTTCTGATTGTCTCTTTTCGACCTGGAAGGTGTAGTATAAAGGGATAAATAAAAATCGTCACTTACCTTTAATGCATCCAAAACCAAACTTCTATAGCACACTATCCACTCCCATATCTTCACTTTGCCCCAGTTAACATAAACGATTCTCGTCCTGAAAAAACACTCTACTTCGACAAAAATTGGGGAGTGACCTTTACTCTTAGCCTGAAATGCAAGACTTAGATAAGATCCGTTGCCAAAATCATTAGAATTAATCTGTGATCGTTCTGTTGCTCCAGGAAGTATCTCACTCCTTATGCAATCCTCTACCTGTACAGGGATCAAATACGTTTTTAAAATTTACAGTGTATATATATATATATATATATATATATTGAGCATTCTATTAGTCTAAAGTATTGGACACAGCTCTTATATATCAGTAAAACTAATAAAAATTCCAACGATTGTGGAATTTACCGGTTTTTACACTTTCCATTTGTTATAAGTTTATAAAGGCTCCAAACGAAATAATACGAACGTAGTTTTGCTTAATGACTGTTTTTTTTTTTCATTAATTTATTTAAACAATTCATTTATGTTCCGCTGGAAGAATCTCGTTGGCGAATTCAAGGCGAAATCGATGAGGGGTGTGTTCATCTGCCTGGACCCAATCCAATTTTTCGTTTTCCTTTTGTTTTTTTTTCTCTTTTTATAGTCCTTCCTAGTAGTTTTATATTTATTTAAATGAACATATTTGTTCGATTTGTCTTTTAATTGCATAAAAACGATATATAAAATATAACTAGAAATATCATGAATTAAGAAAGCCTATTTTCTATTAAGATGTTGTAAAATACAGGGTGGAACGATAAAATTTTCGGCCCAAAGAAAACAACGCTATAGCTTTATTTTAAAACTTTTATTGAAAAAAAATTGATTATGTAGTAAACCTAACATCTATTCAATGTAGCCGCCTTCATCCCCCACTACCGCCTCGATAACGGTCCGGAACTGGGTGCATGCTATTTCCACAGGCGCTACTGGGAGCTCGGTGTGTACTCAACGGATGGCAGAGATGCGGCTGATTCTGGTGTTGTGGGAGGTCATGTCGGTGATGTTCTCGACGTATGACTAAACGAAGTAGTCTTGCGAGTTCAGTTCGGGAGATGGGGTGGGAGCAATGAGAGAAAGGGTACAAAGTCATAGCACTCTTTCTGTAAGCAAGCCTGGGAATCTTGCTGCCACACCAAAAGTCTTCCAGCTGCCATCTGATTATGTCATGGGATTACTACACTCTTCAACACATCTGGGTGCACTTTTGTATTGACTTTAAAGCCGACTTAGAAGTGTCATGTGACCCTCACTTGGAACTACAGCAAAGACCATAACCGTAGCCGAAAACATTGTTTTTATCACTCCGAGCACGCCCTCAAGCGTTGAACTGTTAGGATTTGCATTTTAAGGGTGCTGGAAATGGTCTTTTGTACCATAACATTGATCGGTAGAGAGCATGAGTTATACAGCAGCACGTCTCCGATCTAGCTCCTTGAACATTGTGTCACGTTCGGACATGATAGAAGTCTACAATCGTTCTTAGAATGTGTACACAACCGGTCAACTTGTCTGCAATATAAAAAAAAAAACTGGTTTTCATAAAACGGAAATTGAATCATATCGTCTTTTCTCAGGCAGTCCTGGATATGACCATAAACTATATCCGATGGTGAGGCCCCAGCTTTCGAGCTTTGGGGAGTGTCGAGCCACCCTTTAATTGCCATTGCTACTCTGACCCGGAGCCTGTCTGTTAGGGTCCCAACAATGGGTTAAATAGAAACCAACTTAAAAAACGAATATACTCTATTAAAAAAATATTCTTCACATCACTGGATTCGGCATTAAATAATCTGAAAAGGGTTGATATGCCATAAAATAAAAACAAAGAACAATTTTCTCAGGCGACAATTTTATTATTCTACTCTATACTTACTATAGCATACATGCGCAAACACACACAAACGCACACACACACACACACACACAAACGCACACACGTGCATGCGCGCGTGTGCGGTATATTTACTTTGCCACACCGGTTCCTGCTGGATCACCGAAGTTAAGCAACGTTGAACCTGGTCAGTACTACATTGGTGATCATTTGGGACTTCTAGGTGCTTTTTGTGCTCTCTCCTTATCTTGCTTTGTGATTCGAGACTGAACGGAGGCATCGATATATATATATATATATATATATATATATATATATATATATATATATATATATATATATTATATATATAATATATATATATATTATATATAATATATATATATTATATATATAATATATATATATAATATATATATATATATATATATATATATATATATATAAACTGGACATTTAGCCCGTTGAAAATGTGCAATAGTTATACCCCCTTGACGTCGACTCAATGTTTTATATCAAATTGAAGATTGAATATAGGTATATTTGTGATAATTTTGACATTAAATATTATTCCTGATGAATTCCTTTTTCTACATAACTATGCACGGAACTAGTCACCTCAGTCGATACACCGTAATATATCAAAAATCCGTATCAAATTTAATCGAGATGTAAGCAGTAGCTTCCGAGAAAAAGTAGAGCAGATAGAGAAACAAACAGACAGAATAACAGAAATATAATATACATATTTATGTATATTTATATGTGTGTGTAGTAAGTGTGTAAGAGTGTGTGTGTTTGTGCATTTTGTTGTGTTATTTTAGTGTAATAGTCGTTTGAATGAGTTAAAAAAAGACGAGACTAATATGAAAAATATTTTATTAATAATAAACATAGGGAAAATAAGAGACAGTATTTATGTTCGGGTTGTCTGTAGGAATAATAATTTCAGAAGTTTGCAGCGTAGAAGTTTGTAAATTGTTAAATCGGTTTGTTGGCATAACAAAATTGAGAATTTAAATCTTGTTGCGAACTTCACTCTAAAAAAAACCTCATAAGCTTTACACTTCATTTATTGTATATTTCTTCTTTTTCTTTTATTTCACAACTAGCCTGGGTACCCGGCGTTCCCGGGTGTTTTGACGTGTGTGTTGAGTAAAACAACAAAAAAGTGGTAGTAGGCAGGCAGGATCGAACCCCTATCGCGGAGGAGACAAAGAACGTGGAAAAAATGTATTTGGCTTATGCGCCCATCGCCAAAGCGGAATTGTCAAAGGTTTAAATTAAGGCGAGCTAATAGAAAAGAGGAGATGACTTTCGAAAATATCGACGAAAGAATTGACCCCTCCCTGTAGAAAAGAACCCAATTTAAGATGAGGAAAGTAATGTTTTTAGCCAATTTTTCGATATTTGGCGTCCGTATCGTCCAGCTTCTAAACGTTACCGATCTCGTGAAAATCCGTCGCATCTGTCGGAAGTTTTAGGCAGACATAAAAACATACATACACACATTTAAAAATACAGGTTATATTTATATTATAGAAGATTACACCATGCGATGTCATAATATTGGTCAGGTTATCTCATCATTTGTGCTGGGACAACAGAATATTATCTTCATTGTTCAACTCTCGAGTACATATTCGTTGATACTTTATAAGTTGTGTTTATATACAGCTTGTTGTGGTTCTCAGTTGATTCACTGTTTTTAACTGTGTCGGATATATAATCGAGAGTCAAAACAATGATAGGGAAGGTATGACGCTAATTTTCGATACCCACAAGAAAAATTGCCAGTAAAAACTAGCAAAATGAAATTAAATCACCGTACTGTTTATTAAAGAAGAAGCTTAAGCATATTAACATTGTTTATTTTACTCCCCATAAAATCGATGAAATTTGATTTTTAAGGAAGCAGAAAATTAAAAACTTTAAAAATGAGAAAAATATAATGGCGGAAATGAATTTTGATATAGAGGAAAAACAAACTATATTAAAGAATAAAAATATAGGGAAAGAACTTTATACAAACGTACATTACATCTTGTTAAAGTTTGTGTTCAGTTATTAGTTAAGTGAAATATCACAGTAAACATTTTGCCTTTGGTTTGAAATAGTATTAAAAATACTCATATATATGTGTAAGTCCAGGAAAAAAAATTACATCTGAGATTACAAAAGCTAAAACGATTAGTTTTTTTGCTAATATGGAGGACGCTCATTGACAAAAGTTCCTTTATTATAAATTTTCAAGATTTGTAGCCCGAAAAAAAATATTATTATATTTTATATGAGGAAATATCAATTTCTAATTCCTAAAAATGAGTTTTTTTGTCAATATATCGTTAATTCATTACCCGCACAGCAGCTGCTGACTAGAGAAATGGTTCGAAGCCTTTACTGTCGTGTGCGTGGTCGGGTTTCGATCCTAACTTGTCTGTCTAGCCGCATTGATGAGCTGTGATACAGCGAAACAGTATTGTATATGGATGACTATATATATATATATATAATGCTCCTCGTCTTGAGTTAAGCATATTGAGAAGTGATACACGAATTACCATTAGCATAGAAGCGACGCTCTTTGTGTAAACAAATCGAGCGGAGGTATTTCGGGCGATATCAAAACATCGTTAAACTCAATACTTTCTCGGCAGCCGCCAATAGCGTAATGGCTAGGGGCCTTGACTGTCGTACAGACGGTCGGGTTTCAATCCTAGCTTGAGGTAGTTGCCTGTCTAGCCGCACTGATGAGCTGCGAAACAGTACTGTATGTGGATGACTATATATATATATATGTATATATATATATATGTATATATATATATGTATATATATATATATATATATATATTGCTGATCCAAAATTTAAGACCACTTAATTTTTTTTTTTTTTTACTTTCTTGTAAGGAGAGATTTTAAACTCTTTCGACTTAAGCTTACCAATACAACAAGCTAAATGGTTGTAAAAACAAAAAGCTACATTCCAAAAATGTATTTTTAAAATTTACATTTTTATTAAAATAGGCTTTTTAAACATGATCAAGTTATAAGAGCAGAGACACACATCCTGTTAAATTGTACAAAATGTGTATGAAAAGTCTGTGAAAACATTCACCAGTCAAACTTAATAATGAATTCTACCGCCACTGCTTTTGATGACTTCAAAAATTATTTGGGCCATGCTAGAAATAAGGGTTTCCATTACGGTGCGGTGTATCCTGTCCCAGTTTTTGAATATGGCTTCAGAAAGTTAATTTTTTGTTGAATGGTGTTTGCTATTTCGATAAACCTCTCTTGTCATCCATCCCAAAATATTTTCAATTCGGTTCAAGTCCGGTGAGCATGCAGGTTGTCCCATGAGATAGAATCCATTTTCTTGTAGAAAGCTCAAGGTGTGTCTTGCAGTGTGGATTGCAGTATTATACTGTTGGAATAACGATCCATCCCCACACAAACGATGACCCTCCATCATCAAAGATGCTTTTTGTAGCATGACGACTCTGCATCACCTGGGGCTCCATCGTCCCTCTGTAATAAAAGGCACCCCATTATGGACCCTCCACCACTTTGACGTGTGGAAAAAATTTCAACTTTTTGTCATGCCAATATCGCTGGAAGCCAAGAGGACCATCTAAATTGAATTTTTTCTCATCAGAAAACAGGACTTTCTTCAACTTCTGAACGTCTCAGGTTGAGTATTCACGACCAAATCTCAAGCGGTCAACTTTGTGACGTGGAAGCAATCGAGGAATTTGTATAAGCTTTTTATTTACCATGACTTTTTGTTGAAAGTGTCGTCTGATGGTTATTGGACTGCAATCAGCATCTGTAACTGCCTTACTTTGACTCTGTCATTCATAACAACCCGTCTGATTCTTTTACTCAATGCAGGATAATTTTTTTTTTGGGGGGGGGCTACCAAATAGTTTTTGCTTTTCCATAATTCTCAGTGTTCCTTAGAAAGTTACAAATAACAGTTTTACTGCGATTTACCTGAGCTGCTATCGCTCACTGTTCCAAACCTTCATTATGGAATCCTAGAATTCGAGAGCGCTTCGGTTATTTTTCTTGCTTTAGGTAACACCTGTTCACAGTGATTGCTAATCTTTAACTGAACTAAAAACATTAGAATAACCCTAAATCTAACAATTTATACCTTTGGTCTTATAATTTTTATCGTACGTAAAAAGCCAAATTTAATAAAAATACAAATTTTAAACAAAAATTATTGGAATGTACCTTTTTGTTTCCATAACATTTTAGATTGTAGTATTAGTAATCTTAAGTCGGAAAAATTTTAAATCTATCCTTAAAAAAAGTTTCTTTTTAAAGATTTTAAAGTGGTCTTAAATTTTTGATCAGCAGTATACATATATATGATGATTGCAACGTCTTGTCAGACGAGTGCCACTCCCTCAGACATTTAAAATCCATGAGCCCAAATACCTGAGGGAGTATCTATACAAAGATGATGTTACAGAGTCTTAGCTTTGTACGACAGCTAAGTCCCTCTCTCGGTTCAAAATGTTGAGATCCAGCAACAAGCAAGAGCAAGATAGCCAGCAACAAATTAAACTGCAGATCAGCTTAATGGTTTTAATTTAAAACCATAAAACCATACATATATATATACATACATACATACATACATATATATGCATACATATATATATACATATACATACATATATGTATATATGTGTGGAGGGCGAGTGTGTGCGTGTTCGCGTGCGTACATATACCTATATATTATATAATTATATATATATATATATATATACATACATACATATAGGTTTGAGGTGTTCAAAAGTCAGAACTAATGTAGACAACGAGGTTGTTAAATAGTGCTCAATAAAAAGAGCAACATATTTTTTTTTTGTTTTGGGGGTAAACAGTTACATATGGTCGCTACAAATAGGCATCTATTTCAGTCAAAGAGACATATGTAACTGTTTACCCCAAATAATAATAATAATAAATAAATACACACACACATACATATAATATATATATATATATATATATATATATATATATATATATATATATATATATATACACACATTTCCTCGCCAGAGGGATATTCTAATATAAATGTGTGCAGTGCTATTAGTACTAATTGTATTTTAATAGAACTAATAGTAGAAGTATTTTATTAGTAATTCTAATACAGGGTGACCCCCCCCCAAAAAAAAACTAAATAGATGCCATCTAGAACATATGCTGTAGAACGGAGAAAAAAGGCGAAAACCCCTATTGTTTTGATGTGATTTTTTTTAATATAATAAACTAGTTATGACCAAAGTTTCATTTCATTCGGACAAAACACCAAGAAACAAGGCCTAATTAGAGTTGGGTCACCTTGTACCATTTAACTAGTTAAGTTTCGAGATAAATATGTTATAAGATATTTTACAACTGTACACTCCCAAGTGATCATTCAACCGCCCTTATCATATCTGATAGTGGTTAACTTACATTATATTATAATGCGTATAATACTAATGATAACAAGAATACCAGAAATTACCATCTATATATATAAAAGCGAAAATGTGTGTATGTATGTTCGCTTTTTGAGTATGTTCAAGAAAGGCTTTTCTCAGAGAAGCGGTCGGTCGGCTCACAACTTCTTAAAAGTTTTTATATCACATATAAATCATAATATATCCGTGTTAACAACGGAGGTCGCCTGTCTATTTAATTTGCTCGACTTCGGGAAGATAAATATTCAACAGTTTTCGCTCGTCGCATGTGGATTAGGGTTTTTCGTATAATAAAAGCGACACTAATTCTGGTGGGGTTTTTTTCCGGTGGCGATCGCCGGAAATGTCCGAAAGCAATCAGCTTTGATCAATGTGGAAATATTTACCTTATATCAAACAATTGCTATTCAATTTGGACAAGGGGAACTGCCCCCCACCAACATCTTGGGAAAATAAAAATTAAAAAAGCGTTCCCACAGTAAATAAAATAGTATCCCGCAGTCAAAGTTGACCTCATTAAGTCATTAAAACGTGCACCTGCCAAATCTAAGTAATTAAATGAATTCAAACGTGTTTCCCTTAGTATCTCTCGGTGGTTAACGTCGCACGCTTTTTTTTTCACACTTAAATTTTCAACTTCGCCTCAAGTGTTCGGGTTCGATCCTCATACTCACCTACTAAAACTTTTTTTTTTATTTTAACCCCCCCCCGGAGTTTTGATTTACCCAAAACCACATACACCTCCAAACACCCGGGCAACGCGGGGTACCCTCTGCTAGTATTAATAGAAACCGTGTTCTGTACATATATTCGTCTTAATCGCAATAATAATTTGCTAAACACGTCGATTCTTTAGGGCTTAAACCTAACAATACGATCGTTCTAAGAACGTGGCAATAACATTAGGATTTGGAGTCCATACCAGATGGAAGAGTTGATTATTAAAAACATAATCCTTTGTCACCTGGGGTCTTAAAATCTTTATGTTTACCGAAATAAAACATTAGTTAAGATGAAAAACGTTTTTGATATTTTTGTAGGAAATATGTTTTCCAATTGTTCACATTTCAAAGTAATTAAAATACCATCAATTTAAATATATATAAACTAGTAAATTACACTAACTGTAAATATTCTTTTAAATAATTGAATTCTCACTAAATTATAGTTCCAACAACTAAAAGATTAAGACTGTAGTGTACGAATTTCTACGAAATCCCATAGCACATATTTCCAAAGTATTAATGTTAGGAATTGATTGGCTTTAACCAAGAATTCTCAGCATTCAATACCATAAATCAGAGAGTGGTTCTCGTGAGAATAACTGTGACTTTCGAATTTAATACAGACTAACACCTCCTTATTCATATACATGTGCAAAAATATGTCCAATTATTATAATATAGGGGATGCTTAAGTCTCTAACAGACTATGAATACCCACGAAGGGTGACTGCGCGTGAAATTTTTTGTGGCAGAAGGTGCGCAATCTCCAACCACACATCTCCTGAGTCGACATTGTTAAATACCAGTGGCAAGTGAAGTGTATGTGCAATGCGACTGGAAACAAATGCCGAGATAAGCGGAGAGAACATACAGCGCCTAGAATGCCCAAATGGTTACCCATCTGGTACTAACCAGGCTCAACGTTGCTTAACTTTGGTGATTTGACGAGAACCGGAGTATCAAGGTGATTATGCCGTATATTATTATGATATACTGTTTCACAACCATGATGCCAATATTATCTTAAATGGACCAGTATTATAATATACTCGTCCATTTAACATAATATTCATATCATTAGATTAGGATTATGCAATAGCATTAACATTGGAGGCAATAAGTTAATCCTGTTTTTTTATATCGTGTGAAGATTACTTATAATCATTTAGAAAAGTTTTTAGCATATTAATATAGACTACCGAGACATATGGAAATTAGGTGTGTGCGCACACGCGTACATGTAACTCAATAATAAACTGCAACCAGTCTGACACTTTGCTGAAGTCTTATTGGATAATCATCCTCAGAAACTTATGTTATTAGTCAAATTGGATTTCTAATTTGAATTTTTTTTTTAATCTGAATGTTAGTTGCCGTATTTAGTAAGTGTTATTGCAAGACGAATTCAATTATAAAGTGAATTAATTTGTGTTGCGGTTTTAATTTACACAATTCGATATTAGAAATGATGTAAACATATATACCCTAGCACAGCTTATCAGTTCCTTCTCTGTACACTTACGCTTCGGAATTAGCAGTCTCATTTATTTATTTCCGTTTGGTAAACATCTATTCCTTAATGAACAATCGTTTTAATTTCATTATTATTACATGCATGTGTATTATTCTTTACGTCATTAATTAGTTTTATTATAAACAACACCATCTTATATATATATATATATATATATATATATATATATATGTATATATATATATATATATATATATATATAAGTGAACGTGTCTATGCGTCTGTCTGTGTGTCTTTGTACATTTTCCTTCGCAATAACTCCGTTAATTTTCAGTCTACAGACTCGAAATTTGATATGCAGGGTACTGAGATTTGGGAAAATCTATGTGATTGGTTTTCGGCCAGAAATTTGGCTGTTAATGGGCCAAAGTTCAACGATTTGACCTTTGAGAACTCCACAAAACTCCTCCGACAATTTTCGGTCTAACCACTTGAAATTTTAGATGTAGGTTCCTCTGACATAGATCTAACTTAATAACTCGATTTGAGCCCAAAACCATAAGTGTTAAGGGGTCATAATAGGGGTAAAAGTTTTAAAAAATGGACATTTTGTTTGCTCAGCATATACCTCCAAACACCAGGGCAATGCCGGGCTGAAATGCTAGTATATATATATATATATATATATATATATATATATATATATATATATATATATATATATATTTATATATACATATATATTTATATCTATATCTATATATATATATATATATATGTATATATATGTATATACGCACACACACACACGCACACACACACACACACACACACACACACACACACATATATATATATATATATACTATAATTTTTTGTGTGTTGATATTCATATTAAAACCTTTTTTATTATTTATTTAAAAAGAAAACACTTTTCGGTTTCTGATGGAATGATAGTATTTAATTGACTATTACTTGTAATTATAATCATGCAAATATTCTACATGATTTATACTTGCGTAATATTTGCGTAACAAGGTTATAGTAAACACACATCTTTTTCTATATATATTTATGTAAGACTATATATATTTGTTTTTAAAAAAATCCTACCAACCTCCTCTATCAGTTTTTACTCTACAGAAATAAAACTTAATATATAAAGTATTCGAACTCATGTGGAATTTTATGTTTGTGTTTTGCCGGGGAAAATCGGTGCAAAAATGTGAAAATTAAAAAAATGAAATTTGCCAGTTGATGCTTTAACGATAGTATAACGAATATGCATGCGTAACGTTATAGCTATTGATTCATGTTTTAATTTTTAGCCTTGCGGCCAACATGTCTACATAGCTCAGGCATTAATGTCAAAGGAAAAAGTGAATCGTAAGCTGTATATGTTGGTTTCGATTCTCTGTGGTTAAACTTTTAAACCATTACTACATATTGGCTCCTAATGAATATAATAAATACGAAATCTCCGTTAGTCAAATTATCATATTTAAGCATATTTTACGATCGGGCAATGCCGCGCAGCTTGGAAGTATCCACAGACACACACACACACACACACACACACACACACACATACACACACACTAACACACACACTCGCACACACATATATATATATATATATATAAATTGAGTGGTTATATTTAAATTCTGAAAAAACAACATATAGACACATATATTCGAATTTAGAATTTATTGTTTGACAAAAGGAATATATAGAAGGGGTTGTGTTGATTTCCTTAATCCATGGAGTTTCAATAAAGGCTCATATCATCAGAGGAAATGAAATGCGTTTAGCAAAATGTTCAGATGTGAATAGACACTTATTTTGCTTTTCAGCACAAATATTGAAAATAGTTTTTTAAGTGGGCAAATTCTCTTTTCCCATAATTATTTCCATATAATTACCATTTACCACTTAAAAAACTATTTTCAATATTTGTGCTGAAAAGCAAAATACGTGTCTATTCACAGCTGAACATTTTGCTAACCGCATTTCATTTCCTCCGATGATATGAGCCTTTATTGACAATCCATGGATTAAGGAAATCAACATAACCCCTTCTATATATTCCTTTTGTAAAACAATAAATTCTTAATTCGAACATATGTGTCTATATGTTTTTTTTTTATCAGGATTTAAATATTACCAATAAACTTATATATTGCTCTATGCTTAAATATTGAGCTTCTCTTATTTGGCTAGGATCGCCCTGAAAGTATTACTTCAAGTAATATCTATCAGGATCTTTCATCTGATTTCTAAGCAAGATATTATATATATATATATATATATATATATATATGTGTGTGTGTGTGTGTGTGTGTGTGTGTGTGTATGTGTGTGTGTGTCTATTTCGTTTACTTTATTTGTAAATCGAACTAATATTAAAGCGGAAAATAACTTCATCTAAGCCAAATGAGAAAAATTCAGCCATACAACAATGCATTCACCCCACCGCCTTTTGCTGAGTGGCACAACCTATTAACATATAATTAACAAATAAAACGTTTTACGTGATTCTACAACTGGTATGCGAGATTCGGTATATATATATATATATATATATATATATATATATATATATATATATATATATATATATATATATATATAAAATCTAAATGTGCTGAAAAGAAATCAATGAACTGTTTGATCGTAACTATGGGACCTTATATATATATTTTTTATTTTACACTGCATGTTACATGTTTGAGTACTATACCTTGCTTTCCCTGGCGTTAATTGACTTTTTACTATTCAGACCGAAACAATCCACGCAAATCATCCGTGACTCATATGTATTTTTTTGTTTGTCGCTGATTATCCGAATCTAATTTTCCTACATTTAAAGTGTTATAATGTTAATTCATATCCATTTAACCATGGTACACCTTTGAAATATATAACACATTTTTTTTACATATATATTTTCTAGATAATATATATTACTGTATTTGTTATAACCAATCGGATGTCTTTTATCTGATTATCATAGAATTAGTTAACTTTTGGTTTGTATTTAGTCGAATTAGATTCATCTCTGCAGATTGAAAGGAAATGTTTAAACCGCACTTTTACTGGTGAGGAAATGTGTAAACTGCATGTTAAAGATCGTTGAAATTCACTTTTACATATGTCGGAATGGTTTTACCGGCTGATATATGTTTGGTAAAGCGTAGAGGAGTATTGTCTTGTTTGTGTTTACATTTATATAAGCAGTTTGCTTAATAAGAACAGGTAAGAATATTTACTCTCGTTTATTCAGCTTATATGAAAAAATAAAACTGATACATAAAGCAAGGGTTGTAATAATTTGATATAACTATAAAAATTAAGAAAGCAAACCCATTTTAGTAAAGATGTTCTAACAACAACAACAACAACAACAACAAAACAACAACAACAACAACAGTAACTATAAAAACAAGAAAAACAGAAGCACAACCTTAAAGCCCAGCCCATCTTCAACGTGACACTAGTAAGTATTATATATCGATTGATTTTATACATTATGTACTTTTGCTTGTGCGGTGCTTTTCTTTTATAAATCTGTAAACTTATAACTATAAAATTTCCCGATTCCAGTAAAACCACATGTTAAATGTGCGGATATTTTCTCAAACGTAAAAACACACACAAGAGACATAATCTATAGATTTTAACTTTACTGAAAGTTACAAATCATAAATATTTATTGATTTATTATTACAACCAGCAACGGATATTCTTATTTTAAACAAAATCAAATAAAACAGTTAACTAAAGGAATTGTTTCTTTTTACATCGGAAAATAGGCACACATTTTTTCGATTCCAATACCGATTCCGACGCCAAAAAAACGTCCGATGTTTGTGATTCCCGATTCCAATTCCGATAATCGTCCCAACACTAATATATATATATATATATATATATATATATATATATATATATATATATATATATATTATTTGATCTATATTATTCTGTGGGCTGTAAAACCCTGAAACAAAAGAGAAAGAAATATTAAATCAAAAAACATTTAATTTGTTAATAGTGCTTGCTTAGATTAATTACTTTCCCGAGAGAAGAATATTTGATTTTGTTAAATAGAATCGATCAATGCAAGACATGAAGCCATGTCTTATAAAGGTGTTAACAGAAACAAATTATGCGTATAACAAAGGCAGGAGATTGCTTTTGGTCTTACTCTAAAGAGGAATGGCTATAGATAGGAGGAACAAAACAGCAAGAAAAAGAGTTTTACAAATTCGATATTTCTGTGAAATAACTTACTAGATTAAAAGGGCATATTGCAAAAAGCTATCTAAACATAAATCCTGGGTATTTAGTTCGCTTTTTCTTAGTTCCCTTTCCCTCGAATATTTGGGGGGGGCAGATTTAGCTAGGGTTGATACCCCCACCATATTTTCTCATATTACTGTGTTTGGTCTAACAGCTTTGTTTTCTATGTATTTCTGTGCGTGCGTGCATTTTCTCATATCAAAGTGCGCTTTACAAGGTATAAATGTCCATCTGGTTACGCTGACATTTCGGTGGATGCGTCAGTTCTTTGCAATCATAGCTGATTTCCATATTGCTTAATTTCGGAATCTTCTGATTCTCATGCCGATGATCAATCCTTTCGTGCGAGGGTGGGAGGCGTTTCCTGTGACATAATTGATACGGATGCGAAAACTTCAATCGGTTCGCGAAGTTCAATTCATGTCGAAATGTTTGTAATTACGTAGACCCGCCTTTCATCTATAAATCAAAAGTAAATCTCTTGTACCGAACACCATCAATTAGTAATTTACACTACAAGTATTTCTAATAGTGGATTTATCGAAACTATCATTATTAATTATTGGTTCCTGATATGTCGCGCGAAACGGGTTTTACTCAATGCTGAGTGGACGACTGCAGCATTTGTGTAAAAATAAGGTAAGTCGCTTTATTTAATGAGTGTTCCTGGTCCTAGCTGGTATATCCTTAGCATGCCAATCGGTATATCCTTGGCATGCCAATCGGTATATCCTTAGCATGCCAATCGGTATATTCTTAGTAAGCCAATCGGTATATCATTAGCATACGCATCGGTATATCCCTAGCGTGTGCATCGGTATATCCTTAGTGTGTATACTTTTTGACGTCGCTTACAGGCGGCTCCATCATCCAATATTCATGGCTTAACCAGCTAATCATATTCTTAGTAATATTCTGCTTCCCTGCATGCAGTTACATGCAAATATTTAAATGCAATGTGAACAGAAGTTTCGCTGTCAAACTCCCTACTTTGACTGTTTCAGTAGTATGTTACACAATGTTTTATTTAGATAATATATATTATTGTATCCTTTATATGGACGTGACTAAAGTATTGGTGTAAAATAATGTAAGTTGCCTTATTTAATGGGTGCTTCTGATTGTAGCTGGTATATCCTTAGCAAGTGCATCGGCTTAAATTTTGACTTCTCTTACAATTGGGTCCAGCATCCAGCATTTATGGCTTAACCATCTAATCATATTCTTAGTATTATGTGTTCATATACATTATTATAGTTCCTGTATAGTTTTATCTAAATATTTTACTTAACAGAATATATTTATCTCGCATATGTACGGGTTCTTTCAGTACACATACTAGGTTAAAATATGCCTTGTTTGAGATAGATATGGGTAGAAAATGCAGCCCCTAAAAGTTACATTTTAAAATGAATCTAAACTCAAAGTTTCCGGGAGAGAATGTAAGGTCAATTAACTGATATTAGCTGTCAAAAGAAAGAGCGCGAAAGAGGGATAATCAATCTCATTGGACTATGTTAAAACTTAAATTTGAAATCATCATGATATTACAGCTTACAACAAATGCAGACAAGAAGCTGCGGTGTAAAACGGAGAACATTGTATATGATACACTTACAAGTTAAGAAAAGAATAACATTGCACAACTTGTAAATGCTAGTTACTGCTTCAAAAAATTCCTCTGAAAAATATTGTCATTTTGAAAAGATGACAAATCAAACATCACAAATTCTCACATCGATTCTTCGGATTACTGTTTTCTGTTTGGGTGTTATTTTCACAACGTCTCTGTCATTGTAACCTACGATCTTCTTCGTGTATATTGTCAAACTCAGAAATCTGCACGCCATTTAAAACGGAACCTTTTAATTAATCCAAGTGTGTAGCATGATCGCGTTCTATCAGCCATGACATAGTAGAAGTTCTAAGTCATTTGCAATTGCATTTTGAGTGTCACTCGCACTGAGGATTGAACCTTTATCTTCGAGAAGAGTAACTTACGACTGAATTCACCAAGTACTTTATGGACTACGCCAATACTAATATTTTTGGACTTCTAAGCAGTCACATTTGACGAAAGTAGAGCCTGTTACTCCCATCGATTACATAAAAAGTTCCGTCCGAAATTCCGTGAAGATTGGCGTATTCGACAAAAAAGATTCCCGAGTTCGAAAATATACACCTGAGGATTGTCTGAGGTTACATTGACATAACCATTATTGAAATAACAGGGGATATCCTTCTACTTTCCCTGCAACCTCTTTCCCACAGAAGATACGTTCCGAGACTGTCTCTAATCTATCGTTATTTTCATAGTTCCAATCTATGGTCTTCCATTGTCAAACGTCTGAGCTCCAATCTATGGTCCTCCATTGTCAAACTAGCCCTAACACCTACCCTAACCTTCACGAAAAACACTCCTCTAGCTGAAACCACCATTAATAATTTCCCACACTTTTTATCTGTGCCTAAACCTAAACGTAGATTCTATGAACAAAGCTGCTATCTTAGAACTGCACGTCTGTGGAACTCTCTTCTGTCTCCCTGCTTTCCAGCCGATTACAATGTGGTTGTCTTGAAGTACAACGTAAACAAGTACTTGATGAACCGCCCCCTTAAGTAATCTAATTTACCAATTTACCACTACTAAAAATGACTGCGATATTGTTCCATTGACTACTGTACGTTCATTTACCATTATCCTTGAGTGGGCCTTGGGGCCTTGATAAGTGGTGACTCCTATGCAAAATAAACTATTAAAGATGAGCGGAATAACCCAAAGCATATATATGATGAGAATAATCAACCGGAGTCACAGAAAGCATTAAAATATCAAACAAATCGTGGGAGGCGTTGAAGTGTGTGTGTGTTCAAGGTTTCTCATGGAAAATTAGTATTTCTAAAGTGATGAGAATATAAGGTAAGTTCAATCCTGCTTTTATTGTCGTATTCTTCTTATGGCCGGTCGTCATGTTCTCGCTGGCGACTGTCGATGGGAACACGCGTGTGTCCACAAAGTAAAAGAATAAAGTTAAGCAAACAGAAAAGACACAGACACCAATGTTTCACATATATTTGACGGTTGGACTTGTGAATGTGTGTGTCTTCTCCCCGTACTATCTTTATCTGTTTGTCGCAATTCTTCTCTATCTCTGGTTCGCGGTCAACTCTAACAACTGTCCAACCGTTGTCGCTATCAGCTCCCATCCGTCGCATCCGGCAGATCTGAAGTCGCCCCCATCCCGGCTACCGAAAGATGCCCTTCCCCGTATCTGGTGTGTAGGTTTCTATTGTCATTGTCAAATCTAAACGTTTCGATCTAAAATACCTACAGATTCATTGTTTTCTACTTCTCCTCCCTCTTTATTTAAGATTCGTCCTATTCCTTTTTCTATTGTCACCCCCCTCTCAGCGATTAATGACTCAGGTCCACTTTGTAATATCACACAGACGTAAAATACATTTTCTAATATAGTTTAGATATTTACCTCTTTATAAACTCATTTTCATATTGATACGGCATACTCACGTTGACACACTGGTTCCATCTAAATAGTTAAGTTAAGCAACATTGAACTTGATCCATATTAAATGAGGGACCATTTGAGACTTTCAGGTGCTATATGTGCTCCTTGCTTATCTCGGCATTAGTTCCAGTCGTCCTGGATTGTCCTTGCCACTGGACTAAAACAGTGCCGATTCAGGAGAAGTGTGGTTGGGATTGCGCAACACTTGCTTCACAAGTTCATGCTCAGCTACTCCTACAGAGGGTATCCTTTGTCCTTCGCGACTTAACAAAGGTATGGAATTTTCATATATTAATAAAAGTAAAAGGGTAATACATTTATAACTTATTATAATTTACTTTGGTAAATTTAATGCTTCATACGATTCGCCGAAAATAAAAGCCAAAAGCAACTCAGGTATACTCTGTTGATTGAATTTGAATCGCATCCTAAATGATAATTTTAATGGAGGATATTTATAATGAAAATATAATCAACAAATAATCGTTTTGTGCACTAAATAATTAAGTGTTGATCATTTGAAACAAATCGTAAAATGTGCTCATTTAAAAAATTCAACGATACTTCTAAAACTGACCTCACAGAGTGTAATGGCTGACGGGGGCATTACATGTAAATGAGAGTGCCAAAAAAAAAAGCTCCACTTTTGTCAGACTGAAAATTAAATTCGTTATACGAATTTAATAGCGAACTCGTTTATTCGACGGGGATGTTTTGTTTCAGATAACGGAGAAATTTATTTGAAATATAAATAATTAAATCGCATGGTGCAAAATAGCTTTTCTCCGGGAAATCTTAGAGTCATAAACGTGTAGGAAAAAATATATATTTACTTCATATGTCGCGAGGTTTTATATATGTATATATATATATATATATATATATATATATATATATATATATATATATATATATATATATATTTAAATATGTATTAATAAAAAATCACTACGAAAAATATATAAATGTTTATATATTTTCTGCATTTATTTCCTGTGTGTTGACGTATAGGAATATTAAATATATATGTATACAAGTATATATGTATACGAAGTATATATATATATATATATATATATATATATATATATATATATATATATATATATATATAATTTTTTTTAAGCCAAAGAAAATGCGGGGGAAAGACCGGAATTATGAAAGTAAAGAAAGAAAAACAAACAAATGTAGACGTGTGTACTTCAGTAGAGGAGTGTCTAGTCTTTATTTGTCTATCTTTCCTCACCTCAATGTATAATTATTTATAACCAAGTTGCTGGTATGTCCGGTGTATGTAAAGTCCGTGGGTGGTATGGAACTTCATAATTCCGGTCTTTCCACCGTATTGTCTTTGGCTTTAAAAGAAAAAAAAAGCTATATATATTTTACCAACTATGCTTCAAGCAAACTACTACCTACTCTTATATATATATGTATGCATATATACATATATAATATATACATACAAGAAAATATATATGTATACAAAGATAATAATAAATAATATATATACATAAAAAAGTATATATATAAAATTATATATATGTATACAATAAATACATACAAGTAAATATATATGTATACAAAGTATATATATATATACATATATATATGTATATATACTAGCAAAAGTACCCGTCGTTGACTGGGTTCTAAAACACCCTACAGAAAATGGACTTATTTATTAAAGTATGATAGGTTATGAAAGGAAAGGGTTGTAAAGACATAGCTTCGAATTTGTGGGTATCAAATCCAAAGCAAAAAATGATGAAAGTAAAATTGAAATAGATAAACCCCATAATTTATTATACCATACCTGTTCACACTGAAACACTTATTACAATATCTGTGGATCTATATTAAAAAACCTTGTTAAACTTTGTGACATATTTCCATTCTATCGAACGCGGATAGATATGAAAAGTGTTTATTAAAGTTTGTGCATATTTCCATTTTATGGAGGCCAAGCGCGAACGCAGACGCCACAATTTTATTATACCATCCCTATTTAAGTTACAACATACTTATTAAAGTATTATTGTGTAAATCTATATCAAAAACACTTGTAAACGTTTTTTTTTTATTTTTAAATTTATTTCCATACTTTGTGGACCAGGCGCGTACGCTGATCCCACAATTTTAATGAATCATCATTATGCCAGATCAAACATACTTATTCCTGTGTCTCGATACATCTTCTATCATTATATGTTATCAGTTTTCTATAATAGTCAACCATATAAGAGCCTATTCGTGACCAAACACACACAGACGGTCAGCTTTATATTATATATATATATAGTTTTTACTTCAAAAGTGTTCAATACGTAGGTAGAGCTAGTTAGTAATTTATAATATATATATGGCGACTAAGCTCCACTGAATATTCTGCGTTTCATCCACTGTAGGATTCGTCAGGCTTATGCGAAAATTTTGTCGTTGCTTCTTGTTTTTATATATGTTAAGGATTTCTAGTTAGCCAATCAGCTTCCTAGTATTCACCGCGCCCCCTCCTATAAGCCAATGGACATGCATTTTATCGAACAAAGGATCTGTTTTAGAACTAGGTTAGTGGTTTAAGGTAGATCTTTTCCCTCTTGTTTCTTTTATTTTATTTTTTTATATATGAATATACCTATGTGTACACACACACATGAGCACACATATACATATATATATATATATATATACATATATGTGTGATCGTTTATGTATATTCATGTTTATTTAATTTATTTATTTGTTTGTTTCCTATTGTTATTGTTAGTTTTAAAGCTATTTTGTATCGCTATCCTAGGTAGTCGAATGGAAAATAATGAAACAAGCTACCACGTGCAGACACTTAGACGACCCATGTAAATTATGCCTCCATGAAAAATTTGCTATCCTGTACTTTAAAGAACCTCAAAATCTATTAAACTGTAGACGAGAAATAGCAAACAACTGTGTTCACAAAATAAAACTCACCCTAGGATAGCGATACAAAATAGCTTTAAAACTAACAATAACAATAGGAAACAAACAAATAAATAAATTAAATAAACACGAATATACATAAACGATCACACATATACGTATATATATATGTATATGTGTGCGCATGTGTGTGTACACATAGGTATATTCATATATATATATATAAAAAGAGGGAAAAGATCTACCTTAAACCATTAACCTAGTTCTAAAACAGATCCTTTGTTCGATAAAATGCATGCCCATTGGCTGATAGGAGGGGGCGCGGTGGATACTAGAAAGCTGATTGGCTAACTAGAAATCCTCAACATATATAAAAACAAGAAGCAACCACAAAATTCGCGCATAAGCCTGACGAATCCTACAGTGGATGAAACGCAGAATATTCAGTGGAGCTTAGTCGCCATATATATTTTATAAATTACTATATATATATATATATATATATATATATATATATATATATATATATTTATATATATATTAAACTAAATAATATTTGTGTGTGTTTTTGATGTGCTTTTCTAATGCTGCGAGATGTTAAAGCATCAGATTTTTCTTTTGTTTTTGTGAATTTTAAGGTGTCTCCCACGCGTCTCCTGAATCACTTCATCATGACAGGGATTGTTAACATTTTACAATCGTTCAATGATTTATTAAACGATTACGACTTTCTTATTCGCCAAAACTCCCTAAAACGCAGCATAAATGAATAATAAAATAATATTATATATATATATATATATATATATATATATATATATATATATATATATATATATATATATGCTTTGAATCGATCTGTTACGCCCACCATTTGAAAAGGGATTTTTTTCCGAAATTAATAATGGATATTGTCGCAGACATAACAAGTAAGACATTTTACCTAATACAACTGAATAAATACATGTATAGATACAAATATATATGTATGTATTTATTTATTTGTAAATCGTCACTTGTTCTCGTCTTCTCTTACCAACAACGACTATATTTCATTCCTCGCATTGTGACAGCCTTCTTAATCTCTACAGCATATATATGTATATATATATGTGTGTGTGTGTGTGTGTGTGTGTGTGTGTGTACGATTATACAATATGCATAATACCTGAGGAAAGAGAGAAATATATGCATCGCTTGAATAGATTTTCCCTTTTGTTTTTCCCTTTTGTTTTTCCTTTTGTTGATATATTTTATCTGTACTCCTCCTTTCTCCTTACCTCCATTCCCCTCTCTCTCTCTCTCTCTTTATTTCTCTTTCTCGTTCTAACTATATTCCACTTCCACCTTAGTTCACCCCTTTTTTCTAATCTATTTCTCCTTGTTTATTACCAGTCACGTTTCCTGGTGTTTGCTAAGAAAAATATACATTTACTAGGAAAAAAAAATGAGGGCATGACGGATGATTAGTAGTTGCCAAAGGCGATGGGCATGTATGTAACGGCTTTCTACTGCATGATTACATTGCTAATACAAACGTTTGGAAATATTTAAGAATTAGACATACAGCTAAAACTGAATATATATATATATGTGTGTGTGTGTGTTTATATATGTGTGTGCATATATATATAATATATAAATGTAAATGTTGGTTCGTTCGGAATGAATTGTCTAAAAAACCACTGGACGGATGGCTTCTACGTTTTGGTATAATATGTTTACTATATCCATGTGTGTTTTTATATATTTCTTTTTAATTATAGCATTATACTTAATTTTTCTATGATAAAAAGATTAATTTCTTTTTACCGGGAGGCAATTTTTTTTATTTAGGGACAATTATTTATTACCGCTTCCTGTCATGTAATCAGTGTTACAATTTAGCGTTTTTCCTGCTTTATCTAGAGATTTTGGTTACAATCTAGCGGGAAATTCTAGAAAATCTGGAGGTATTTGGCACACACACACGCATTAGCGCTTGAAAATATTCAATGAAAGTAAAAAAAAGTAGCATTTATTGCCTTTGTTAACAATTATTTATTGATTATTTGTTTTGTTTTTCACCTTTTTTCCGACTAACCATTCTTAAATCTAACTATAAAATCGATTTTTCCAAGTACATTTTAGGTGGGGGGGGGTCCAACCTCCGAAGTTTGGGTTTGTATTACTGTACACATAGATTCGAAAAAGTTGTCAAAAAACAAATATATAATAAATGAATGTTATCAAAGGCAAGATAAGTTAGTTTTCTGCCAAACTGGATATTTAAATAAACCGCACGTGGTCTCAAAATGAATGACGACGCTCAAAGTGTATACACATTTTTACTCCTCCCTTTACTTAAAAATTCACCAAAAATCAGGAAATTAACGAATTTTAATGAAAATTGCAATATTTTTCAAATAATGATCGCAGAATATAATGAACAAATTATTTTTACTTAACTCTAAGTAAAAATATTTTATTTTGTTTAAACAAAAAATACCTTTACTAAAGTTATGGTTTTCAGTAGTAAATAAAAAACGCAAGAATTTATTTTTGCTTTTTTTAAAGCATCGTAATTTGTAACAATAAAAATAATTTTTACAGTAACATTACGAAAAAAGCCCCTAAAGTCCGTATTAATGTATTCGATATAACTTGAAGAAAAATGAATTATCGGATACTATTCAGGAAATAAAAGATTCAATTAGATTCCTATTTCAATCACCTAAATTATTTAGCGTGAAATAAGTTTAGGAATTTATAGCCAAACCTAAATATATTTTTTTGGTAAATATCCAGATACGCTACTACAGAACACCGACCACTCTAATTTGTTTTTTGTTTTTTTTTGGGGGGGGGAACAAATATATAAAAAATGAATGTTATCAAAGGCAAGATAAGTTACTTTTCTGCCAAACTGGATATATTTTTCGTGTTTTTATTCAATGTAACATATTTATTCAGCTCGAAAAACATACAGTGTTTACCGATGTATTCGAAAATTCAAGATGGCGTCTCACACCCTCTTTAACACCGTAAGTTTGGAAAAAGGTGTTATAAATAAAAAACTATAAAAAATACTATTAAAAACCCGCCGAATATATGTCAACCTATGTCACAGTAACATGTATTGAGCGAGTTTTTAACAGTATTTTATCCGGTTTTTTATTTATAACATATTTTCCCAAACTTACCGTGTTAAAGAGAGAAACAGACTCCATCTTGAATGTTCCAATACATCGGTACACACTGTATGGTTTTCGAGCTGAATAAACATGTTACATTGAATAAAAACACGAAAAATATATCCAGTTTGGTAGAAAAGTAACTAATCTTGCCTTTGATAACATTTATTTGTTATATATTTGTTTTTGACAACTTCTTCGAATCTATGTGTACAGTAATACAAACCCAACGTATTTATTCAGCTCGAAAAACATACAGTGTTTACCGATGACTTGGAAAATTCAAGATGGTGTCTGATTCTCTCTTTAACACGGTAAGTTTGGGAAAAGGTGTTATACATAAAAAAAAAACTATACAAAATACTATTAAAAACCCGCCGAATATATGTCAACCTATGTCACGGTAACATATATTGAGCGATTTTTTTAACAGTATTTTATCTGGGTTTTTATGCATAACACCTTTTCCCAAACTTATCGTGTTAAAGAGAGAATCAGACGCCATCTTGAATTTTCCTATACATCGGTAAACACTGTATGTTTTTCGAGCTGAATAAACACGATACATTTAATAAAAACACGAAAAATATATCCAGTTTGGTAGAAAAGTAACCTATCTTGCTTTTGATAACATTTATTTGTTATATATTTGTTTTTTGACAACGTTTTCGAATCTATGTGTACAGTACTACAAACCCAATATGTTACATTGAATAAAAACACGAAAAATATATCCAGTTTGGTAGAAAAGTAACTTATCTTGCCTTTGATAACATTTATTTGTTATATATTTGTTTTTTGACAACTTTTTCGAATCTATGTGTACAGTAATACAAACACCACCGACCACTCTAATTTGTTTGGGGGGGGGAATGTGATGTTGGGGCGCGCGCCCCAACATCATATCCGCCCCCTCCCCCAATGTACAAAGTAAAATCTTATGAAAATGTTAAATGGTGTTCTAATTGGTAAATGTCGGTGCGTTACTTACGGAAATTTTGAAAATTCGATGTTCCAGGTAAAAAAAAAACAGATAAATGAAACCCCCTACTTCAACTTGGTGTGCTTTCCTTTTCTTATTTTATTTCTTTTTCAGCTAATTTAAAATTTTCCACCCAAAAAGCGCTATAATGTATTTTTGAAAATTAGAAAATTCTATGTCCTGGAAAAAAAACCCTCCCCCAACGTAGTTTGCTTGGTGAAGCCGTCGTTTATGCTACAGCGTGCATGCGCGTAGCATAAACGGAAGCTGCAAAATGGTGGAAAGAAGTTCGTGGGTTCAGGGGTGAATACCATGCAAACGGTAAATTTGCCCCAAGTTTGACTATCAGATTCGTTGTCAGTGACCTCAATTACCTATACAAAAACAAATTAGAGTGGTCGGTATTCTGTAGTAGCGTATCTGGATATTTACCTTTTTTTTCTTGCTTAAAAAATAGCATTAATACAGTAAGTTAGGTAAACTGACTTTTTCGTTTAAAAATGGAATTATTTCCCTTTCGTTATTAACTTTTTTAAAAAAATTTTGTTTAATAAATATTTTGTGTTTTATATACATAAGGTACAATTGTTGAATGTTACTGTTTTGATTATATTCGTTGGGGGGCACAATTAAAAAATTAAGAAAGATTAAAATGGAGCGAAATTTAAGTTTCCGTTCCATTTTTACAACAACCGTAAAACAGTGCATACTCAGCAAGTTTTATCATAATTTATAAGCATATTGAAACACTAAATCAACATTTTATTTATTTTTTTGCATAAATTATGATGGAAGTATTTTTCAAGTATTTAAAAATAAATAAATAATTTGTACATTCTCTTGAAAAAAAAGAATCAAACTTTTCTCTACTTTCACATGTGTTCCATTTTAACAAACTGAGCCACAGCAACGCGTCGCCGGGCACAGCTAGTATATATATATATATATATATATATATATATATATATATATATATATTATATAGGGTGTCCCAAAAGAAGCTGAAGAATTTTAAATTTGACTAACTTCCTCAATATTTAAGAGAAATTATTCGGTTGCCGAATATGTCCTGGAGCAGATTTAATGTTTCTCGTGCCGTATGTGCCGTTGCACAGTCCTGCTGGAACCACATTTATCGAAAGACCCCAATTTGACTTGATCTCCTTCTTACTGATGTGGATGGATCCCCGACCACACTGTCTGCTAATCTCTGACGATTCTCATGACTTCTTGCCGTACCTGATTTAGGGAAGTCACATACAGACCCTTGAAATCTTGTCACCATAGCTTTTATTGCATTGGAAGTAGGGGAACTCCTTGTGTTGAAGTTTCGTCGAAATTCTCTTTGATTTTCTGATATTGACTCATCTAACCGAAAATACGACATTACGATAAATATCCGTTCCTCGGTAGTGTAACGACTCATGATGACCTTGGAAGGGTTACTCTAGATGATCTGAAAAAATAAAAGAAACTATAAAAAAATAAGAAATTTATGAATGTTTTTAACCATCAGCTTCTTTTGGGACATCCTGTATATATATATATATATATATATATATATATATATATATATATATATATATATATATATATATATATATATATATACTAGCAGGGGTGCCCGGCGTTGCTCGGGTGTTTGGAGGTGTATGTTGTGCAAAAAAAGCAAAAAAACAAAAAAATTGTTAATTTTTTAAAACTTTGACCCCTATTATGACCCCTTAAAATTTATAGTTTCGGGCTCAAATTACTTTATTAAGTTAGATCCAGGTTCATGGAACCTATATCTAAAATTTCAAGTGTCTAGACCCAAAATTGTCGGAGGAGTTTGGTAGAGTTCTTAAAGGTCAAATCGTTGAAATTTGACCCCTTAACAGCCAAATTTCTGGCTGACACCCGTCACATCGATTTTCCCAAATCTCAGTACTCGGTATTTCAAATTTCGAGTCTACAGACTAAAAATTGACAGAGTTATTGCGTAGGGAAATGTACATAGACAAACAGACACACAGACAGACAGACACGTTCACTTTTATATATATATATATATAATGTAATACCCTTTCCATATCTTTGTGCTATCCTCTTCCTTCTTATAACTCTCTCTCTCTCCCTCTCTCTCTCTCTCTCTCTCTCTCTCTAATACTTCCTCAAAACTATCTTTTTACCCACCTTCCTTAACATAAGTTTATTTTTTGTAATTAAATTTAAATCTATGAAAACATTAACCTTGCTTCATATATATCAACGATAAAAGATATAACTTATTCGGTTGATATACATTTGGGTTAGGAACTTAAACCTATTCTTATGGTGATAAAGGACACATAAGCCGAGAAACTGAATCCCTAATTACGGCACCACAAGATAACTTGATAAGAACCGGTCACATCAAAGCAAAGATCGATACAACACAAGAAAACGGTGAATGCAACAAACTGGCCAAAAAGGAATACAAGAACAGACACGACCAAGTGGGAAGTATAGTACACTGGAAATCATGCACACAACTGCTTCTCGAACGCACAGACAAGTGGTACAAACATAAGCCGGCAACAGTACTAGAACACGAGAATCACAAAATCATATGGTACATGGACATACAAATTGATAAAACAATCCAAGCAAGAAGACCCGATGTCGTAATAATCAACGAAAGAAGAATCCTGTCAAATCGTAGACTTTGCTGTCCCAGCTGACCACAAGGTGAATATCAAATAAAAAGAGAAACGGAGAAAATACACAGAGCTAGCCAGAGGGCTAAAAGTGATATGGAAGATGAAGAAAATGAAAATAATACCTATAATAGTAGGAGAATTAGGAACAATCTCGAAAAACTTTGAAAAAAAATGGGAGAAATTGGAATCAGAGGAATGACTGGAAAAATAAAACGAACAACAATAATGGAAACAGCTGAAATATTAAGAAAACCTTTGAATATGGAGACTAACACAGACGAACCAAAAGCGTAGACCAGACAAACTGCCACAGAGACAAAACCTGAAGCGCTACATGGAACCAAGAACATTGAAGCTGCATACTATAAGTGCTCTAACCCCACCCCATCCCCCATTACCACATCACTGCCCCCGCAAAAAATAGTGAAACCAAATAGCCAAGTAGTTATGGAGGGACGAAAGACTTAGGAGTAAGCACTGACCAGACCTCTACTGTATAGGTGCGAAGAGAAATAGGACCTCGGCGAGGCTTATTGCCATTACAAATTCCAGTAAAGGTTAATGTACACTACCAACGAGAAATCAATAGCAAGACGTTGTTGCGATAATGCAAATTTATTTGCAAATGTTATCGAAAGAGATGAAGAGTACTGGAAAATATTGGGGCACTTGTTGTCACTCAGCTTCGAGGGAACACCACAGTATAAAGAAATTGCGCATGAAGAGTATTCAGTGTAATAGTGAAATGAAACCAATCACCTAATAGGAAGCCATAAAAAATAAATAATTAATTAACGCTCGTTCTTAAAAGGAATACACAAATAAATTACCCTTTATATAGTCGCTCGCATCTCTCTGACTGAGTATATTATGAAGTTCGTTTAAATATGTTTTTTATAAAAAGTAAGGCCTTTATCAAAAACCTACACTTCATAGGTGTATAATAACATTATATATATATACATATATCTATCTCTCTCTCTCTCTCTATATATATATATATATATATATATATATATATATATATATATATATATATATACATATATCTATCTATCTATATAATGTACATAAAAACATTTACTAAACTATGCTATTGTGGAATATTTAGAAGCGAAGAATTAGGTCTGACAAATAATTACCATTTTCATGAGCACAAATTTGAAGCCGCTTTCTAAAGTAAGCCTTCCCTATACTCAGGGCGAGCAAGGAGCGTTCTAAAATATCTGTTTCCCATGATTCACCATATATATATATATATATATATATATATATATATATATATATATATATATATATATATATATATATATATATCGTGTCCATTCGCTCTGGATTACTTACTTATCCCTCCCAATCCTTTTACTCATTTCCTTTCTCTCGTCACGCGGGAAATCTCTCTTCCGTATTAGTACGTATATTGATAAAGCAACAAGCACTTCGATATGTTTTTACTTCGGGTTTTCACCAATCAATGTCTGTTTTACTCAGTTTTTATTTTCACGATTTCTCGATCGTTAAGTCCTTCTGTCCTGGTTTATTGATTGGAAATATCCTCGGAGCACAACTTTTCCATATGTTTTGTCTTGTTTTTGTTTTTGTCTTTTTGTGTTTTTTGTTTTTGTTTTGTCATACCAATTTTAGATGCCTTGTCCGCATTGCTCAGGGAATTCCATTTGTATCTCTTTTGATTTCCCTAATTTTTCGTTCGTTTTTTTTTTTTTTTGCTGTGCTTGCATGTTCTTTTTCTAATAATCCAATTTATTTTATTCTCACCTGTTCTCCTTTATCAAAAAACATACTGTACTGTTAAACAACGTGTTAACCCTAAAACACACACACATCACTTATATACAGTTAAAGTGCGCAAATATTCGTTTATTTCGGTAGGGATATCGTTTACTAATAATTCGCGAATTATCAGATCACTATGAGCAATTGAATTCTTCTGCTATGCGTACTTGTCCTTTAGTGTGCGCATATTTACTTCAATTTAGTTTCATGCAGGAGGGATAAAACATAGCGTAGAAACATTAACTGAAAATATATTTTTAACATAATATATATCATGCTTACAAGAAAGTTTTTAATTTTTAAATTCAGAGGAACATACCTCGGATCGACCCCCACAAAAAAAAAAAAAATTATTGATCGAAATAAACACCATCAAAATCAACACACTTTTGCCAACGCAGAACAAGTGTGTTCGTGCCAGTTACGTAAAAATGAAGTAGCTAAAGGCGTTTTATATCGCTTAGGTGTTTTAAGCATTTCCCATGACAAATAATGTTGAGATACTCCAAAATATAGTAGTCTTGAGACTATGGGGGATGAGGCGGAGTTTTGTAGTTCCAATCGTTTAAATTTTAAAGGGTTGGTTTTGTAACGTGAAGTCGAGCATTCTCGATGATGAGAATTGAGCCTTTTCTTTTGACTAATACTAGGTGTTGTTGTCGAATTTTCTGATGCACTTCATTCTTTTGTTGACAGAACATCTCCGCCGTAATTGTTTCGCCTGCATGCAAAATACCTGTAATAGAGGAGATGGGCGTTAGACCATCAAACAGTCAGTATAAACGTCTTTTGGTGCAACTTTGGCCTTGGGTATTGTTGTGTTTTTTTGTTTTTTTTTGTCTGCATCTAGCCACTGAGCTGAGCGTCGCTGCTTGTGTAAAGAACCCACTTTCCATCACAAGTAACAAACCGGTCGAGGTACGGGCTGTAAATGAAGGGAATATGACACTTCGTTTCTTTTAGTTGCCTTTCAATTCAAGTATTTTCTGCTCAATTTCGATCAAGTGGGTGGCAATCGTCGTTTATGTTACGTCCAATTTAGAAGCCTATTCTCGAAGAGTTATGCGTGCATTGGCTTCAAGTAAGGCACTTAATTGATCCTTGTCAACATCCGATATCCGACCACTACGTTCAGAAACATTACAACTTTAGCCGCCGCTACGAATTTTTTTAAACCTCAATTGTGCTCTGCGTTCAGTAAGTGTACTTGAGCTAAACGCTTCGTTGATATCGCAAACTGTTTCAACAGCTTCTCGACCTAACTTGAATTGAAATAAGAAAATTGTGCAAATTTGCTCGATTGTTTTTCATTTTGTAGTTAACGTTCTGAAAAGAAGACACTTGTTTAAAACGATAGTAATATAAACGATTAGATTAGATAGAGCGAAACATGCACTTTAAAATAACATTAAGTAAAAGGTATCGTAACGCAAACTTACTTGAAAGGCTTTATTTGACTTCAAAATTAAAAATTCCGCAAGAACCTTCTTGTCAAGCAAATATATATATATAGATATATATATATATATATATATATATATATATATATATATATATATATATATATATATATATAGTTAGTTAGTTATAAATGTATATGGCGATTAAGCTACACTGAATATTCCGCGTTTCATCCACTCTAGGATTCTTCAGGCTTATGCGCTTATCCTTATGCGCGAATCCTAGAGTGGATGAAACGCGGAATATTCAGTGTAGCTTAATCGCCATATATATTTTATAACTAACTAACTAGCTTTACCTACGTATTGAGCACTTTTGAAGTAAATACTTAAAGTTTACGCATAAATTTATATTTTCGTATATTAATTTTATGTGAGTAAATGAAATATATATATATATATATATATATAAATGATATATATATATATATATATATATATATATATATATATATATATATATATATATATATATTACAATCATTGCAGGAAACCCCGTTGCGATGTTCATGAATAAAAATGGGAAATAAGAGAAAATAATTTAATGGGGATGGTAGCCGACCGGTTACGCCCTCACATTTCATTACCTGAATCGAGGGATTTCATTTTGTTAATAATAACGTCGAGTGCAATTGGAGAGGATACGTTTAAAGGAAAAATAGCGATATAGTGTATTAGAAAAACAAATAAGAGAAGGCTTCTCCAAGCGAACGTGAATATTCTCAGGATCCTCAGGTGATAGGTCGAATGAGCATGACTAAGAATAGTGAAGTTCGTGGCACAGGCAGGGTTTTTAAGCAAATGTTCAGCTATAGAAGACACGGATGTTTTGGTAGGTAAGTCCCATTCTTGATTTTGCTATGTACGTACTCTTGGAGTCTAATATCAAACATTAACGACGTCCATCCCACGTAGTCAGCACTGCAATTACATTTAAATTTATAAATTACATTATTATAATTATGGTGGTGGGGTACAGTGTCTTCGCAACAAGATAGCATTAACGGTTTCGTAAAAAAACGCCACACGTGCATTTGAAGAAAAATAGCATCTTTTCACTGTTGAGTGGTTGATAAGCTTCTCACTAACTTATCTCAATCACGTTAAACGAATATAAATCGGACATTTAATCACCGTACTGCTTTTCAGTTATTTTCCTTTTAGTGACCGGCCTAATCGCATCGAGGGGTACCCATTATTGAATAATGTGTCAGCAAAAATTTTAAATTCTTCATCCAATTCTGTTTCAGAACAAATCAGAAGGGTTCGATGCGTTAGGGTCCAGATTACATTAATCTTTTGTTTGGTAAGGCAAAGCGAATCCCAGCGCGTATACAATCCTCCATACGTGCGTTTACGATATATTGATGTAAGGGGATTTGTGGGAGTGTTTATTACCAATACATATAGGGAAGCTAAAGACGAGTTACAATTTCCTCCATACGTATACGCGAGATGTATGCTATTTTATAGGAGAAAAAATGATTTGCTTTCATTTCATTATATAAAAGAAAAAATGTGCCGGCTACATAGGAAAAGTAGACTAAGGGTTTTATGGCTCCAGATAATGAACGTTTCTCATGGAACCCGCACAAATGTTCGCCATTGTTAGACCTAGGACTGAGCCCATTGCTACTTTCTCTATCTCTCTCTCTCTCTCTCTCTCTCTCTATATATATATATATATATATATATATATATATATATATATATTATCTCTCTCTCTCTCTCTCTCTATATATATATATATATATAAAAGTGAAAGTGTCTGTATGTGTCTGTGTGTGTACATTTACCTACGCAATAACTCTGTCAATTTTAAGTCTACAGACTCGAAATTTGATATACAGGGTAGATAGATTTGGGAAAATCGATGTCATCCGTTTTCGGTCAGAAATTTGGCGATTAAGGAGCAAAGTTCAACGATTTTTCCTTTGAGAACACTACCAAACTCCTCCGACAATTTTGGGTCTAAACACTTAAAATTTTAGATATAGGTTAATTGGACATGGATATTACTTAATAATTCAATCTGAGCCAAAAACAATGAATTTTAAAGGGTCATAATAGAGGTCAAAGTTAAAAAAATTAACAATTTTTTTCTTTTTTTTTTTTTTGCTCATCATACACCTTCAAATACCGGGGCAAAGCCGGGTACACATGCTTGTATATCTATAAAAGTGAAAGTGTCTGTGGGTCTGTATGTCTGTGTATGTGTGTGCACATTTCCCTACGCAATAACTCTGTGAATTTTAAGTCTACAGACTCAAATTTTATATAGAGTGTTATAGAGAGATTTAGGGAAATCGATGTGATCGGTTTTCGGCCAACAATTTGGCGATTAAGGGGTCAAAGTTAAACGATTTTACCTTTGAGAACACTACCAAACTCCTCCGACTGTTACGTTGTGTCATATCATAAAATGAGCGTTTGTTGTATATTGGTTGAAATTGGAATGGATATGATATATTAAAACGTGTCTATTTATATAGGATTGCGTGTTTGATTATCTTATCACAGTTAATGATGTTGTGTGTGTGTGTGTGATCGTCTAATGGTTTTTCTATTACATATGTTCATATGCTGTTAAATGTGAATATGTGTGACATGCATTTTCACATACCTCTGCTTCTTCGTTGGTCCATCTGGAAATTCTTGTCTGGGAGGGAGACTTGATACCTGTTTTGGGGGACGAAGATTTATTTCACACCAAGACAAGAAAATGGTTCTATAGTTTTTTTATTCACCTTCCAGTTTGGTCACAGAAGTAAGGAAAGTGAATTTGGCCTGTGTTTTCTTCTTCTAGGTCTTATTTCTACCACGTAAGCTTTCGTTCCCCACCCCCAGCGAAGGGGAGGAGACAACGGCGAAGCCGTCTGCTCTCTTCCAAGTCCCAACCAAATCTCCCCGATTCAGCTAAGTTGATCACATGACTCACACGCAATCAAATCAGCTTATCTTGACTTCCGGTCAACGTGTCTACACTATAACTCACATCTCTCTCTTTCTCTCTCTCTCTCTCTTTCTCTCTCTCTCTCTCTCTCTCTCTCTCTCTCTAACACGACAATTTTGGGTTTAAACACTTGCAATTTTAAATATAGGTTCCTTGGACTTGGAAATTAATAACTTGATTTGAGCCCAAAACAATAAATTTAAGGGGTCATAATAAGGGGTTAAAGTTAAAAAAATTAACCGCTTTTTTGTTTTTGCTCAACATACACCTCCAAATACCCGGGCAACGCCGGGAACCCATGCTAGTATATCTATAAACGTGAACGGGTATGTGCATCTGTGTGTGTGTACATTTCCTTACACAATAACTCTGTCAATTCTAAGTCTACAGACTCGAAATTTTATATACAGGGTATTGTCATTTGGGAAAATCGATATCATCGGTTTTCGGCCAGAAATTTGGCGATTAAGGGGTAAAAGTTCATCAATTTTTCCTTTGAGAACTCTACCAAACTCCTCCAATAATTTTCGGTCTAAACACTTGAAATTTTAGATATAGGTACCTTGGACATTGATCTAACTTAATAACTTGATTTGAGCCCAAAACAATAAATTTTAAGGGGTCATAATAGGGGTCAACGTTTAAAAAAATTGACCGCTTTTTTTTTGCTCAACATACACCCCCAAATACCCATGCAACGCCGGGCACCCATGCTAGTATATCTAGTGAACGTGTCTGTCTGTCTGTCTGTCTGACTGTCTGTGTTTGTGTGTACATTTTCCTACGAAATAACTGTCCATTTTTATTCTACAGATTCGAAATTTGATGTACAGGGTACTGAGATTTGGGAAAATCGATGTCATCGGTTTTTGGCCAGACATTTGGCTGTTAATGGGTCAAAGTTTAACGATTTAACATTTGTGAACTCTACCAAACTCCTCCGACAATTTTGGGTCTAAACAATTGAAATTTTAGATAAAGGTTCCTTGGACATGGATCTAACTTAATAACTTAATTTGAGCCCAAAACAATCAATGTTAAGGGGTCAAAGTTTTAAAAAAATTGACCACTGCGGTCTCTACTAAATGACTCAGTCAATTTCTCGCCTAAACATTTGAAATTTTACATAAAGGGTATTCAGAGATAGGGCAAGCTTTTTAATCGTTTGGGTCGAAAATTTTTAGTTATATATAAATGTGTGTACGTATGTACGTTTCCATATCTACCTAAAACTTTTGACGGAAGCGACGGATTTCCCCAAGATCAGAATAGTTTTGAAGTTCGACTTTTCAGACGACAAATATCGAAAAATTCGCTAAAACATTAATATCTTCACCTGTAAATGGGCACTTTTCTACAGGGGGTGGGGTTTTTTTTCTCCGATATTTTTAAAAGTAATCCTCTCCTTCCGATTGTCTAGCCTTAATTAAAACGCTTCCAGTTTGGTGGTGGTCGTAGCAGCAAACACATCAGGGTTTTTTCCCGTTGTTTCCTCCTTTGCAGTACGGGTTCGAGCCTGCCTTCCTACTACCACTTTTTTATTTATTTATTTATTTTTTTTTGCTCAACATACACATCCAACCACCCGGCCAACGTCGGTCTGAAATGCTAGTGTATATATATATATATATATATATATATATATATATATATATATATATTGTATGTGTATTTATATATATATCACATCAGGGTTATATATATATATATATATATATATATATATATATATATATATATAAAGCGGAATGTCTGTGGGTGTATGCGTGTGTGTGTGTGTGTGCCTGGTCACGAATATTCTCCTATATGGTTGACTATTTTAAAAAACTGATTACATATGATGATAGGAGATGTATCGAGACACAGGAATGGGTATGTTTGATCTGACAGAACGGTGGTTAAATTAAATTGTGGGGTCCGCGTTTACAAGTGCTTTTGATATGGATGTACATAAGAATGCTTGTTGTTTCTTAAATTTTCTTCTTTTTTTTCTGTTTATGTAAATTGTATACAGTCTGCTAGCAACACACAGAAATATTTATAGAATTTATGTTCACTTAATGACCCTGTCGTCCTCTCGATTTGTAATTTAAAAGATCTACTTCTCATTTTCTATACATTTCACTGGCTCGCCTGTTCAACACTGTTCGTCTGACCGATTTTTAAAGAATTAACATAGGAGTTAAGGGATTGAGGATCGTAAAAACAAGATTCAGTGTTTGTTTTTTTTTTTTTTAATTTTGATTTGATGTTTTATAATTTAGCTTTTTACACTAAACGACCCCAAGAAATAATCTGGCTGCAAAAATGTTAGTCAAACATTAAAAGTATAAGCAATTCATTATATCTTTAGAAGACTTAGAAATTCTTCCCGTTTTTACCGAATACCATTGCCTCGGGGACTTCGTTATTCATCCCTGTAATATTTTCCTGATATCCTAGCATTGGACGAGAGGAGTAGGTTTGAGGATTTCTAAATACAAGACACACAGTTAGTTAAATCTAAAATGTTATCTAGTTATTTATTATTTTGCATATATTAAGAGATCAATTCGAAAACTTACAGAAAATATTTCAGTCGAGCTTTCAAAGTCTGATCAAAAGTCGTTTGTCTTGTGTATTCGAGTCTTGTCTGTATAAAATATTTCTTAGTAGTTGCAGTAGATGATGGTGGAAAAACAGTCGCAAAAGTAGTACAGTAATACCTTAAGATATGGATGTACTAAGATGTGTTTTTTAATACAACTATACGTTGTAACTACATTTACACCCCAAGATACGACAACATTTGGGCGATACGATTTCAGAACTTGCGCGGCAACAAAAAATGAAAAAGAAAAAAGAAAAAAAAAAGAAAAAAATAGAAAAGGGATAACCAAAGAAATACAAAATGCAAACCAATAAAAACGTATGCGTTTGTGTGTATGAATATGTATTGTAGGCTTGGCTACTCATTCTCCTCTTCCTGCTCCCTTCTAAGTCATCTTCGTTTTTTTTTATCCATCTTTTCTGTTTAATTATAAGTTGATTAGTACAAACAGATGATCAGAGGGATGTTTAATGCAACGGCAAATTATATAGTGAACTACAGGAACATATTTTTTTTTTTAAATATGTAATAAAAAGTAAAGAATAAACATAAATAAGAAACAAACTAAAGTCTGTAAAAACTAATACATTCAAATTGGCTCAGTAGTAAAGTATTCAGCTACAAACTAAGTGTTCCTGATTTAGAATCTTCCTAAGTTCAGCCACGCTGATGAGTCATGAAAGATGATTTTCATATCCGCGGATAATTCAGTTAAGTAACCCCTACTTGAGGGCGTCAAAAATTCATTCCTACATAACATTAAAGCAAAAATGCTCTTGCCACCAGCTAGAAACGAAATTAAACATTTAAATTCCTAATGGTATTTGCTACCATATGAGCTAACGACACATGGCTATCAAACTTGGAAATGAATGTAATTAAATACATAAATACTATTTGCACATTCGTAGAGCATTTTGACCCCCTGTACATGTCTTATTTCCAGCTATCAACAAAATCAACTCCGTTCCACAAGTCTTAATGACACATATATCAAGTCTCAAATCTATTGGCAAAATTAACAGAGTAATTTGGCAGAGTGTGTTTCGCAAACAGACAAGTGTGTAAAACACAAACGAGTTGCCCAAAAGAACAGAGCCATAAAATATAAGTAATGTTTAACCTCCTGATCCCCCTGAAGTTGAAAGTTCGTTTATGCAGTAATTTTTCGATATATGGAGCTTTACTTGCAACAACATTTTTCATTATATATATATATATATATATATATATATATATATATATATATATATATATATATATATATTTCTCTGGAACAAAATGTACAGTTTTGGCATCGTATCGATAATCTATATAAAATCATACACATTGAGAGGCATATAGATAAATCAATTTTTATTCGTATGATAGAAATTTATGAGTTTTATAACGATGATGAAACTGTAACCGAAGAATTTAACCCTAACCCCAAATAAATCCATACCAAAGAATTGGAGTCAGCCAGTATATACTTTTCCTTAAAAATATTTATTTCGTACTTGGGGGAGGGATGCAGATATTTTTATGAATCTTTAAGACATTGATTGGATATCTGACACTGAATAAATTTTTATTGATCAATAATTTATTGATATTTTTCGGCCATCATACGGAATTTTTTTGAATAAAGAATACTCTATGTCTAATCTATAATATAGATCTCACCTATCTGTTTAAATGTATGTATGTATGTATGTATGTATGTAGGGATGGATGGATGGAACAAATGGCATGATGGGTAGAGAGGGCTCCCTAAACCGTGGTGAAGGCAACCTCTCTATGAGAAGGAAAACCCTGATATTAAACCTGCAGCGACTGCTGCACCCAATGATATTGACTTGCTCTTCTTTTTGGTTCAGTGTGGTAGTTGTTCAGAGAGTGGGATTGTCTCGGTGCAAAGTCTTTCCTCACTATAAAAAGCTTCAAGCACAGGCATTACTTGATATGGAATACACATTTTACCATCAGTGTGTATCAGAAAGACTGGCGGTATCCTAAAACAGCAAACAGACACTCAATGAGGACTGATGCGGATATGGACGTCAATGGAAATAAAGTCTCTGGAACATCAAAGGTCTGGACCGGCAGGTGTTCAAGGCACCACAGCCTGGACCCGGTCATCAGCAGATGTGCAGGACTGTAGAAGGTTCATAGAAGTGACTGTCCGGCACGTGGTGCTAGTGGCGCTCATGTCTGCCTCATTTGAGCCAGAAATGTATTAACTAATGGCAATACTTGAGAACGAGTTTACTGCCATCATCATGCATGCATGTATGTGCCTCGCAAAAACTTTAGACAGAGGCGATGGATTTTCACAAGATTTGATTCGTTTTGAAGTCGACACTTCGAAAGACAAATATAAAAGAAATTGGCTAAAAACATTAATTCCTTCACGATAAACTAGACACTTATCTACAGGGAGGGGTTGCTTTTTTCTCCGTTATTTTCGAAAATCAGCCCATCTCTTCGATTGTGTAGTCTTAATTTAAACCTACTTAACTTCGATGGGCGCAACAGCAACGACGTCACGTTTTTTAAAAATGTTTTACAATTTTTTCTCCTACTTCGCATTACGGGTTCGAGCTTGCCTGTCTACTACCACTTTTTTTTTTTTTTTTTGCTCAACACACACCTCCAAACGGCTGGGCACTCAGGTTAGTCTATAATATAACTCTCACTTGTCTGTTTTAATATATATATATATATATATATATATATATATATATATATATATATATATGTATGTATGTATGTATTATGTATGTATTATGTATGTATGGATGTATGTCTTAAACTTTCGACAGAAGCGACAAATTTTCACAAGACTGGTATCATTTTAAAGCTCGATTCTTCTGACGACAAATATCGAACCATTTGCCCAAAACATTAATTCCTACACCCTTAACCGAGCAGTTTTCTACAAGGAGGGGTCGCTTTTTTCGCAGATAGTTTCGAAAGTAATCTACACTTTTCGATTGACTAGCCTTAATTTTTACGTTCGTCACTTCCGGTTTTGCGATGTACGCAACAGTTTTTTTTTTTTGGGGGGGGGGGTTCAAGTTATTTTCCTCCTTCGCGGTACGGGTTCGAGCCTTCCTGCTTACTAACATTTTTTATTTATTTATTTATTTATTTATTTTTGCTAAACAAACATCTCCAAACACCCAGGCAACGCCGGGCACCCAGGCTAGTACTCTATAAAAAGAAACTTAGTCTATGTGTGAGAGATATCGTTCCCTATGAACCTTCAAACCGCTGTGCTTATTTTTATGAAATTATACATAGATGTGCTTCATGTATCTGGCAGTTTTCCTATGTAAGTTCTGTATCGGAATATCTACGATAATTATCGATATCGATAATCGAAAAAAAAAACAGGAGAAACAACTGAACAGGCGAATATAAGCAAAGTTAACACCTTATGCAACCTAAAATCACAAGTTCATTAGAAAAGTGTTATTCCTCCACAAGTAGAAAGGCTCCCCACATACAATAAATAATAAGTTATTTGATATGACAGAGGCCTGTTCGAAATAAATGTTTCAGTTTAAATCACAATTGAATCATGATACTTAACTTTGTTTATTTAAAACTTAAATTCAGGTCATTATCCCTGGACAAGCAGAAAGAACACAAATATAAAATTAACAGTATCTTCCCTCATGTGACAGGGGCGCGTTAAAAAAAGAATGCTTCTCTGTACAATACAATAAAACCATGATATTTGATTTTGCATTATAAACCATAATTCAAGCCGTTATATGTAGAATTTTTAAAAAAATCTACAGTAGTTCTCTACAGTGCAATATAGAATACAATGAATTTTGGGCTAAATCACTGCAGGGAAGCATGTGGTGTTTTGTCACGATACATCGCGATGATTTCACAACATCGATTAGATTGAAAAATAGGGTAGTTTGATGAAAGTAAAAATATGGGAATGTGAAACCAGAAGGAGTTTAAATATATGTGTGTGTGTGGGGGGGGTCTGGTCACGAATGTGCTCCTATATGGTTGACTATTTTAAAAAACTGATTAAATATAATGATAGAAAATGTATCGAGACACATGAATGGCTATGTTTGATCCTGAAAAACGGTGCTTAATTAAAATTGTGGGGTTTGCGTTCGCGCCTGGTCCACAAATTATGGAAATAAAAAAATTTTAAATGAAAAAAAAAACGTTCACAAGTGTTTTTGTTATAGAGGTACATAATAATACTTTGAAAAGTATGTTTACACTTAAATAGGGATGGTATAATAAAATTGTGGTGTCTGCGTTCGCGCCTGACCTCCATAGAAAGAAAATAAGCACAAACTTTAATAAAGACTTTTCATATCTATCTACGTAAGTATACTTTGATAATTATGTTCCAGGTTGAAGAAATATGGTATAATAAAATTATGGAGTGTTCGTTCGAGCTTGACCTCCATAGAATGGAAATATGTCACAAAGTTTAACAAGGTTTTTTAATATAGATCCACAAAATATTGTGATAAGTGTTTCAGTGTGAACAGGTATGGTATAATAAATTATGGGGTTCATCTATTTTATTTTTACTTTCATCATATTTTGCTTTGGTTTGATACCCCCGAATTCGAAACTATCTCTTTACATCCCTTCGTTTTCATAACCTATCATATTTTAATAAATCAGAGTCCATTTTCTGTAGGCTGTTTTCGAACCCAGTCAACGACGGATACTTTTGCTAGTATATATATATATATATATATATATATATATATAAATATATATATATATGACCTGACGAATTCTCGAAAGTCTGTGTGTAGCTTAACTGCCTTATTTTCAAAGCTTACTACTAAGTTCTACTTACGCATCGAGAACTGCCTACATAAATACTGAAAATATATATATAAGATGTTATACAGATACATAAAATAGTATATATACACACATATATATACATATATATATGCATATGTATATATACTACACCCACATATACATATATATATATGTATATATGTATGCATATACACATATATATAAATTATAAAGTAAAAGTGAAGTTTACAAGCAAAAAGCTTCTGTAATCTTAAAGCCAATATACATTTTAATATTAATAAGATAAGTCACCCAAATAAAAAAGCTCAATTTTATTCAGTAAAAATACATAGTAAATGTACTGAAAACCGAATCACAAAGTTCCTTTATCGAACCATACTGGGTTCCATCCTTGAACACTTCTTTTGCCATCTATCCCCAAAGATTTTCAATGGGATTGAGGCCACGAGAACATGCTGGATGATCTAAAAATTCTATATTATTTGAAGAAAAGTATTCTCGTGCTTGTCGAGATGTGTATATCGCAGCGTTGTCTTGCTGGAAAATCCAATTTCTTCCACACAGACGTGGACCTTCACTCCTGATAGAAGCATTTTCAAGCATTGAAATGTTCTTCAATGATGTTTGCCGGCATTTCACTACTTGCAACTTTAGGGTCCCAGCTGACGAGAAAGCACCCCAGATCAATAAAGACCCTCCTCCACTATGCCGAGTTGAAAAAAGTATCTTTGGGTAAATTTTAATCATGTCAATAGTGTTGAAATTCACCTGGACCATCTAGATTAAACTTTTTCTCACCATTTTCCCACTTCTGTTCATCCCCAGTCTGGTATTTGGCGGCATATTTAAGTCGGTTAGTTTTGTGCTGTTCAAGAAGACGTGGTTTCTGCAGTCGCTTTAAATGATTGAAACCCTTCATTTTCAGAAACCTTCTCATTGTTTTAGGACTACATTCTGCTGCTGTTTGGCTTTTCAATCGACTTGAGCCTATACTGGAGTTTTTTTTTTAAACTTCTTCTGATACAGCGATCCAGTGATGGGGTTATTTTTTTTTTGGTCTACCTGGACTCTTTTTGTGCCCATATTGATCTGGATCTCTTAAATAATTTGTGATGACCGTTTTGCTACGATTCACTTCGTTTGCAATGTATCTATGGGAGAGTCCACCCCTATTAAGCTCAAACTCTGATAATGGTTTCCTTTTGCCATTTATAATTTAATAATATGTTTTGTATCCACTAACAAATTGCTTTTAGTAACATAGAAAGGTGTTCGTATTCATTTTTTCAAAACTAGCCGATTTTATTAAAGTGGTCTTATCATTTTGACCAGGTGAAAATGTTTTTTTTTTTTTTTAAATAATTATTAGATCAGGGTTAAGGTTTCGAATGAAGCAACTTTAATTTTTTGTCCATCATATTTTCCCTTTTAGCAATGGTGTCAACTATTTGTTTGATTAAAAATTCGATAATATGCATAAACGCTTACTTTCTTAAGTGGTCTTATGATTTTGACCAGGACTCTGTATATACACTGAGATGATTGTTTCCCAGAGATTAAGTAACCAATGAAGTTTTACAAGGTTAATACAAGAGTGCTCAATACCTTAGCAGAGGAAGGTATACACTTTACTTGTTTTTAAGTAAGCAGTAATATGTTGTTATACCGTCCTGGGCATATTTCAATCTACTAGTTACTCGTAACTAGAGACCTCTTCAGGCGATACATATATATATATATATATATATATATATATATATATATATATATATATATATATATATATATATATATATATAAAGACAAAATGTGTGTATGTTTGTGTGTGGGTGTGGGTTTGCGTCTGTGTTTTTGTATATCTCGCAAAAACTTTTTACACAGGCGACGGATTGTTACGAGATCGGCATCATTTTGAAGCTCGAACCTTCGGACGACAAAAACTGAAAACAGGAAGGGGAAGCAAAAATCGTTCCTTCATCAGAATCTAGTCAAATACGCATGCGCAAAATACGTTGTTCCTTAAATTTGTTTAAATATTATAAAAAGCAACCGAAATTCGCTCACGCGGTCATGACACAATGATCAAAGTGGCAGCGTTGTTATCTTTAGACTGCAGCTATCAGACGTATCAGATAATTTTATTTCGATTTTCAAAATTTTAATATTGAAACGGAGTTATTTATGCCCTTTTTTCGTTTTATTTCCATCAGTTTCGCTGCTTTCTTTTGGTTTTTGTTTTTCCGATGTTTTAAAGTAGTTTCAACACAGCTCGCTTGTACGTTCATTTTTTTTTGTTTTTTTTCCCATCACGTTCACTATTTTTTTGTTTTTGTTTTTTTCCGATTTTTTAAGAAGTTTTAACATCGTTCGCTTACGCGTTCGTTTTTTTTTGTTTGTTGTTCTTTTTTTATTTTTTGTTTCGTCACGTTCGCTGTTCTTATTGTGTTTATGTTTTCCGTTTTTCATAAAAGAAGTTTTTACATCGTTTGCCTTTTTATTTGTTTATTTTCCATCACGTTGCTTGTTTTTTTTTTGTTGTTTTTTTTTTTGGTTTTTGTTTTTCCGATTCATTTAAGAAGTTTAACATCGGTTTATTGTATAATATTTAAACAAGGTGATTACTTCATTTATTCTTTAGCTTCCATTTGGTTTAAATTTACTATCACACATTCAGCTTAAAACACCCGGGCAACGCCGAGGATCCCCGCTAGTCTATAATATATATATCACCTGTTTTTTTTTTAAATGTATGTATGAATGTATGTAAGTAAGTATGTAAACTTTTGACAAAGGCGACGGATTTTCCCAAGATTGGTATCATTTTGAAGCGCGACCCTCTGGACGAGAAATATCGAAAAATTGGCTAAAAACATTAATTCCTTCACACTCAACTGGGCACTTTTCTATAGGGAAGGATTGCTTTTTTCGCCGATACTTTCGAAAGCCATCTCCTCTTTTCAATTTTCTAGCCTTAATTTAAGCCTACATAACTTCTGGTTTAGCGATGGGCGCAACAGCTAACGCGTCATGTTTTTTTTTCACTTTCTTGTCCTTCTTCGCGGTACAGGTTCGAGTCTGCCTGCCTACAGACACTTTTTTTTTCGCTCGCAGTTTTTTTTTTCTGCTTAACCAACACCCTTACACACACCTCCACTTTCTTGTTCGCCTTCCCTTCAAGGGTTCAAGCCTGCCTTCCTACTACGACATTTAAAAAAAAATTGCTCAACACACACCTACTAACACCCGGGCAACGCCGGGCACTCACGCTAGTCCTTTAAGAAAGTAAATATTCAAAGGGTTGCAAAACTTGCTTCCGTGTAAGCTGTATTGCCTGAAAGGGTCCCTAGTAAGTTGCTGACCGAAACATGCTCATGACTGTGTAACATCATATTACTGCGTAAGTTAAAACAAATGCAGTACATATTGCAATTTCATATGTACTAAGTTATGATTTTTTTTTTAAATACGACGACATTTACAACTATATTTACGCCCTAGGATATGACGTGTTTATGGAAATACGGGAAGGGAAGTGGTCTGCTTTTCATGATTTAAAGTATAAGAAAATTATAGAAACACATTTCTATACATACACTTCCTTTGGTGACGTCACTTCCAGTATTGAGTACCGGTGGCCGGCAGAGAGAGTGGCACGCGGTCAAGAAGGTCGTGTGAAAACGCCCAACCGTTGAGGAATGGTATTGCTCAACATGCTTTTGCCTGTAAGATATGTGAATACATGTTCGTTCCTAAACGTCCTGTGTTCCTTCGTTCTTATTACCATTTAACGTCATAACAGAAATATATATATATATATATATATATATATATATATATATATATATATATATATATATATATATATACGGAGCACACGTTTCAAAATAATAGACGAATAAAAAAGATCTTTCAAAATAATTAGGTAATGTATGAATAGATGCTTGAAAAATTAAATTTCTCTCCAATATATATTTAACATTAACAGGAATAAAACAGAAAAATTAAAATAAAATAGTATACACGTGATTATTAATGGATATATTCGTATGATCTAAAAAAAATCACTGTCTATCTGTACGTGTGTAAAAATAATGAGGGTTTACAGCAAATTATTTGAATTTGAGAAAATGTGGGAATTACAAAAGTAATCTTTCTTGACATTTCAAAATAGAAATAGAAATCTTTAAATTTATTTAAATTTAAAGCTTAGAAAGATGTCTTAAAACCAAGCTTTTCTACGAACCTTAAAAAGGCAAGTCCCTTGAAAATAATTATATGAGTTCATGAAATAAGTAAAAAAAAAAAATAATAATGATAATAATAATGATAATAATAATGATAATAATAATAATAATAATAATAATAATAATAATAATAATAATAATAATAATAATCAATAAATAAATTGGAATCTCAAAAAGCAATGTGCACTCGCCTTTTCCGGTAAGAACAGATAGAAATAGTACTAAGCAGAATACGATATTATTCGACCATACACCGTTACTCTTATAGCGGATTTGACACCGACAGTGCCCATGTTTTGTTGATGTTCTGTAAAATTATATATATATATATATATATATATATATATATATATATATATATATATATATATATATTTGTGAAGTTTTATACAAATTACCATCAGTGTATGAAGCGATGCTCTTTGTGTAAACAAATTGAGCTGAAGTTCTTTGGACAATGTCAAAACATTGTTAATTCACTGTTCGCATAGCAGCAGCCGTATAGTGCAACGGTCGTTTGGGCGATGCGGTTTCGATCCTGGCTTCAGGTAGTTGCTTGTCTAGCTGCACTGATGAGTTGTGAAACAGCGTAACAGTACTGTATGTTGATGACTATATATATATATATATATATATATATATATATATATATACATATATATAGTTATATATATAACTACTTAATTTACTCACATAAAATTAATATACGAAAGTATAGATTTATGCGTAAACTTTAAGTATTTTCTTCAAAAGTGCTCAATACGTAGGTAGAGCTAGTTAGTAATTTATAAAATATATATGGCGATTAAGCTACACATATAAAAACGATAAACAACCACAGAATTCGCGCATAATCCTGAAGAGTCCTAGAGTGGATGAAACGCGGAATATTCAGTGTAGCTTAATCGCAATATATATATATATATATATATATATATATATATATATATATATATATATATTCGCCAGATAGTTTTTGAAATAGTTATATCTAACATGGGATGCTCATCGGCTTTTCTACGGCAATCAAACATTTATAGTTATGAATGGACTAAAAACGTATCATTTTAGGTGACATCAATTATAACAATACATAAGGAGCTTTCTATCAGTTGCAAACGTTACACTTGGACTGATTCCATGTAGACGACAATATGATCGCTTTTATGTTACATTACCAGCAAATACTTATCGAGCCGTCCTTTTAATCAATTTCTGTTAATTTCCGCCTCCAAGATGTATAGTCCCAACTGAAAATCTTATTATACTATCTCCTTGATTTTCTTTTAGCCTTAGTCAGCGCTGAACTTTTAATCAGCTGGACTTAATAATATCTCAGTGTTGTAATATGGAACTTCACTGACAGTACACGTCTGATCCGTTTATGCAAGTAATCAATTTTTGTCCATTCCTGGTTAGCATTTTCAAGCTATAATAATATGCTTCATCATTCAACTGATAATCTATCCCATTTGTTTAAGCTAATCAGCGAGTGGTGTTTTGATCTTGATAAATGCTGACTCGGTAGTAAACAGAAAAGATGTTGGCGAAGAATATTAAAACACACACTTGAATACGTGATGCTCTGATATGTGACCATAAATGAGTTCGACTGAAACCAGAACAGTGAGTGCCAAGAAGAAAGTAACATCAAACAACGAGGGAATAAACTAAGCGTAACGAAACAAACTTAAACTGATAAATAGTTGTCTTTTATTACTTTTGTGTTCTTAAGTAGAGACGGAGAAAATCGATATTTCCTTTAGAAATCCCAAAGTCCAAAGGTTTTGTTTTCATAAATAGATTTGTATAGAAGTGACTGAACTATTCTCTTACGTCTTTATGTCAAGGTGTATTGTTCCCTTCGTTCTCCTTATAATAATAATACAAACAAATGTACATTACCTAGGCCCACTTAAAAGTATCCCAGAAAATGTAGTGGAGAGGAGGAGCATCCTTTTATTGTTTAAATTATCCGTAGTGTTATAAAAGACGCTGGGAGTACTCCTCGTTTACATCTATGCATTTCTGGGAACGTTTAATAATGTTTGCCGATACTGCCCGTTGATCTTTTCTGGTGATTTCCTGATAGCGTTGATAATGTTCAATTTTTAGTTATTCTAAGATTGTGAGTATTATTTGCATAAACTTTTTGTTTTAAAGACCCCCCAAGATAAAAATCACATGATGGCAAGTTTGGTGAACGTGGTGGTTATAACATTTTGCACATTGTTCTCTCTTCTCTAAACATCATGAACACGTATCAGTGATATGTGAGCCGTGTGACATGTAGCGCCATCTTTTTGAAAAAAGACTGCATTTTGTCTTGTGGTGTCAGTTGGTCGGTAAGAGAAATATTAGAGAGAAAGGGTCACTCTGTATATGTAATTATTATATGTATACTTATTTTATATATATATATATATATATATATATATATATATATATATATATATAGATATATATTGAATAAAATGATTCATAATTTGTGAATTGAAAATCAGTTTCAAAAGGAAAAACAACTAAAATCAATAGATTGTACGATCGTTTCGGAAACGATGTTTTATTAAAATAGACAATATGTCTTGAACAATAATTTGATAAAAAGATTTTTTTTATATTAAACAAAGTCTCCTCATCAGCAAAAAAATAGGGGGGGGGTAAAGACACCAAAATAAATTAGAGACAACTTTTAATAACATGCCAAGAAATACATGGAATAAAATAAGAAGTAACTTTTTAAAAAACGGGCGGAAAAAAGAATATAAGCCTTAATACAAAAATGCTAGTTTATTTTGGTGTTTTTACCGCACCCGACATATTTTTTGCTGATAAGGTTTTGTTACAGATTCGGTAACACGACCCCACTCTCTCAAAAGCAAATTAAACTATAATTATCTAGTGCTTTATTGCAGAGTTTGCTACTTTATATTTTTTTAATGAAGTAAGTTAACAATTAAAAGCAATGTTTAAAAAAATGTTCATTTATGTATAAAAATATGCTTCCAAACTCCCCTCATAGTGGAACGTAAAGAAAAGAAAAGGTTTAGGAGAAAATAATTTAAGCTAACCTGAAACAATAAAAATGAATCTTAAAAACACATTAGTTAACGTATTAAAAAATGTACATATGTACATTCGGAACATCGCACAACCGTGTAATAAATCTGTAAATGTTTTTAAAAAGCAGCTGAGTTAACGTTCTAAAAATGCTTCAAAAGCAGCTGAGTTAACGTCTAATAAAAAATTAGCATGACTACTCAGTAACAAAAGTCATGAATAAAATTATTTACGAAGAAATATTACAATCAATAATTAAACCATTAGTGCTGAAGTTTTCAATGTGAGAGAAATCTTTCTATACTGGAATATTTATGTTGTCTTTTAGGACATGGTCGATAAGTTTAGAAATGAAGCCCTGCTAATTAAAAGAATTGCTAAAAAGCGCATTAAGACATCCTAAAACTACTGGGCCTTGTGTTTGTCAATAAAAGAGAGTTTTTTTTTTCTAGATTAAATTATTCTGGACTAAGGTATTTTTTATGAAGTGTTAAAAAAGTAAGAATGAACCCTCGCTAAATTGTTAAAAAGCACGTCAAGAAATCGTAAAACAGTGCTTCTGATAGCTGTCAGTAAAGAAGAAATCCTTCTAGTCTTAGATAGTTTGCTTTTCTTTTTATGAAGTGGTTGGTATCTAAAAAAATCAAGCCCTGCTAATTAAATGTTACGAAGCAGAGTAAGCAATACTAAAACCATTGGTGCTGCTGTCTGTCAATGAATAAGAAAATATTTTCACACTGAAGTATTTTTGTTTTCTTTTTATGTGGTGGCTGATAAAGTATACACTGAAGCTCAGCTTATGGAAAGAAAACGTTAAGTAAGGTTTAAAGAAAATGTGCAGCATCGCTAAAAAAATGTTGTGCTCCTAGTCTCTTCAAAATAACAAGGAAATGCATAAAATATGCACGAAAGAAACTGTCGTTGTGGTATTACTTGGGGTATGACTTGAGGGAATAATATATAATCATGCCGCTCGCTGTTTCCCTAAATATATTGCTAAAAGATACCGGAAAAATCATATAATATCAATAATTGTATTTTTCATATATAAATTAGTTTAATTGATATTCATTCCTGATGTAAAGTTAGAAAAACATTCAATCGTTGAGTTTTACACAAGGTCAAGGATGCATTTCCGAACGGATTTTAGGCGTCCAGGAAAGTTTGGAGTGATTGTCTGAATTCCTATTTACTTTCACGTTTTCTTTCAGGCTTAAAACTGTTTCTTCTTTAGGGTAGACCAACACATGGGTTATATCTGCAAGCGTTTCCGTGATGTGATTGAATTACATATTTTGATTTATATATCTATAACTAGACTAAACGTGACCCATTAGGTCAGTATGTTATATTAGCTATGGAATTAATGTATGAGCGTGACACTTCTGACATAGAGAAAATATGGTTTTTTGACATAACAGAAACATTTCTATAAAAGTATATCAAAATGTAAAAAGAATATAGATAGATTTCTAAGAGTCGTTCAGTTTATAATTGTTTATTTTTGAAAAAAACTTACAGCCATTGAATTATAAGCGGTTCCCCATACTTATAGGTAAATGTACACTTAACAGATACCATAATACTTAAAGTTAAATTCAAATTTTGATATATATTTTAATTTAAACGCGAAAAAAAGAACAATCGGGACGCTGAAAACGTACACAGTAAAACAATACGCTTTATTATCGCGGTAATTATTTATTTGTAACGAAATTTAAAAAAAAGCATATTTTCGAGGTTATTTATTTATGTTGGTAGTGCAGAAGAAAATAATAATTTCTAAATAATAGTGTTGATATTTCAGTGCGCAGGTCAAATTCTGCAAAAGTAGCGATTTGTGTTTATTTGTTTACGCTGTTATGGGTTTATGTTTATGTACGCATGCGAAACCGGATGTCGAAAACCAGATGTTCGTTACAACACTCGTTACAAGGTCATTTGAGTTTTATAATTATATAGATAACATATCGATCTTTATTATAAAATGCGGAATAACCTCTCAGCGGGGATTGAACCCTGTTCTACGATGTGAAATTCTTCGTAAATAGACATTACTCAACAGCCCATTCCCCGTAAAACCTTGAGGTCTCACTCACTCCGGATGTAGCGTTAATGGAGAGACAAGTCAGAAACTACATTTCCATTAACGCCGGTGTAGACAAACACGCCAAACCTGATGTTATGCGTGAATGTTCACACGAGGATCAATTCTCGTATAAATGTATTGATTCAATTCGGCCGTTCTGCTTCACACGATTCAATCGGACGTGGAATAAAATGTTATAAGAAGTTCCACTAAGAAAGAATTCATTATTTGTCGCCTCAGAGACTAGCACGAGTCACAACACCTAAAGAATTACAAAGAGTCACGCAATATTGATTTACAGAAAATAATATAAATCTATAGGTTTTTCGAAATAACAATTGAATTTCAAATCAAAAGTACTGAATATCAAATTGAATCCGATTCATTCTTTTCTTCGATTCCTCAAATTATTCAAGTATCGTCAGAACTTTCCTAACCGATATCGTTATTTTCATCGCGCCCTCAACCGTGCGATATACGGTGGACTTGAATTGCTATAATCAAACTTATCAAAACGTTCACATTGCCTTAAACTATTACAACACTATGGTTGTATGAACGTACATTGTAGTAAACATATCCTTCATACTTATTATATTTATTCCTAATCTTACGAATGCAGACATCTAAAACACATTCGAAATAATATACAGAATTAACCTGGCATTAAAAGTACCCCATAATCGCATGATTCATGAATAGTTTTCTTTTCAATTATATCAATTTTTATAGTTAAAACAATTCTACGATTAAATTCGATCAATTATCTTGAATTTAGAACAAACAACGATATGTTTTTCATGAAATAAATAAAATATTTACTTTAAATTTCTTATTTTTTTAGCAGATGCACTAATCATATTTTTACACGTTCCCTTTTCACCCATCGAACGCAATTATCTTTTTTTTTATTATTTCATTAAGCAGGCGCACCTGGTCTTGCCCGTCGTAAATAACCCTTAAATATAATGGAAATCAACTAAATTTCGTATTTATTATTAGATAGCCAATTCTCTATTTAATATTATGTGTATAGCACTAATTTCAAAAGTTTTTTTTTTAAATGACTAAGGTGCCATCAGTTAGAATTGAAACAAAAACAAAAGTCCAATCGCGATCTTTACGGGTTGATAGATAGATATATTTAAAAGTAAACCACTTCAAGCTATAAATGAATCTGGGCATACGCAAAAGTAAAGTAGAAATAACTATTTTGCATTTCAACTTGCCAACGAAATATTCAGGTGTAATCTATATAAATAAAACAGCAGATGTACGTATATGTGAAAATATTTAACCGATAAACCCTTACATTATTAGTTATATAACACACGGGGTCAAGGGTCAAAACATTATTATTATTATTATTATTATTATTATTATTATTATTATTATTATTATTAATAATAATTGATTTGAGCGACGGAGGGTCGCTGGATCAGTTATTATGATTAGAAGAATAAACAATTAAATTGCTAAAGTAATGATTGATGTGTGAATCGCAAAAAGAAATTATATTTAAACATTATTTTGGGGTTTGGAATAAACAATAACTAGGTGGATTAGATTGGTATGAGACAAGTAATTAGGTGACGTAAGAGAACACGTGATGTAGTTAGTTTTGGAAAGATTCAGAGAGTTGAGGATTGACCGCCAGAGCAGACAGACGTCTAGACAAGGATGGACAGACAGCTAGGAGCGGGCTGTATGAACAGAAAATGTAGACAAACTGCAGATCTTGTGAAAACCAATTAAGACAACTGTAATAAATTTATATTACAAAAATATAAAGAGTTGTTTTAATTGTTTCACAAATAAGAACAGTTGTCTCAATTATATGGTGCTGATCGCTTCATGGTTCGTCACGGAGCAGCGGGAAGATACAGAAGAACTCTTCCAGAAAAAGGTATGAAGCATATATTATTATTCTTACATATGAACTGTAAAAATATCCCGTGTGATAAGTCTGATACAACATGACTCGGTTTACACGTCAATACCATGTCCCCTGGCTAACAACGTGCATATGATTTATACGTTTATCATCTGTCTGTTAAAAGAACAATATATTACACCCACTAGATAACACATGACACGTTTTAATATATCATCTCCTCCAATATAAACCAATATATATATATATATATATATATATATATATATATATATATATATATATATATACATAATTATTTACTATAATAATTAAATACCTACAGACACTAGTGTTCATCCTTTCGGGAATCTTTAGTGCAGGGTGTCAACGTTAACACGAATCGATAAATTCGAACCCAGCGACACAAGTCATCTTTGACTTGATTAGCAAGTACGGTATCCATTTGGCTACCGTTAACCGCGTGGAATAACGTTGAAATTAAACATTTTATTTTTTAAATGTTTTTTTTTTTACGTCAGTCAGAGTGATTAATCATTATATGATGATCTATGCATAAGAGCTAAATTGACGACTTAATTTAACTGAAAGTGCTCAACGATAAGAAACGACTTTCTGAAAGGGGTAACATAATTATTACAACGTTCAAGTTAGACACGCAAATGTTCACCGATAATTGAGCTTTATATAGTGAACAGATTCTAATCGGTTGTTCTACCTCAGGACAATTAACTCGGATCTAAAATAAAACTTTATAAGAACTTCCACTGAGAATACAATAATTTATGTGTTTATCCAGAGTTTAAAGACGACTCACTACATGACGAACACTAAGCAACACGCACCATTAAATTCTAGAGAGATGATAAAATTTCGATTCACTTCGTAAAGACAAACTTCTACTTGAGCTATAATGTTAACGTGTGTAGTGTAACCTATTCTATATTCGCTAATTCATTGGTTAGTACGAATGTCATCCTGAGTAATTTCTTTGCCGTGAAATCTCTGGGGCACTGAAGTTATCTGCTATTGTTTATTTTGATGCAAGCTGGTTAATACATAATATATTCATTTTAGTAAGAGTCGTTAAATTTCTTGGCATATTTTTTTCAATTGCGAGGAATTCAGGGTCTCAGTTTTTATAGTTGTTTGTGTTTTTTAATGTTAACGTTTATAATCATAAATCTTAAATATTAAATTATGGAATTAGTTTTAAATACCTTTAAAAATGACTATTTACTCAAATAATTCAAGGGATTTTCGAGGAAAATAGTTTTGTATATCCAACTACCTCCTCACTGTCTTTATCTCTCTCTCTCTCTCTATCTCTTTATATATATATATATATATATATATATATATATATATATATATATATATATATATATGCTTTAGAATAATGTAATGCAATAAATGTACTAGTATGCAAATCCAGTGACTATCGGTCTTACAAAATATTGTTAGATTTAATATTTTTTATAAGACAATCCCAGCTAAATGAAAATTGCTCAATATACCAGATAGAGCAAATAAATCATAATTTAGTAATTTAAATGTTATGATTTTCAACAGTTAAATTTTGAATCTGGAATGTTTTTATATATGCAAAACAAATAATACATTTACATAAGTATATACTTATACTTATTAAAATGCATTCTTTGTTTTGTAAATAATAAAAATTCTAGATTTTGAATTTAACCGTTTCAAATCATCACGTTACAATTACTGAATTATGATATATATATACATATATATATATATATATATATATATATATTTACATATACATATATACATACATATGAATATATTTCTGTAGAAATATATTTTCTTATGATATATATCAATCCTTTTTAAGAAGCTCAATGTAATTACAGAGAAATATAGAGAATAAATGATAAAAGGTTATATTCCAAAATTCATGATTTTGATTATCTTATAATTTATGCCTGTAATTTAGTTGACTTATACAATACTTGGCAGTATCTGTTTCGTAGCGCAAAATCAACCGCTTAATTATTATATAAATCAGTGAATCTATTATGCCCTTAACTCATCAGAATAATTAGCAATAATCAATCCGTCAAAGGGAATTGAAGTGTGATTTGACATGATTAAAATCCGCAAATTGTAAGGGAAGTTTATTTTTCCATTCCGACATATTACATTTTTATCAGAGAAAGTCATTAAACTATACGTACGAACAATTTTAATTAATTTATGAATCTTCTACCAAAATGTCCTATTAAATAATTAGTAAATTTATTAATTCTAATTTGTGTATGCATACTAATGAAAATTATATCAACAAATAATAACCTATTATACATGTTTGTATATACGTAACTTTACTAAGCTAAAAACAAAATGTTTATATATATATATATATATATAAATATATATATATATATATATATATATAAATATATATATATATATTCTTATATATATATGTATATATATATATATATATATATATATATATATATATATATATAAGTCACTTTGCGTGCGTGTGAATTCTTTCCTCATATGGTACGACACGGCAGAGCCTACATTTTGACAATTTTACGCAAAAATAATTTATATATCTGGAAGTGTTCTTAGATATTTTTGCAGAGAAATTCATCCGATAGGTATCGAAAATCAAGGAAAATCCGATTTTAAACAAAGCTTTTCTATCTTATAAATAAAAAATTAATGATTTTTACCGGCGAATGTTTATACGTGACACCTGCAAGGGGGGAGGGTAAAAAAATCTTAAGATATAATTTCTAATTAAATAAAAGTATTATTGACATTTGGAGATATAGCTAAGTTGTAGAGCATTCAACTACAGATCAAATAATCCTCAATTCGAGCCCGTGTATCTTACCATTATATTTTTTATCAATGAGTTCAATTTACAGTAAATTAAGAGGAACCTTTTAAAATAGCTGCAAATCTTGTCTTCCTTTCCGTATTTTCAAACTAAACATTAATCAGAAGCAAATTTTTCAGAGTATCCATCATCAAGCCTAAATATCAGCTGACGTGATCTTGTAGACAAACACAGATGGACGATATTATCATTATTTTTTAATTTTATTTTATTTATTTATTTGCGAATTAGTCCACCTGGCAAATTATTTCTCGTACTATATAATAATCAATATAGGACTGATTCTATGACAATAAATAGGCAATGTGTATGAATTAACATATCAAATTTAAGCGTATTGTACGCCCTGGCAGCGCCTGGCATCAAGCTAATAAATATATATATATATATATATATATATATATATATATATATATATATATATATATATATATATATATATATATATATATATATATACACAATTTTTTAAGTTGTAAATATAAAGTTTCCTCGGTCCGTTATTATTTTTTCAGAAGGTAGTCATTACAATATCATTTCCTAGTGCGATTGACAAATCGGCGGAATTATATTATAGCTTCATATTAAGTCAGGAAGACAACCAGGATTCGACGCTGCTCAGGGGTGGATGCTGATTAACGAATGTTTCCTTATTTCCAATATTTTTATTTTCTTCGAAAGAAGTAGAAATCGCTCATTTTTTTTTTTTATCAAATCAATTGTTGGCCTGCTTTAATTGAGGACCAATGGCGATACACCGGGAGGAAGATTCACATACCTCCCTGTAGTTACTGTGTCCACAATATACTGTGGTTCACATTTCACTGTAGAGAACCTACTATTAGTCTTAATATATATATATATATATATATTTGTAAATATATATATATTTTTATAAATATATGTATATATATATATATATATATATATAATAGCTTAGAGTTAAAGTTTAAAATGCAAAACTCTAGTATTATGGTTCAGTTGTTCTCTTAATAGAAACATATATTTCGTATACGCCTCTGTCACAGCGAATAACCTACTGTTGATTTCAAGTGGCCGGCCTCTCTTTTTGTACGTTGATAGTGACTTGGATTTAGGTTTAAAATGAAAAGGTCAAGTATAATAGTGACATTGTACTTTAAACATTCATTTTAAAGTCGCCCCTGTCATATACAAGAACATAGTGTTGATGTTAATGCCGATCCTTTTGACTTGTGTGGTAATAAATGTCCTTAAAGGCACTTTGTTGATGTAAGATTTTAGAAGGTTAAATTTCATAAAAATCGGCCAAGCCGTTGTGTAGTTTATGAGGAACTCATAGATACACACAGACAGAGCAGGAGTGACACAAACGTCTTTATATATATATATATATATATATATATATATATATATATATATATATATATATATATATATATGTCTGAAGACATGTATTTGGAATCATTAGTATGAGTAGATCAAGTTAGATTTCAACCCGGGACGTGAATGTTCTTAGCAGCAGTGGGAGAAAATGTAGGGCATTAAAAATGATAACATTTATTTATTTATATTCATTTATATTCTTACTGCGATACTAATAAGTAAACCATTCAATTATTTTTTTATAGAAAACTGCTACCTCAATACTAAATAGAAATCATTATTTATCTTTCCAAGGTAATGAAATGCCTTCCCCGTATATTTACGTATAATTTATACATACATACATACATACATACGTATATATATATATATATATATATATATATATATATATATATATATATATATATATAGTAGGTTATAAATATATATGGCGATTAATCACTTAATCGCAAGATATATTTTATAAGTTACTACCTAGCTCTACCTACATATTGAGCACTGTTGAATAAATACTTAAAGTTTACGCATAAATGTATACTTTCGTATATTGAGTTATGTGATTAAATGAATAGCTATATATATATATATATATATATATATATATATATATATATATATATATATATATATATATATAGTCATCCACATACAGTACTGTTCCGCTGTTTCACAGCTCATCAGTGCGCTATACGGCTGCTGCTGTGTGGGACATGAATTAACGATGCTTTTACATATGTGTATATATATGATTTTTTTTATTTCAACCTAGAGTGTATTAATTAATAGATTGTTGTTTCAATAAACGAGATAAAGATTATTCTTCCATATTATAAGATGAGTTAAGTTTTAACTGGAATAATCTGATAATATGGACGAATAATCTTTATCCCGTCTATTGAAACAAGTTGTAATGAATTAAGTGAATACACTTGAGGTTGAAATATTAAAACATATTTCGCTCTACTAACGTATTAAGCACTATTTATTCTTGTTGTTTTACTAAATATACCTCTTAGTATATATATATATATATATATATAAATATATATAAATATATATAAATATATATATATGTGTGTGTGCGTGTGTGTATAATGTGCATATGAATATATATATATATATATATATTGCATTAATATATATATATATATATATATATAATGTTCATATATATATATATATATATATATATATATATATATATATATATATATTCATTAATTTTACTGACAGGCATTAATGACCCATGGTTACGCAATTATTTATATACGGATGATAATCACTGCCGGTCGAAATATTCGAACGATATTACATTTCTGAATTATTTTAAATAATGATTGGTTATTTGTATTATTTTGGACTTTTTGCGTGTCATTTTCTCAACGTTTCGGTCTAAAATACCTTCAACTTTCTTAGGGCGTATCTTGTGGAACTTGAGAATTTTTCTGTCGAACTCGTGAATCTGGACAGAATTTCGAACGAAACAAAAATCAGTTGTAAAAGTGATAATATTCTGAAGGTTATATGTTAAATTCCAGTGTGGACGACTAACAAAATACAATTACGACTTACTTATACCCTACATGTTGTTATATCTAATGGCAAAAGCGTATGTTACCTCTGTGAAGAAAATGAAGGGCCCCGTTCGAAATTTCGACTAAATTATCGAGTTTATATATATATATATATATATATATATATATATTTCGAATATATATATATATATATATATATATATATATATATATATATATATATATATATATATATATATATATATATTAGACACTTTATGTATGTGTGAGTTCGTTCTCTATAATCTCCGGAACTGATCGGCCGATTTTCTTTGGAAAGTTCACACAAATGCACTTTACATGTCTGGGAGTTTTTGTAGATAGGTTTTGAATCGGGGTTCTTCAGATAAGTATACTAGATCGGTAATCGAAAAAAGCCATATAAAACAAGGAACGGTACATTTTTTTACGAGTGTTCTCATCCTTATACAACCTAATATCATAAGTGCATTTGAAAAGTGTTATCACCGCACAGGCAGAATGTCTGTTTAGAGTACAATTGAAACATGACACTTGACTTTTACATTTTAAGCTTTAATTCGAGCTATTCTATATAGACATACTATATAAACACGGTAGTAGGTGCAAAGTAGACTGCAAGGTAGTATGAAGCAAGTCACTTTGGAAATAACCTGTGAAGCTTTCTCTCTGTGCATCGCAGTGATTGCCCGACGAGAGCAGAGCATTTGATTGAAAAATTGATGATTTCACTAATACCGATGATAATAAATGTATAATATATATTAATGTTATTTGTTTATAAATATGTGTGTTGTGTGTGTGAGTGCGTGAGTGTGTGTGTGTGTGTGTTGCAATCGCTTTATCTTTTAACGCTGATTGTTTACAACAATAAATTGTATAATTATTAGAATGTGTAATTATTAAAATAAATTCCCTTTTTATGTTGTAATGGGAGACACTTTAAAGATCGCCTTAAATGCAGATTTCAAATTGTTTTACTGTTTTTTTACTTATGTTTTATTGTTGACACGTTCCCTATTATTCCGGAACCCGTCGTGAATAGCGCATTATAAGCACCTGACTAACAATATTTATTGCACGTATTCTTCCGATTATGTGGTTGTGAAAATTGGCACGTTTATTGCTTTATGCTTTCGATGAAACCACTTCTGAAAAAAGAACCCTTTCTTATTTTTCACATACAGCTGTGAATTCTTATAAATCGTATGCGCTTTCCGAAGGCCTCAATGAATGACATCAATGTTACCATTTGGAGGCGACAATACTAAGATGTTGACTATGACTTCATTTCTGTTAAAACAGATTCAATAAATAAATATCTGTGATAGCTTGCACATGTTTGTGTTATGTTTCCGTTCTGGAACTAATAAAATTTTCTTACTCATCAAGAATCTTAACAGTGATCGTTCAATAGCAGCAAATTAGTGTTATGCTGAGTTTGAGTGGCAGCAAGTCCCTCAAGATTTCAAGTGCTTTCAATTTTAAGCAATTTCGTTTTCTTTTTTTCTTTTCTGGAATTTAATGAATAAAAATCCTCATCAGAATTGCAATCATGTCAACTTTTTATTTTCCCAGCCCATCTGCGATGATTTTCTGTGCCACCAACTTATGTTTGTGCTATTGTTTTATTTTTTGTTTGTTTGTTTTTTTTTGCGTGTGTGACAAGGAAGAATGTTTGCCTATGATATTTTGTTTAGCTATCATTATTGGCAATTTCAATTCCATTGATCTTGGTTTGTCTATAAATTAATAGGATAGTATGCCCCCAGCGCGTAAAAGAAATTATAGTACGACCGCCGTTGTTGTAGCCCAACATCCTCCCCTTATGTTAAGAACGGCTATCGGCATGGACATCCTAAATCCCTTATAGTAAGAACGCCATTTTGTAAGTGGGGATGTGGTTGTGAAATGTAACTTTGATAATCAGTGTTAGAATTCCCGGCGCAAATACTATGAACGAAAAAAAAAAAAACAATTGGCAGTTGCAGTGTTGGCGGGTAGTGTATGATTAAAGGTATGGTAGTAATATCCAAACCCTTTATCATTTCAAAGGAAGTTGATTTATCTAGTCACCTGTACGTTACCAAATAAACACTGTATCGAGAAAAAGAAACGCTATAAGCAAAATGTTTTGTTTCAATGCTAAACAATTATTATTTATGTTAAATATATATATATATATACATATATATATATATATATATATATATATATATATATATTTATTTACCAGTGGTGAAAAAAAAAACCGGACTAAAGTGCTCAATGTGTAGTCAGAGCAGTATATAGGAAATTTATTACTGTGAGTCCAGAATGAGTTTACAAATTGTTTCAACTAGAGGAAAATCCTCAAAGAGAGGAAAAATCCAACTAGCATCATCAGAATTCATAGATGGACTAAGTTATAAAGTCAAATAAAAATGGAAAGATCGTAGATAAAGGGGAGTTAGAAAAGAAGGGGGAGTGGTGGGGAGAGGACGTTGGAGTTTAAAGTAGTAGGAGTGTATTAAAAAAAGAGAGGGGTTTATAATTAAATATTAATTATGTGTAAATTCTTATATACGTGTTTTTTAACGGTTTAAACTTAAAAGACGCTACTTTTGTTGATAACGGCATAAGTAACAGTTAATTTAAAGGATCACCATGGCAACAGGTTGGAGAGTTAATGTTAGTGAAGGAACGGGTTGAAAATGGGGTTTAAAGTAATTTAGCCGGGCGGGGAGAGATTGAAAGATATTTATTGTTTATAAAATGGAAAGAAAAAGAAATGGAAAAATAAGTTAATGAATTATACTTTACAGGTTTATTTTAATAGTGTAATGATATATATAATTAAATATAATAAATAAATTAGCCGGGCAGGTAGAAATAATACGTTACAGGTTTATTTTAATAAAATAAAATAAAATAGGTGAAGGAACGGGTTGAAAATGGGGTTTAAAGTAATTTAGCCGGGCGGGGAGAGATTGAAAGATATTTATTGTTTATAAAATGGAAAGAAAAAGAAAAGGAAAAATAAGTTAATGAATTATACTTTACAGGTTTATTTTGATAGTGTAATGATATATATAATTAAATATAATATATATATATAAATAAATTAGCCGGGCAGGTAGAAATTATACGTTACAGGTTTATTTTAATGAAATAAAATAAAATAGGTGAAAGCTTAAGTAAGTAACTTAAATAATAGAAAAAAACATTTTTAATAAGTAACACACAAATATAAGCACACGCACAATAAGTAACACACAAATATAAGCATAAGCGTGTGCTTATATTTGTGTGTTACTTATTAAAAATGTTTTTTTCTATTATTTAAGTTACTTACTTAAGCTTTCACCTATTTTATTTTATTTCATTAAAATAAACCTGTAACGTATAATTTCTACCTGCCCGGCTAATTTATTTATATATATATATTATATTTAATTATATATATCATTACACTATCAAAATAAACCTGTAAAGTATAATTCATTAACTTATTTTTCCTTTTCTTTTTCTTTCCATTTTATAAACAATAAATATCTTTCAATCTCTCCCCGCCCGGCTAAATTACTTTAAACCCCATTTTCAACCCGTTCCTTCACCTATTTTATTTTATTTTATTAAAATAAACCTGTAACGTATTATTTCTACCTGCCCGGCTAATTTATTTATTATATTTAATTATATATATCATTACACTATTAAAATAAACCTGTAAAGTATAATTCATTAACTTATTTTTCCATTTCTTTTTCTTTCCATTTTATAAACAATAAATATCTTTCAATCTCTCCCCGCCCGGCTAAATTACTTTAAACCCCATTTTCAACCCGTTCCTTCACTAACATTAACTCTCCAACCTGTTGCCATGGTGATCCTTTAAATTAACTGTTACTTATGCCGTTATCAACAAAAGTAGCGTCTTTTAAGTTTAAACCGTTAAAAAACACGTATATAAGAATTTACACATAATTAATATTTAATTATAAACCCCTCTCTTTTTTTAATACACTCCTACTACTTTAAACTCCAACGTCCTCTCCCCACCACTCCCCCTTCTTTTCTAACTCCCCTTTATCTACGATCTTTCCATTTTTATTTGACTTTATAACTTAGTCCATCTATGAATTCTGATGATGCTAGTTGGATTTTTCCTCTCTTTGAGGATTTTCCTCTAGTTGAAACAATTTGTAAACTCATTCTGGACTCACAGTAATAAATTTCCTATATATATATATATATATACAGAATTGAGTTTATAGTATAAAAATATGAATAGAATTAAGCAACAGAAAAAATTATTTATTTCTTAAAGAAATATTTTCCCAGCAAGTAAAGTATCAAGGGCAGATTATATTAAAAATGTTAACTCGCAATGTAAAATTATATGTAAAGTTTTAATTATCAAAGTAAGATTATAATAAAAGGTTTTATTACCAAAGTAAGATTACATTACCAATTTTAATTATCAAAGTGATATTTTATTAAAAGTCTTAATTATCAATGTAAGATTAGAATAAAAGCTTTAAATATCAAAGTGATATTATATAAAACGGTTTGGTTATAAAAGAAAGATTCCATTAAAAGTTTTAACTATCAAAGTAAGACCATATTAAAAATTTTAAGAAACACTCTAAATAGAGTGTTTTCTGTAAATATTAAACAATTATTATTTATAGTAAACAATATGTACAGGATTGTGTTTCCGGTATAAACAATATGGACAGAACAGTTTAGAAATTGAAACAATGTATACCATTTTTAATTTTCATTTTAGACAGCAGAAACAAAAAAAATCCTGATGAGAATAGATGGGGCATTTTAAGGAAGCAGGTATTGGTAGGGAATCTTCTTACACGTTTTTTCGGTTTCCAGAGGTGTTTAATGAGTGTTCAGGTATCCGTTTATCTCTAGGACGTGGTGGAACTGTTTGGCGCATTCTGTCTTGTCTTTTGGCTTACTGCACTTATTTTGAATGCGGATCATCTCATTCCTTGCATATCCGATAATGGCCTTAGTAGGGAGGGCCGATTTGTAGTGTACAAATATACTTTAGCTGGCTGCTTTTCGATAGAACTTAGGAGTGACGGTCACCTCGTCTGTTATTTTGAGGTTGAAATCTCGGAGTGATAGGGATCCATCATCGCTGGGGTGTTCGATGGTGAATTCTATGTGGGGACCAGTACCGGATAATATGGTGTAGATGTTCTCAGCATTGGCTCGTGATGATGTTGCACGAATATGAATAATACATAGCAGCAGAAAAAATAAAGACAACGGAATAGACATAGAATATACAAAATTAAAAAGCTTACGCTAAAGCAACAAGTTATAAACTAAAATATATATATACATATATATATATATACAAAAAAATTATAAAAATAACAAGGAACAAAAATATGTTAATTACCTAAAACACGCCATATATACACATCCCCCTTATATTTGCTCCGAGGCTCAACACAGCGATTCAATTTATTTTCCGCTCCATCATCTAACATGTTTTGAATCGATCTAGTACGTCCACCATTTGAAAAGGGATTTTTTTCCGAAATATATTATGGATATTGTCACATACATAACGAGTAAGACATTTGTATTTAATACAACTGAAAAAATATATGTATATACAGACATATATGTATGTACTTATTGATTTGTAAATCGCCCCTTGTTTTCCTCTTCTCTCACCAACACCGACTATATCTCATTCCTCGCATTTAGATAGCCTTCTAAATCTCTACCATATACATATATATATATGTGTGTATGTGTGTGTATGTGTGTGTGCGTGTGTGTTTGTGCGTATATTTGCTTACATAGCCTCTTGTTTGTTTGTCTGTAAAACATCCAAGGCCGTGCTTACGTGCATATTTTTTCATGCAGGAATAAAATTTTACTGAAAATTAATATAGTAAACGAAGTATTATATTTAGGAAATAAGGGGGAAAAAGAAAACAAGCGGTTTATTTTATGATAAAATGACAGCCGCCATGTTTTCAAAGCGTGTTCGCTTATTAAAGCTGTGCATTCTTGAATAAACGATTTTTTTCTCCTGCAGTCAATGAGAATTGCTGGAACCGATTGAATGATAAATTATTATTTTTAACTGAAAAAAGAAAGGCAATGGTTACGAAAGTAGACAGGGTGGTATAAGTATTATTTTTATAATAGTTCTTTGTTTAGCCAGGTAGCGGTATGAGTACTTTCGATTACAAGGGTAAAATGCGAACTACTTTCTATAAAGAAGTTGGCGATTGTGATTATGTTTCTCCTAGGATCAAAGTTAGGATTTTATTACCATTGACAAATGTGTCTAAAACGCCGTTCTAAAGTTATATAAGATTATGGATAATAATATAAGTAATTTGTATGTGGCATCTGTTGGTGCAAAACTAGTGTACTTTGGTCCAAAGTGGCATTTCTGCAATCATTTTTTATATAGTAGATGAATGAGTCCCTCTGAAAATTCCACAGGTCCCGCTAGTTGTTGTTGTTGTTATTATTATTATTATTATTATTATTATTATTATTATATTTATTTATTTATTTATTTATTGGGAATTTTTATACCAAACAGTGTTAGAGATTTGTCACTGACAATAGCAAGTGGATTTCTCTAGACACTGTGTCACAACAAATCTCTCCATAGTTTTAACACTCTCCCTTTCTTCACGACACGATATGTAAGCCACATTATATTTGCCATTTAGTTTGCCATTAATCTCTCGCTAGCCTTTCCTCATCCTATTGCTACCAGGTAATATATATCCGGGTGACAACGTATCCGCCCTTAAAATAAATGGTAAAAAGAAACACACAATAATAATTAGTGTAGTTTAGCTCACGCATAACTATTAGAGTGGTCACTAATGGGTAAGGAAATAAGGATTGAATATTCACTCCCACCAATAAAAAGCTAAAACATGGTACTTTGCATAATATTGATAAACTCATATTCCTTCAACTGCTCCTACTGTCTAAGGTACATAGAACAATCCAGGTCAAGGAGTTCTACCCTCTATTACATCTCGTTGTTTTCATCATCGTCGGCTCTCACACGTATATGAGTATCGGGTGTTATTGTGTGTGTGTTTTTTTTATTATTAAAGTCCAAGAATAGTATGAATTTAGATGCCTAATCTATTGGAAAACAGTCCTGGACGCTTATCATGAAGAAGGCCAAGGGAAGAACTCGGTTGTGCATTCTCTTCTTTTCTTCTTTATCTTGTCTATTAATTTTTTCCCTCTTTAAAGTTTTTGATATGTTGACGTGTTTTTCTCTACATATTCTGGGCCTTTTTCTCCAACGAACACTAGGCTATGTTGATGAAGTTCAAGGCTGCGCTTCAGCTGGTCTTCATAATGCATTTGCCGCGCAGGTAGTCTGTCAAGCAGAGACGGTTATGACTGATGGTGGCATCAACACTCGTCTCATCTTGTAGCAGCCAATGAAAATTGGGCATAAGCACGCTTGAGATTTCGGTCTAGCAAATAAAAAGTTTTACAATAATCTCGTACAATACCATATTCATAATTCGTTTACAAATAACTCACTTGATTCTTCATGCGTCTATTAGTGTGTGCAAAACGATCTGTAAGTCTGGTGTTCTATCATGTTGACATTTTCTTTACAGTGTTTCTGTATATAACGGTTCAGTTTAAACTAAAGTCATTTGATTAATCAACATATCGGATCATGGAAACTGACAGTGTGTCACAATTGGGGTTCAAATAGATTTTTCATCGTTAAACGCACAAGTTAAATATATATTTAAGTGAGTAATAAGGGAAAATTGAGTTTACCTTCATCAGTTACTATGTTACTGTCAATTCCCTTATTTTTTTTCTTTTAATTCCCACGTATAATAAGCAATGATTTTGAGAAAAATGGGGGAATTGCTGTTTTCTGGGTCGAAATCTATCTATCTTACACAGTTCGCTGACTAGTTTTTTACGTTGAAGTGATATTTTAAGCTTCGTACATACAGTGGTTTATGTGTTGCCTGAAGTTATTTCTATGTAAAAATAGGCATATTAATAGTAAGTATACGCCGCTCTCACCATGGGAATATATATCAGATCGGAAATGGTGTAGAATTAATAGACAGTGCAAAAATGAGCTGTGTTCACTTTTTTGTAAAAATTACTGGAAAGTCTCGTCGAGATTTTCTAGTAAAGGACCCTTAGGTTAGCTATGAGATAACTCCTTTTTAAAGAGAGCTGAAGCCTGAAAGGATGAATATTTTATAATTTGATAAGACCATACTGCAGCATGTGAGGAGCAAAGTAATCATCTACTTAGAAATGAAGCCGCCTTGCGAACTCATTATAGACAACGTTTCTGCCATTTAGTCTAAAAACAATGAAGAGTTTGCGAAAGCTGCTGCAACACCGTGGGCTCCCTCTGTCCAGATTAGATGAAATACTTACACTTGACATTTTTGTATTCACCTACAAAGCCACTATTCACCTATCCATGGTATATCATTGCAACGTATGGGTGAATGAATCAACCAGCTGTTTCTCTCTATAGAAAAAGGCCATAAAACGAATCTAATAAACTTCGTACTGTCAACCAAGCTCCAACTACTGTCTCATCGCCGCAATGTTGAATCTCCTTGTTTTTTTTTAAAGTAATTTAATGAAATGTGCCCTGGGGAACACGTAGTAATGGGGCCCTCTCGACGAATATAACTTAGAATAATCCGATCCGAAGCAAAATCAGCTTTTTTTTTTACTCTAGGGATCATCCAATGCGAGGGATCAGCTTACTCTTAAAGTTTATTTTCCCTCGAAATATCTTTTGAAATCTACTCACTGTATACTGTTTCCGCGACTAACAGGCAGATATTTTAGTGTAAGGTAAACATAACAATTCGTTTAATACTCTACTTAATCTGTCTCTTAAGGCACGGTCTAGAAATCACAGTAGTCCCTTTCGGCTCGTTTACATTTTGTCTTGTTTAGAGTTCCTATTAATAAGAAAAGTATGTTTTATACCCACAAAAAGCAGCATCTTATCTACAAAGTGTTATATAAGCCATCGGTTTCTTCAAACATTTTTTTTATAAAAGTATTGTAAACAATATGACAAATCAATGATACGTTCGAGTAATAAAGGAATTAGCATTACTGCACAAAATCATTATTTTCTTTCTTTTGTACACGTCAAATCAAACGGAGTTCCCATGAACAAAGTTTGTATCCAAGAACTTTCTCAATATGACATACCGAACTATGAAACTGTTTTCCGGATAACTATAGTCATCTTAATATCTAGTTTCAACGAATATTGTAGAGCTGTCTTTTAAAATAACGCTTCTTATTCTACTCATCGTTTATAATCCACTTAGAGCATCGCTCATTATACTAATGATAAACTTAAGACTTATCCTCAAATAGCTTTTGGCCTTAATAAATAAGCACTCACATCTATGAATAAAAGTTAAAACAACGTTATTCATGTAAGTACGAGTTTTTGATTGTAACACGTGCGAGAATTAATCTAGCCATGTTTATTTTACTTTTATTTTTAAATCCTGGTTCGTAATTTCTGGAAACTATTCGTGAAATGTTAGGTCATAAAAATTGTCTGTCTTACCTACAGGCGTTTGTTTATAGAAAATGCAGACTCTGTAGCTATGGATGCACCAAATACACACTATCGGTTATCCAATTTGTGTAAACACTGGTCCATATAAGTAGACAATGAAAAGATGTTTTCAACATACAAGAGGCGTTCCGAAATTAAGACCTGCTTTGCTATTTAAATTGCGTGACCTTTTGTGCTCCAGAAATCATCATTCTCCATAGTAACCATCATTGCCAATGCAATTTTGCCAGCCTCTTTTGATAGTTAAGCCGTAAAAAGTTAGGAGCGCATTTTGTCACACGCATCTCTCGTCACTCTGAAATCGAGAAAACGATATTCTAACCGCGCTGATATCAACTGCATCGACTTGGTAAACGTTCAGCAGGCTACGATGAATGTTTATCGGTTCAGTTATTTTCGGCCTAGATAGATTTGAAATATAAATTGCAATGATGATGCTGATTGCTGGTGTGGAACATTGTTCATTTGAATCAGATGATTTTCCTTGCTATTATTTTCCCAGGTATCTTTCTAATCAGAATCGGATAACTACTGGATAAATCATCTGAAGGTGTTTCCGTGGAATGAACTGACTTCACACTTGGCACACACAAGTTGTTAGTCCGGGTCGTTCACTACTGAGCCACTAGTGACCCCTTCGATACCGCGGAGAAAAGTACCATGCATGCATTGGATAAGCAAAACTATGCCTGAAGAAGTAATCTTCAAGCAAAACAATGAGCAGGCATACTATTAAAAAAGGAAAGCATAAGAAAGACTACAGAATCCATTAAAAGAAATGTTTGTTCGCTTCAATTAAGAATAGATCATCGCAATCGGCCTGAAAGTGGCTGTGTAGCTTTCAGTTTCAGGTATGGTTCTATTATGTTCTAGTGTGTCCAACCTCCCAGGATTTATATACTATTTGTTATTGGAATCGTTGGAGATAAGTAATTTGTATATTTATTTGCTTATTTGCGGACTGCTATCCTCATTTCCATAGATGTTGTCGTTCACTACATCTACAAGTAATTACTGAGGATGCAGTTTAGAGACTCGACATTCCTATTCCGTCGCGGTTAATAACAACCTGAAGGAGGCCTAAGAAATAGATGGCCGAAACGTAATGAAACGACCACATCTATTGAGATGAGGGTATCAGTTCGAAAATAAATAATTAAACTCTCAGGATTTACCTTTTTTATTCTGAGAAGAGGTGGGATAAAATACTAATCCCTTGTAGCGGCCTTATTTGGAAATGCGGAAGGGATGCACACCAATTTTTGGAGGCCAATGAACATTTCACCTGTTGCTATCGCTTTTGAAAACCTCACCTGAAGTTATGCTAGACTTCCTTCAGAAAAGTAAATATACGTAATATTGAAATCATTTGTTTAATCCAAATAAACACAGGCACACAAGTCTAATTTCTCGTATTAATGATTAGACCTAATTATTTAATTTAAAGTAAATACAAGTTTACACAACAGCAGCACCCTAAATGTTCCATATACTATGTATAAGTTGTATTCATATGAAAATAATTTGCATATTTTTGTGCAAAAAGAGCCGTTATTAATTAAATATATAATGTCATTGTTTTTTTTTCATCCAACCATTGTTTCGATAATATGGCAAATAGTTTTGTTTTGGGATATTGTTTTATTTCGTGAACACATATTTAGCAACTTAGCAATATTACGTGCCCTATAATGGTACGTTATTTTCTTGGCTAATAAAAAGATAGTTGTTTATGTACCGCTAGTGTGTTTATTTCTCACTCATTGTTTGGATGAATTGACTTATTAATATTATATTTCTATTTGACAATCATGTTTGAAACATAACGAATTGTGTCTTAAAAAGATAAAACTATTAATGTTTAATTTGTATAAAAATTACGGAAGTATTTATGTTTTTTTTTTAAATTATTATTTAAGTTATTTTTCCAAGTATTTGAAATAAAGAAATTAGCAAATCGATAGAAAGCTAGCGAGACATCTATCCTTAATTAATATAAGAGTAGCTTCCATGACAGCTAGAATTCCGTTACCAACAAATGATCTTCATAAATAAATTATGAAAAATGATTGCTAGGGATTAAATTAAAACGCTCACATCTTTTTGCACCAAACACAAAACACAGTGTTATCATTTTTCTTCATTATTATATTTTTTTAAATGACTTGATTAAAGTGTAACTGAAGAACGTGCACAACATCATCTGAGGGCCGATGGAAGAAGATTGGCATTAATTAAGATACACACTCTAACACACACACACACACACACACACACTCACTCAAACACACACACAAACACACACACACACATATATATATATATATACATATATATATAATATAATATAATATAAAGTTGAATGTGTGTGTGCATGTGTGTGTGTGTCTGGTCACGAATAGGCTCCTATATGGTTAACTATTTAAAAAAAACTGATTACATATAATGAGAGAAGATGTATCGAGACACAGGAATGGGTATGTTTGATCTGGCAGAACGGTGGTTATTAAAATTGTGAGCTCTGCCTCCGCCTGGTCCACAAAGTATGGAAATAAAAAAAATTAAAATTAAAAAAAAAGTTTACAAGTGTTTTTATATAAATGTACATAAGAATACTTTGATAAGAATGTTTTAACTTAAATTGGGATGGTATAATAAAATTGTGAGGTCTGCGTTCGCGCTTGACCTCCATAAAATGGAAATGGGTACAAACTTTAAAAAATACTTTTTATATCTATCTGCGTAAGTATACTTAGATAATTATGATTCAGTTTGAAGAAATATGGTATAATAAAATTATGGGGTGTTCGTTCGCACCTGACCTCCATAGAATGGAAATATGTCACAAAGTTTAACAAGGTTTTTTAATATAGATCCACAGAATATTGTGATAAGTTGATCAGTGTGAACAGGTATGGTATAATAAATCATGGGGTTTATCTATTTTATTTTTACTTTCATCATATTTTGCTTTGGTTTTGCTACCCCCAAATTCGAATCTATCTCTTTACAACCCTTCCTTTTCATAACCTATCACACTTTCATTAAATCAGAGGCCATTTTCTGTAGGCTATTTTTGAACCCAGTCAACGACGGGTACTTTTGCTAATATATACATATAGTATGTACTAGATTTATATCTAGGAAACCGATCGATAACAGAAGGTTTTTTTACATATTTATAGTGTACATATATATATATATATATATATATATATATATATATATATATATATATATATATGCGTCAACCTTCTTTGTGCCGGCAAATGGAAACATCCAACGCATTGTTTCTCTTTGGGGACCTTTGAATCTTTTCTCACGTTTTTTTTGTTCCCCCCTCGTTGTGCCAATATTTTAATCGTTTTTAAACGTTAATAAATTTATTTTAGTATCCCCGTACTTTTGGCACATTCAATAAGTTCCTCATTAGAACTCTTTATTTTCGACATAATATTATTTTGTACGCTATCGATTTTCTCCTGATGAGATGATAGCCGAAAGTACTCTCGAGAAACTTCCGCTTATTATTTTCAAAACTGTATATACATATATATAAATATATATATATATATATATATATATATATATATATATATATATATATATATATATATGCTTACCGGAAAATATTCTTATTCAATTATATTTCACCTTTTATTAATACAAATCTTGTTATTTATGAGGCTCGATGTAACTACATATCATATATAAATAAATGACAAAATGTGCATGTTCCTAATTTCAGGATTTTGTCCATCTTACAGTTTATTTTTTAAGCATAATATAATGTTCGATAGTTTACAGCACTTGTTTCGTAGCGCAGCATCATTCATCTTATTATTGTGTAATTTTTTTAATTTATGCACCCATTATTCATCAGAAAATAGGAACTCACCAATTTTAAACGAAAATAGAGGAATATGGGCATGAATCCAAAATTCGAAAATCGGAAGAAAAGTTGCAATTTTGTTTTCTTTTAGTTACGCCATCTTTTTAATGTATATATCTCTATATGTACATCTAGATAGATAAATAGATAGATAGATAGATAGATAGATAGATAGATGGATAGGTAGATAGATATATAGATCGATCGATCGATAGATAGATAAATAGATAATCATTTATTGAGAATCGCTTCATAATTTAAATTTTAAATTCTATTTGTTGCGAGTCAATGTGATATTTACTGTAGCATTATCACTAGAATATCACAGGAAAAAGTTATGGGTATGTTTTATAAGTACCTTTGAATGTTTTATAAGTATGTTTGAATGTTTTATAAGTATGTTTGAATGTTTTATAAGTATGTTTGAATGTTTTATAAGTACCTTTGAATGTTTTATAAGTATGTTTGAATGTGTTATAAGTATCTTTGAATGTTTCATAAGTATGTTTGAATGTTTCTTCGCGATCTGTTGTGGAAATAGTTTATAGGATTTTAATTTATTACTTTTTTTAAACTAATAATGTAATATAACCTGCCGACAAGTTGACACACAAAGTAGCAGCACGGATAATGTTTAGATAATTACGATGGCATTTCGTAGAAATATGCAATAGACTATTTAACACAAATGATGTCAGTGAATTCATGGTTTAGTGTGAACTGAATATTGTAACATTCATGCATTCACAGCAAAATCTCCTCTTATTACAACAAAGCAAAATATTTTTCTCTCCTTCACGTGCCTAGCACCAGATTTAATTTTTCGTTGATAGAGTGTCTTTGTTTTCCGCCTGTAGAACATATTACCGGGAACATCCTACTTACTCAGTGCAACTTGATTGTGTTCAAATCTATCGGCAAAAGTATTATAACCATAAACAACCTCATAATTATTACAACGCAGTTCATAGAATTAATCATGGTTACTTCTCACATATTTTACTCATTTTTTGGCTGACAATCATGTTCTCGGGTGATTCTTAGTATTGGGGTGAAGTGAATCTGTAGTGAAAGCAGAGTAATTTAGTGAATCGCTAGAAAGAAGGCCACTACTTCGAATCAAAAATGATTATGACAGAGACACCTATTAGAATCACTCTTCTAAAGAATAAGGTTATTGGAAGAAATAAAATAGCCAGCAAGGATAGAATGATGTATGACAAATAACAGAATTCATAAAAAATATTGAGACTAGCAACATCATGTTTGTGATGGAAATATTGCAAGAAAGGAGAATCGGTGGGTCCACTAAAATTTTTAAAAAATGTTTCTGCACTTCATAAAGATCCCCAAAATGAAGCATGGATTAACTCGGTCACGCCATATTTCCGTGCCATGGTATTCTTCACTTCAATGTTTAATATGCATGCAGTGGGCACGCTATTTAACAGAGCCGATGATCATAGCTATTCATATTGTAAAGCCATGGTAATCTCGAGAAGTCAAGTCAAAACGGTAGTTTCACGTTTACTAAGAATCACAAAAAAAAACAGAAAAAGGTCTTATTTTCATAGCAAGTGCTTGTCTGAGCTTCAATCTACGATCATTCATTGCCAAACGTTTACAAAACCACTCGTGTATCTACAACCACTACAACTAATCTCCCTCACTCTTTATATGTGCCTTAATCTAAACGCATATGAACAACACTTCTTTCCTAAAGCTGCAGGTCTGAGGATCTCTGTTTCTCATATCTGCTTCCCAGTTGAGTACAGCTAGTCATCTTCAAGAACGATGTAAGCTAATTCTAGTTGAGTCGCTTCTTTAAGTAATCAAATTCTACCCAATTATTATATCTAAGGATCATCACTACGCTGTTGCTTCGGATACAACTTTACACTCATAAACCTGTATCTTTGGATGGCTCTAATAAGTGGCGAGCGACTCCTGTCCGAAAAATTAAAAAAAAATACGTGTTTTTTTATGAGTTTGTTTTTGTAATTTGATACGTAGACAAGCAAGGCTACTAGATGTGGTGATCCAAATGAGGACACGGTCCAATTACACTTTCAAACAACAAGGATTTTAACGAAAACGATCACGGAATAGAAAATAACACATATAGATCTTTCACGAAATACTCCATGAAAATATAGTTGACAACAGCCTCTATTTACCTGATATTATTTTTCCTCATTTTTTTTCTTTTTTCATTAAAAATGGCTTCGATGTTTATGACTCCATTCGGTATAATTTCTAACGGAAAGCAGCGTTTCCTTTTTGTATGTTGACGATTAAGAATGAGAACAACTCTTAATATACTGCCCGCCCCTTTAACAACGTCTTCTGCTTGACTGTTTAACACATATTTCCGCATTTCCAGTCGGATGTCGTTATCATTGCAATAAATTTGTAAAAATAACAACAACAAAAAAACTAGTAAATGTTGAATGTAGCATAATCGCCCCATTTAATATTATATCTAAAACCAAACAGATGGTTTATAAATTTTAAATCACTCATATTTAGATATCTAACGCAATACATTTTTCATCCTTGACTAACACCTAACCGCTTACTCCCACTATAAATGAATTTCTTGAATTAAAAAATGTAAAAGTTCTGTCAATCTTTAATAAAAGCGAACAATCTACCATCCAGAATAATATATATATGTGTGTGTATGTGTGTGTGTGTGTGTGGATGTGTGTACGTGTGTGTGGATGCGTGTGCGTGTGTGTGTGTGATGATACACTTGTGTAAAAATAATCGGCATTTTTTTTTAATTTAAAAAATAAAAAGTAAAGAAAAAATATCTAACCTAAATACCCCCTCTCTCCCCACTGTGCACAAACGGCTTCACATCCACTAACCGTTTTCCGACTACTACCGCTAATGCCAATCGCTCTGACAACACAACCAAATCTTATGATGTAACGTAACGATGTCTTGATGAAAGACACACACACACACACACACACACACGCATATATATATATATATATATATATATATATATATATATATATATATATATATATACTTGAAGCTGCCAGTCGTTGCCCGGTCGTATAAGGATGTCTTGATGAGAAACAAAAGGCCACAATGTCGCGAAATTATTCGAAGAAACATTTATGTATACTTCTGATTTATACACAAAAACACCGTCAGTAAAATTGAAAAAATAAAAAAAGGTTATAACTAAACAAAAGTGCTTTACTTTCTTTAACAATGCCTGTTCATATATATATATATATATATATATATATATATATATATATATATATATATATACATTTACCAGTGATACAAAAACGGACTAGAGTGCTCAATGTGTAGCCAGAGCAGTATATAAGAAATTTATTACTGTGAGCCCAGAATGAGTTTACATATTGTTTCAACTAGAGGAAGATCCTCAAAGAGAGGAAATATCCAACTAGCATCGCCAGAATTCATAGATGGACACACACACACACACACACGCACACACACACACATATATATATATATATATATATATATATATATATATATATATATATATATACAGGGTGTCCACAAAGTCTGGCTACATTATGTAGCCAGACTTCGTGGAAACATCCTGTAGATTATGTAGCCAGACACGTGGGCACCCTGTATATATATATATATATATATATATATATATATATATATATATATATATATATATATATATATATATATATATAGATATAGATATAGATATATATGTATATATATATGTATATATGCAAGGGGCCCACAACGTCTGGCTACATAATCTACAGGATGGTGCCTGGAAAACTCGATGTTTTTTTGAGTAATAAAAACAATAATAAAAACAAAACAAAAAAAAATTAAAAAACAGGGAGCGATTCGATTCTTCGTTACTTTTTTTGTTTTGCTTTTTTAATTCTGATATTTTTTTGTTATGTTTTTGTTTTCTCTCATACCAAATGCTCTCATGCGTTATTTGAAATAATAATTTTGCAAAATTTGACACGACGACAATAAATATTGATAATTGATAAAATTATAATCGTTAAAATAAGAACAAAAATTTTTTTTGTAATTTACTAATAAATTAAAAGCGAAATATTTTTTTGGCGCGAGAGATGCCTTGTGCTAACAATCTCTCGTTAACTCATTTTTAATTTTTTAAATGTTTACTTCAAAATTCTAAAATCAATCATTAAGAGAAAAATTAATCAATAAATGAATTTATTAATCAATTTTATTGAAAACTCCGCTATCGTTTATCAAGCATCTTTTTATTTTCATTTTTTGCTGGTTGTTATTCGGAGGGAGATATAGTTTTTACCCCCTCTCTCTCTCTCTCTCTCTAAATTATATTAAAAAATATTAAAATTTATTCTTTTCTTTTTAAAACCAAATTTCCCTCAGTAATTTCTTTAATTTTTTTATTTTTAGCGATTATCAAGACCCATAAGATGTGATATATCTTCATGTCGGACATTATTTCTCGATCTCACGTAACACTCGACGTGTTTTTTGTTTGTTTTCTGTGTTTTTTTTTTCTTTACCGAATAAACGATTCCAAATAAATTAAACAACAAACAACATAGTCGGCGAGGTAGAAAAATCGATTTTACCCTTTTATAAACAACAGTAAATAAGTAAATTCTTTTTATATTAATATAAAAAAAATATGCGGTCTCGTTTATGAACATAATAAACGCTTTAAAATAAGTGAAACCACTAAGAACTTAGCCAGTTAGGTAGAAAACGGACACTTTAAAAATCGATTTTATTTAAAGAAAAAAAAAATTAAACAAGTAAAAATATTTTTTTTAAATACTATGGGGGGGGGCTATAGTCTATTTGAAAAAACAATATCTCCTTCAAGAACGATCATAAAATGTGTTTTCAATCGATATTTATTCAATAAGGGACCAGTTTTCCTACCTAGCGAAAGGGGACAAGTTTTCCGGGTCGAGTTTTCCGGGTACGAGTTTTCCGGAGACGATGTTTTCCGGAGACGAGTTTTCCCGGGACGAATTTTCCTAAATTTCTGCAGGATGCTTCGACAAAGTCTGGCTACATAATCTACAGGATGCTTCCAGAACGTCTGGCTGCATAATCTACATGATGCTTCCATAAAGTCTGGATACATAATCTACAGGATGCTTCCACAAAGCTGTGTGGACGCCCTGTATATATATATATATATATATATATATATATATATATATATATATATATATATATATATATATAATTATTATTATATAATTATTATTACAATTATTATTATAATTATTATGATGATGATTATTTTTATTATTTATATTTATTGTTTTGTAATCCTTTTAGATGAGGCTTCATCAATTTTTTTCAAAATAATTTAAAAAGTCATAAAAATAATTTATAATACCTTCGTTACGCACTCGACAATGGATACCATACAAGAACAAAATTTTACATTTTTAGGACGAGAAAATAAAACCCTGATCGCCCTGGCGCTGTGGATAGTTTCAATGGTTCCAGGTGTATATTGTCTGGCGATAGCGGTTTCGATTATACCCAAACAAGTCAGAGGATTAGTTGGGCAAAATGTGGTGAAACAACACCAACTACAAAACGCAGTAATTACTGCGGATACGGTTACAATACACAGCATTCCTATCCCGTCGCAATTAACCACCGGAAGAAGGTAAGATGGTAATTGAAACGTGGTGAAACAACAACTATAGAGATGAGGATAACAGTCCGTAAAAATTTGACATATGTGTGTGTGTGTTTGTGTGTTATTTAGCAAATTATTGTTCATGTTTTTGTACGTTCACGAATCGTTATTAATGTTTCAAGACAGCTTTGTCAAATTTAATAATGAAATGGTAACATTTTGGAGAAATAATAAAGTGAATGAATGGGAAATTGTGTTATTCTTAATGGATGTTGGGATAATTGTAATCATTGTAATTGATTTAGTGTAATATTCAATAAATCTTAATTTGATTTGGATTTGATCAGAAAAGCGTAGAGTGTCATAAGAGATTCGAGCAAAATATGATATGTACGTTGGACGCTCAAACGTCAAATATAGCGTGCCGTATCGAAATGTCCTAATTTCGGCCGAATGAGGGGATAATTGTTTATTGTTATGATTATGTCTGTAAAAAGTTTTAACTACTATAAAAAGAAAACTTCCAAGAGCCGTGACCCTTTTTGTCGCAGTCCAAATGAATGGCTTTCTCATTGATTAAGCTATTGTTTTAGGAAGTTTTTAGGAATTAGTTTCACGCCAGATCTAAATATGGAAATCTTATATCTCTCCTGTTTTTAAAGTTCCTGTATAATGTTTCGATTATTCGAGGAATAGTAGGGTTCCGTGGATCGGGTCGACCCTACGTGATATATTCGTCGGATGCTCGCTTGGACGAAGAGATATCCAGAACAAACGGTTATCTGCGTAGCATGCCACATCCTTCTCCCTGTTGTTCATGAATCCAAAGAAATAGCAAGGTTGATACAGTTTGGCACCAAGGTTATCGTAGAACACGGTAGAATGAAGATGTAAGAAACGTTGAACCGCCTAAGCGGCTCCATTCCGGTTTCTTTTTTTCCATAAATGTTTACTCCTGAAATCTTTCCCAGAAGTAATTATTCTACAGAGTAGAGGCATTTTGAAGTCAGCATTTATATTTCCCTAGATTAACTGCTTTCAAAGAACGACAAGCACTGCCTACCTGAACAATTCATTCTACCGCTCCAGACAGCTTCTACCTGCATAAAGATTACATATGAAATACTATGGCCACCTTCGTAGAGGGTCACTTTCTGCTACTTTTTAATCCCAAATAAACCACAATGACACTTGGATGTCTACTATTGTAGATAGGATTTGCAGGAATACTATGTAGAGAGTTTTGCAGTAAGATATCTGTTCACATTGCACTTGAACCCTTGCATGTCTGTACAGTAAGAAAAGCAGAGATCCGGTAAGAAATTCCAAAGTCGAGCAGTTAAAGGGAAGAGACTATTTTAGTAAAATGCTTTCCGGTATTTAGGGATATAGCTAGTGGGATTATTCGGATTATTCGGGGGCATTTATGTCGAGGGGCTTCAAGGGCTCGGAATTTCCATTAAAATACTTACAATATAGGCACAAGGAGAAACAAAACACTCAAGTTCGAGGTATGAAGCATTTCGTCGATGGGACAGAGGTTTTAGTTTGCTTGGCAGTGCAGGACCTACTAAGTTTGCGACTCTTTTTTGAACCCTGTCAAGAAGTGAGAAACAAGTACATCAGGCCAAATGTAGCAACAATACTCCATGCATGGGGGAATACTCGCCTTGTAGATGTACGAGATACTCTCAGGCGTAAGTATTTTTCTAGTACGGTAGAGAAAGTCCATTTTTCCACAGAAGCCGTGGCAATGCCCTCGGCTCATTTGTTCTAATTTATGTTCCCTTTGAACGTTAAGCAATTAAGAACTAGATACCATACTCTCTTTATTAGGACTTCAAAATCTACATTGAAATCTAGTGCGAGTGATCTGTAATCTTCTCAGCCAAACCTCTTTAAGAGAAGTTTCTCGCTTCTTTATCGCTTTTGCTATGACAGGCGCTCGACTGAACTCAATTCTTTCATTTCTACTTGTAAGCTATTCAAAACAAGAAATCGTCGCTCCCAAAACTAAAAATATATTGCTTTTCTTTTTCTCCACTCATGGTTCTAGTGTTAGTCGAAATTTAAATGGATATAGCTTCTTTGAAAGGACATAGCGCCATTTGAACACAATACCACGTGAATACTTCCGACTGATTACAATTTCGCCGTCCTCAAATCAAACGTTAACAAATTCTTGTTACGGACCTCCCTATATGCAATCAAACGTAGTTTATACAATTGATTAATGATAATACAACCGTAATCTTTCTCATCTTTCGCTTGGCAATAATTAATGTCTCATTAATGCGTGTTTGCCATGATGCGTGATAGCAGCAGTAGGGATAAAGTATGTAATATATCACTCTTAATTATTTTACTTGTTTGTTATAATAAAACAAAGTTGTGGTTTGCAATCAATAGAGTGGATCCGCGGTATTTCATAGGATGAGCTGTCCGGTGAAGAAACTGATGGTTTTCTCTCCTTTGTAAAAGACAGACTGATCTGATTACCGATAGCAGGGAAAACGTACTTGTAAAAAGTAAACGCGCATCTATCATTCAACTTGTTCTTTGTGAGATGCATAGTTGGAATCGTCTAACAGACACATTCTTCTTTGGTTAATTTGAATAATGTACACCATATTTCCGATTCTTTTGTCCTTTGTGCCTTTTTTTTCTGGCTTATAGTATTTCTTAGTGTTCTAGACCCGTGTTAGAGGTCACAAATTAAAAGAAGTCACAAGTAGTGTTAAGTTTATAAATATAATATGTATTTATCATAAAGAATACAGGATCCACTAAGTGGTATTAGAGGAATGTGTTCGTAGCGTACGGTTAAACATAGTATGAATGCCTCCCTCTAGTCTTTGAAACCAGTGGTATATATAGGACTGGTTGATTCGAATTAGTTCTCAAATAGGGGTGATTTGAACCCCACAACACTTATGCATAATACAGGGCATTTTCAATTTTGTTTGATTTGCCAACAGTTTTTGAAAAATGGGTCTTATTTTTCGCTATGAAACATAGTTTTCGCTGGTGATTAGTGTAAGATCTTATTCTTGGAGGAGAAGTACTCTATCTTGCAATGTTATTCATCAGAGTAATGACCATTCTGAGCCACCTATTCGCTGTGTAGAGCAGTAGCCATTTTTTCTTATCTAAAAATAACCAATAAAATTTTGTGGTTGGCCGGCTGTATACAAAATCGTCCGTGTAAATATCGGTAGGATTTAGGAACCGCGAAGATAACAGAAAATATTTTTTTCTCAATTTTTTAATAGTGATTTTCTACTGAGACTAGAGATCTTGACACGAGTGCAATCGTTTTTACTTCTGTTTGATATATTATGTAAAACACACACCCTTATTTCGAACAGGCTCACATCGCTAGATACAATGATATCAAGGATTACTAGGAGTGAGAAATAGGTCTGACGTCAGTTTTTTTTTTTTTAATCGAATGCCGCCTGACATTCAGTTCTCAATTTCAACACCTTATACTTTTTATTTCGATAAAAAATACATTATGTTGTTTCATTTTAAAACCATGAGACAATACATTATGGAGAGCTTCTCAGTGTTGTTCTCTAGTCTCACTTATTATGATAACTGTCATTCGATGGCGAAATAATCGCTGGCTTACATAGAATGCATAATTTTTTTTTTCAAAAAAGGAGGATGCTACCTTGATTTCATCGCTAACATTTTGTATTTGAATAACCTTTATGGTTGGTAAACCAAAGCAGCTTCGAGCTATTACCTTCGACTGGAAGGTAATAGCTCGAATCTCAGATCAGCTTTAAAGATGGGATATTCTTTATCTAGCTTAGTGAACACTTTTTTAGGGTTATGAAATGGGTAAAGGAAGTCTTTTAGTACTAAGTTCAAATCAGTGAATAATGGGTGCAAACACGGATTCCTTATAATTCCTTTTTGATATTGGTGGAATGGGCTGCCAATTTACTGGATTCATCTTCTGATAGAATGCCCATTTTTACAAGTCTTTAAAGTTCCCCGTCAATCTTCTCAAACGAGACGAACGTTACATTTCTACTTTTTCTTCTTTAATACGAGTAATATCTTGATTGAGATTGTCGGACTGACTTCCTCATCTTGGTTGTTATAGTCACAACGTTTCGGCCGTTTTGCCCTCCGGCCTTCATCAGGTGTTTTGGATCGAACTGGGGAACCGTTTGTTAGGAGACTCGAAACCAACCCTTTATTATTATTACGGGGGTACCGTGTTCGGACTCCAGCTAGGCTCTGGGACATAGTTGCTGATTCTCTGTATTGAATGTTACTTTTTACTGTCTTCGCTCAGGATTGATCTCAGCACCTTTGGGTAACTGTAAACTTTGATACAACGTGTATGACCACTCGGTCCTAGACGTTGTATCACTAGGACAATTGTTAGTTGGTTTTTGTTTATGTTAAGCCTATGTTGTCATTCAAGGTTTTCTCTCTCTATCAGAGGTGTCCAAATTGCATTCAGCTCTATGCTTGGTTTGCTCAGTAGGTTGTTATGTCCGAGCATGTGAGCTGTTTCTTTAAGTGTTCTCACTTTCCAGTAGGTCTCTCTGTTTATTATTTTTACTTCATCCCATAGGGGGCGATGGTCCCCCTCTCCATCCAGACATGGTTGGCTATACCCGATTTTTCCGTCTCCCCTTTATTTACCGCTTTTCAGTGTTCTTCCACCATTACTTCAAGGGGGCGTCATGTTTCACCCTTGTAAATCTTTCTGCAACTGCATGGGATGGAGTATATGCAGTTTTTTGGTCATGTTCTCCTCCGTGCGGGGCTTCACTCGTACCAGGTGTCGTCTGAGTGTTGACTCGCTCTTGAATACCGTCCTGATGTTGTAGGGGGCACATATTCTCTGAATCTTTTCGGAGATGCCTCGTATGTATGGTAGGCAGACCGTTGGAGGTTGTTGGGTTTCATTCTCCTCTCTTATACTATTAACACGTCTGTTAGATAGTATGCTATCGGGGTAGTTTTACGACAAGGGTATTCTTCAACCTGACCATTTCTTGGTGGTATGTAATGGTATCGCTCAACACTCAGACGACACCCTCAGCTGCTCGGACATAACAACCTACTGAGCAAACCAAGCATAGAGCTGAATGCAATTTGGACACCTCTGATAGAGAGAGAAACCCTTGAATAACAACATAGGTTTAACATTAAAAAAACCCGCTAACAATTGTCCTAATGACATATGGCCGAGTGGTCCTAGACGTTGTATCAAAGTTTACAGTTACCCAAAGGTGCTGAGTTCAATCGTGAACGAAGACAATGGAAAGTAACATACAAAACAGAGAATCAGCAACTATGTCCCAGAGTCTAGCTGGAGTCCGAACACTGTACCCCCGTAGTAATAATAATAAAGGGTTGGGTTCGAGACTCTTAACAAAGGTTCCCCAGTTCGATACAAAACACCTGATGAAGGCCGGAGGGCAAAACGGCCGAAACGTTGTGTCGATAAAAACCAAGATGAGGAAGTCAATCCGACAATCTCAATCAATGAAAACACCTCATCTCAAAAATACAGACGAGTAATATCTTTTAGTTCAAATTATGTTGGTATAGTTGTGCGTTTTAACAAACTGACTTGGAAAACTTCATTGGAACTTTATTTTAATCTTGACTTGAGATTTTCTTTCTCTTTCTTTTGAGTTTACAATATTTTAGAAATACAATATAGACAAATATTCCAAATTGAATTGTTCCATCCGATCTCTGTCAAATAGATTTTCTGTATTTTTAACAAGAATAGTTTTAATATATTTGCCGCACCGCTAAATACAATATTAATGATGAATATCTTCAACTTTATTTTCGACCATGTCACTGTCTAGGTTATATTGCAAGATTTTATAATGGTAGGTTTATTAAATTTTTTCTATGCATCTCTATATGAATAGGATAGCATGTTATTTATTTTGTGTATCACACTTACATCCAAGTGACCGTCGTTTAATTGTTATGGACTTCCATTTCTTGTAATAAATAATTTTACCAAGAATTCTTCATAAGTTTTGGTTTCGGTTTTGATTACAGCTGATGGCACCCAAGTCATTTATTTTTTTTATAAACTATTTTACCAAGAAATCTTCATAAGTTTATGTTTTGGTTTTGATTATAGTTGAATGAATTCAAGTTATATATATATATATATATATATATATATATATATATATATATATATATATATATATATATATATAAGAGTAAATAGTTAATAAAACATGTTAAAAACACTTTGAAAAAGAGTTCGAAACATATTTAATCCGAAAAGGAAACACTTAATATGTGAATAGTCCTTAATCCGTGGAGTTTCGAAGAAATACTTTCCTTCTAATCAAAGGGTAGGAATTAGCAACATGCGGAATCGGATTTTGCCTATAAAAGTATTTGATGAAACTGCAAGTAAGTCAAAGGTCTTACCTGATAACAAAAAAATGAAGCAGACAGAACATGGTGAAGAAAAAGGTGATGTCACGTGAATGGATAGTCTGGTGAAAGGTAAATTATCCAATGACGGTAACATCCAAGAATGTAAATCCAAGAAGGTGAATTAAATTTCCATTCGCGCAAGTAAAATCCAAGGAAATCACGTAATTGGAAGATGAATCTAAAAGGCCGAAATTGTTGGAATAATTCACAAGTATGTGCAAGGAAAAGGGGGAAAATTCTAATAATATCAATAAAAAATAAGATATGCGTTTGACACGGCTGCCGAGACGAAGTGTAATTAAGAAAAATCAGTGAAGGAGAGGAGAAAAAACCAGTGAAGAAGAAGAGAAAAAAAGATAAAATGGTGATAGAATTAAATATAAAATAGAAAAGCCAATGTCAAAATGACCCAGACAAAATGACGTTAAAAGGCGCGAAAAATATAGGGCAAAAAAGAGGTAAACTGAAATGTACAGGTTATTACTTAAGAACATGTCTGCAAGAGTTATTAAAATACACTAAATGGAAAAAATAAATAAATAAAAAATAAATTAAAAGAAATAAAATAAGACATAAAATAAAAATAAGCTCTATCTCCTATTTGATTTTATCGAGCTTTTACATCTGGTCGCGATTACTTTAAATATATTAATTCTTTAATATTCATAATATACTTTAGCTTTACCATCTTGGATCATTTTGGTAAATTTTATTTTAATTTGTATTATATATATATATATATATATATATATATATATATATATATATATCGTAAGTTTTGGTTTCGGTTTCGATTTCAGCTGATGAACTCAAGTCATATGGGTATGTTTTTTTGTTATTTTTGGAAATCGCAACTTTATAATGTATAAAACTCGATCGAACATTTACTCTAAAATAATATATACGCAGTCTGCAAGAATTAAGATATCATATGTAAGCGTACTTTAAGATATCATATGTAACCGGACAACGAGGGGCGTCCCTGCTACCTTAGATAAATATTTTCGCAGTTTTAACAAAAGAGCTACAATAATATCAGTACCGCTCTATTTTCGCTGAACGTCTACAGAATGTCAACATCAATATATTACATATGAATGAATCCCTAGTAGAATTTCTACAGGCCCCGCTAGTGTAACATAATGCTTTAAATGTTTGATCCCGATTCTACCTGAAACATTACGTTTTCATTTAATAGTTTCACCAGCACCTATGGTTTGATCAGTGTTTTTTTTTTTTCGTTTTTTCGAGTGTATCGCATCTGACTTGAATTTTGTTATTTAATCTATATAATCAGCATTTACGTACAATTCTGTTACAAGTCAGGCAAGATCTAATGTGGTATGGGTAGTCTTTATCCAACTTATGGCTCCGAAACGTATACATCGTGAACCGTATACATCGAGACCTATTTAGATTATAAGTAACTTATCTCTTCTGTGTGCGAAGGGAGTAGCGTCCTTTCTATTTTATTTTCTCTGGAAAATAAGGGTTTTGAATATTTATGCATTTTTCACTTGTAAGCGATGTCGGATTCCTCAATGTTCTTTGAATCCTTTTAAACGCTACATCGTTGGCAATCTCTGTAATGTCAGGTTTGGTCACTTTCTAACTTATTTAAAACCTTACATGTTTTCCGAATTAGACAAGAAATCAGCACTTACACTTTGACTCTCACTCAAAGAAACACGAGATTTGGGCATTTGTTACTCTAGCAGAACAAAAATAGATTAAAACATATCTGCAACAAATAAACGTTACCAAAGGCAATACTTCTCTCCATATCTGCAGGTGTTTATTTGTATTTAAATTCATTCCAAACGGGTTTTAGTTGTAGAGTGAAAAATTAAAAAAAAAAATCCTGTGCATAATATGTTCACATTCAAACATTAAACAAACGTTGGTAGAAACACATTGAATTAACTATCAACAATCAAACGAAAATGTTATTTTCTACCAGTATTGTGTGTTGATTTCTGAGCGATTAGACAAAAGTAAAAATATTAGAATGGGCTGGAAACGATGATTATATTACTTTAATTTATGCGCTAATTTGCTTTCTTACTCGAAATTATGCGTTTTCTTTTCCGCCACAAAAGCATCTTCTATAATATAAATCTTACCTCTGTTTAAATATATCAATGTATGTATGTATGTATGTATGTATGTATGTATGTATGAATGAATGAATGAATGAATGTATGTATGTATGTATGTATGTATGTGTGCCTAGAACTTTCGACAGAGGCGGCGGATTTTCACGAGACCGGGATTGTTTGGAAGATTGACCCTTTGGACGACACTTTTTAAAAAGAAAATTGAAAATTGTATATCTATATCATTAATTGCTAGATGAAAGATTATGTTTTTAAATTGCAACAAAAGGTACATTACATAAAATAAATCCAAGGTAATTTTTTATTCAATTTAAATTAAATTTTTATACCTTACTTTGCAAAAGTTATAAAAGTGCACTTTGAAAATAAATAAATTTCAAATTGAATCTTGTACCTTTATTTTTAAAGCCTATAGTAAAAACATTTTGTTTAACAATTTTCGTGCCTTGAATAAAATGCTTTTCTAACTTGTATCCTATCTTTTTAAGATTATATTTTAAAACTCTTCTTCTCTCTATTTCAATTTGTATTTCTCCTCACACCACAACTCATTTTTGCAACCCCCTTTTGTATTATTAAAGGTTTGAATATTCACTCTGTTTCAGTTTGTATTTCTCTTCACAGAACAACTCATTTTTGCAACCCACTCTTTGTATTATATCAGGTCTGAATATTTTTTGTTTCAGTTTGTATTTCTCCTCACGCCACAATTCATTTTTTGCAATTCCCTGTTTGTAATACATGTCTAAATAATGAGAAAATCTGATTTTTTAACAAAAACTTTAAAATTTTAATTAAATTTTGTCAACTTCTTTCAGAATATAAAATCTTTAAAATTTTACAAGGAACATATTTCATATAGGTTTCATTAACAAATATTCAGTACATGGCAAGAAAAATAGAGATGAAACTTTTAAAAGGACTGTATAACTGGTTACGGTCAATAGTAGTCCTCGCCAGCGAAAGTCTTTGTTATTATTATTATTATTATTATTATTATTATTATTATTATCATTATTATTATTATTATTATTATTATTTAAAACATTGTGTGTCCTGCTCTTTCGCGTGAGTACTAATATATGGAAACAATTTTGTGTTCACTGTAAACTTTTTACGCAAATATTATGCAAGTATAAATCATGTAGAATATCTGCATGAATATAATTCCACGTAATTAACTAAATATGATTATCCCATTAGAAAACCGAAGCAACTAATATGGAATTAATTAAAATGAATATTTAAAAGAATATTCAAATTAGTTATATCTTTTGCTAGGAATGCAATTCCACAAACCATATATAAGAGCTGGTCCTCATTTCCCCTTCACTCTCCACATTAAAAAATGACCTTGTGCCTAATTTGCTCAGTAGGGAAGCAAATAAATGCCCTGTTGTTCTTGGCCTTCAGGCCGGGAACAACGTGTAGTATCTTTCCTGTAGATGCTACGCTTAAGGTAATTTGTCCCAGTCAATGGAGGGGAGCCCCTCTATACTGGGATAATGACTATTTTTGGACAAAACCAGAGTGCCCCTTTTCCCTTTTTTTTCGGGGAGCTGGTGTAACCCCACAAAAAATCGACCTCGTGTCACATTTTGCTTTGGTGGGAAAGCAAATAAATACTAATAGAAAAGAAGGTTTTTAATATGAATACTAATACACACAAAAGTAAAACGAATTTATAGGAGTATAGATAGATTTAATTAAATATTTAGTGTTTTTAAAAATGTACTTAGGTTCAAACGACTGTACTTAGGTTTGTGTAATGTTCGCATGTTTTGCAAAACGAAAAAATATAATTAGGAGGGAGCATATATTATAGGAGTACATCTTTCTAAACCTGCCAAACGATACTGACTTATGAAGGTCCGCCGCCTTTTTTCAAATGTTTTAGACAGACCTACAAACATACATATGTTCATACATACATTTAAACAGACAGGTGAGATTTATATATATATATACATATATATATATATATATATATATATATATATATATATATATATATATAGTTTATTGCAAGAACATTTTCAAATTAATTTGTGAAACAAAATATGAAAAAAATTCCATACAATTTAACTTAGACATTAAGCTCATGAGAACTTTAAGGGAGAAGGGATGGGGTCAGAGTCTTTCTAAATGACTATAAAACTTTGAAGTAAACTTTTGGCTGGCACCATTTACCATAATACCGCATTCACACCGTGGAGTTTAACCTACTTGATAAATTCGCCCTCCGGTTTTATAATTTTTTTTAATGCAAAAACAATTAAAAAAATGTTCATTGAAACAAGTGTTTGAATTAAACGTGATATTGAAACATTTAAATATTGTAAGAAGTTCGTGATGGGGAGTGATGGAGGCTAAGAGACATCCAAAAAGAAAAATATTGAATAAAATAAAATGTTAATTGGGGTGTGTTAGTATGGTCCCTATCGACCCTGATCTAAGTATTAGTTCGTCCACTGTTTTCCAGGAACCGAAAACAAGTTGGGCGGTCACTAGTTGAGATTGGAGTGAATTACTAGAGAATGTGAGAGAAAATATTAGGGAGAGAAAGTGAGGGTGGAAGGTTACCTCTGAGTGAGGGAAGATCGGGAGCAAAAGAAAGGGAGATATGAGTTGTAAAAATAAAAAATTCTCTAGTACCAAAAAGCAAAGCAAGAACAGGATTTTGTGTGTTCCACCTGCTAAGATTCTTTTTAAGGGCTATATTATTCTACGCTACCGCGTGTGTCATGCTTTACGGTAGGAGCACGAATTGAAACTTGGCTCCTCGACGGATGCATAAGCTACTGTTATACACCCAACTCGTATTAAAATCCACTCGGGGTAATTTCCTCCAATCGCATCTGATTTTCACTTTAAGCAAATATTTAAAGTAAACAATGAGAGATCTGGAAGAGCTGGCCCCTCGTAGACCTTTTGGGGGCTGGTGATCCATGTCACCATTCTCCCTACTGCTAGGATTGCTAGTAAAAGCATTTTCTCCCAGTCAGCCGCGAGTGTATGTTGTTTATAACGAATGTTGTGTCAAGGAAAAGCGGGCGTTATAACTTTGACATACGCCATGAGTCCCCGAAGTCAGCTGCAATAGAAAAATACTTTGTTACTAACCAAAAAGGCCAAGAACACACACATACACATACATATATATACTAGCAAAAGTACCCATCGTTGACTGGGGTTCAAAAACAGCCTACAGAAAATGGATTCTGATTTATGAAAGTATGATAAGTTATGAAAAGGAAGGGTTGTAAAGAGATAGCTTCGAATTTGGGGGTATCAAAACCAAACCAAAATAAAATGAAAGTAAAAATAAAATAGATAAACCCCATAATTTATTATACCATACCGGTTCACGCCGAAACACTTATCACAATATCTTGTGGATCTATATTAAAAAACCTTTTTAAACTTTGTGACATATTTCCCTTCTATGGAGGTCAGGCGCGAACGAACACCCCATAATTCTATTATACCATATTTCTTCAAACTGAAACATCAAAGTATACTTACGTATACTTACGCAGATAGATATGAAAAGTCTTTATTAAAGTGTTTGCCTATTTCCATTCTGTGGAGGCCCGACGCGAACGCAGACCCCACAATTCTATTATACCATCCCTATTTAAGTTAAACATACTTATCAAAGTATTATTATGTACCTCTATAACAAAAACACTTGTAAACGTTTTTTTTTTAATTTTTCAATTTTTTATTGTCATTATTTGTTGACCAGGCGCGTACGCAGATCGGACAATGTTAATGAATCATCATTATGCCAGATCAAACATACCCATTCCTGTGTCTCGATAATGTTCTATCATTATATGTAATCAGTTTTTTATTATAGTCAACAATATAGGAGCCTATTCGTGATAATACACACACACAGACGTTCAGCCTTATATTATAGATATAAGTGGGAATGTGTATAAGGTCACTTCTACACCTATATACTCAACGAGTATTTAATGTACAGACTTGAAATTTGGTATATATAATATTCAGACATGTGAAAAACTTTTAAATTAATTTTCATCTGGGGAAAAAGTATGCTTAAAGGGTCGAAATTGAAAAATTGGTAGGTGGAGGCCGTCACCACTGCGCATGCGCTAATCGTTCCATATTTAGTTAAGAATAAGAAGGTTTGAAAATACCTTTTGGTGATCGTGCTTCGTTGGACTATTGTTATCGTACTTGACTTACTGTCTTTAGATTGTGGTTTCAATCTCAGTTCGAGTAATTTTTGTTTGTTGTATTTACAAGAAGTTAACTGTTTAGAAATAATACAATACTCGTATGCACATGTCTCAATTTCCTATGTAAGTTTAAGTTACTGTTATGTTTAGTACCGGGCAACGCCGGGTACATCTTCTAGTACATATATATATATATATATATATATATGTCTGTCTGTTTGTGTGTGTATGTCTGTCTGTTTGTGTGTGCGCGTGTCGGTGTGTGCGTGTGTGTTACATACAAGAATGTACGTTAGAAGATAAAAACACCAAAATAAGTCTCGAATGTTGTAGCAGATGTTTTCCCTGGGTACAAAATAGACTTTCCCATCTGTCGTCCCCACGGTATCCAAATATAGACACTATGTAATCCTCAATGGATTTATAATTGTGTTCCAGTTACAAATTCGATAAATGCATCTGAATAAAGCAATGAATGTAGTATTTGAAAAACCGTTTAATTGAAAATTAATATTTAAAATGGACAACGGATCTTCATGAATAATTGTATTTTAGAAATAGCAATACGATAGAATCCATTTATTACAATGTTATCGGAAGACCATTGTTATAAGAATCGACCAGCCGCGGTCATGTATATAATGCCACTGATACATGATGGATACATTAATTAAAATCTCGGTGGAAAAAACACGGATATGCAAAAGATGCGTCCATTCAAATTACGCGCTTAGTGATGATAATGATATTTCGGATGTGGACGTGACCGACCAAGACACGTCCAGTCTCAAAAATTAATAACGAGAACATACAGGAAATTTAACGAATACATATCTGAAACTATTTAAATCCTGTGCTGATCCGGGATATTATTCTCAAAGCTTTGCGAACGGTTTAACCTCTGGCATTCATGTTCTTCCTGTCGAACTCGAAATTAGTTGAATATATAATTTCAGTGTTTACTTCAATAGTGCTCATTACGTTCGTAGAGCTTAGAAATAATATGAAAATCTATCAATGGCAAGTAAACTCGGGAATATTTCCATATTCTATACTATTCTTGAGATTCGTAAGACGCAAATGAAAAAGATCCAAACTTACAACGCTATTTAAATCTTGCCGTTACTTTTAAATCATGCATGCACATAGTTTTATCTCAAGTAAAAACTAATACAGAAGAATTTATCTCAACCAGAATACTATTCACAACCATTATAAAAATATATGGTCGTATATCTAAACAATATGGTATAAATGCGGGAGCACCTCAAGGGTCTATCATGGGACCTTTACTATTCCATATATTCATAAATGTCTTCCCTGATGAAATTGTCTCTGAGATGGAGATATTTGCTGATGACACCACATCCTATAACAGGCACGAAAAGAAAACTAATGAACACATATCTAAGGAAATGGCAGAAACACTAGAGAAAGTTTCCAATCTGTAATAGGCAAAGATAGATGCTGACAATTGATGCTGCCAAGACTAAGTTTGTGTCCTTCAATAATTACAAGAAACCTTCTCAACCACCAATAGCAATGGCCAAAAACACATTACCTAAAAGTACTTCCTTAAAACTCCTCAGCCTAATGTTCACATGGAACATGTATTGGAACAGATACATTGAGAGTATTGCCAAAGCTGCTGCGAAGAAGGTGTGGTCTCTCTGCCGTGCTAGAATGTATCCTACACTGCTATAAAACCCCATTCGCCCATGTATGGGATACTGTTGTCACATTTGGGCTGGAGCATCTGCTACTAGTTTCTCACTCCTGAACAGGGTTGAAAAGAGAGTCTCCAACCTGATAGGTCCTAACATGTAATCTAAACGTCAGCCTATGTGCTATCCATGAAATGTTGCATCCCTCTTCCTGTTTTACAAGTGTGTTAATGCTGAATGCTCTGACGAATTACAATTGTGTCCCCTCGACGTAAATACCCCGACAAACCCGAGAAGCAGCTAAATCATACGCTATATAGTAGAGATCCCTAGGTGTAAGAAAACCTCCTACTCAAACAGTTTTTCCCCTGAAATGCTAGACTTTGAATCTCTCTGGAGGAATTCTGCTTCCCCAATTATACTGGCATGCAGAAGTGTACAGACATCTTACTGCTCATCTCCCTTCATAATATCCCAGTAACTTATGTCCCCGACAGCAGCCTTCTATTTCAAAGTGACGCTGTGCCTTGTTAGAGGTGAAAATTGAATATATATATATATTCCACACTGAAGTGCTATAAAATCTTGAAAATGTTGTTTCAAAAGATACTATGAAATATCAACTCAAATCTATATATCTATAAAAGTGAGAATGTGTTTGAAGTTAATTATCAACCCATATATTCAACGAATTTTAAATCTACAAACTGTAAATTTGGTATGTATTGGGTAATCAGACACGTTTAGAACTTTTTAACCAGTTTTCATGCAGAACAAAAGACGGTTTAGGGATCAAAATTTAAAAAATTGGTACTTGAAGGTCATCGGATTTTTATCTGTGTCAACTGTTTTTTGACTGCGCATGTGCGAATCGTTCACATGACAGCGCCCTTATAGATAGAATAAATAGGTTTGGAAACACTTTTTAAAGATCGTGGCAGGCTGATCTAATGGTTGTCGTACTTAAATTACTGTCTTTGTGTTTTGGTATTGATCTCAGGTTAAGTATTTTATTTTTACTTACATGAAGTGATTTGTTTAAAAAAGTATAATATGCATCAGTTTGTGAATTAATTAAAATTTAATATTTATATGTACTTACGGTCACGGCAAAGCCAGGCGGCCTGCTAATGTTATTAAAAACGAAGGAAGATCGACTAAGTGAAATGCTATTTCTAGATTAAGCATTATAAACAGACGAAAATGCGATTCTAAATTTGAGTCAGACAGTCCTACGAAAATGATATTAAATATTTAAGCCTTTAAGATCAACCGATGGACCAAGATTCATACAGAGATGTGTGGACGTATGTAAAATGAATTACGACGATTAAGCTTACTTTTTAAATGATTCGGATGCTATATAAAACTAGATCAGGACAGAATAACCGAGAGTATTTTATGAAGATACAAATATAAATTGAGGGAACGGCATAAAACGCGTTGATCTATGCAGGGAAGTGACGTAAGAGAACAAACAATCAAAAGTTTAATGCTGCGCAAAGAGAAAGATGCTATTTTCCTCTTTCGGGGTGTAAGACTGCAAACAGATCAAACATATTTTATTTAGCGATCTTTTCCCTGCTATATGTGAAACTAGCGGGGCTACCCGGCGTTGCTCGGGTGTGCTGAGTTGTGATGTAAAATAAAGAATAAATGAACGACGTTAAACCTTCTTTAAAAAATCGGAAAAACAAAAACAAAAAAGAATAAACCTGATGGAAAAATTTAAAAAAAAACGAATGAAAAAATGGCATAAATAACCTTGTATCAATATTATAACTTTAAAAATCGAAATATATATATATATATATATATATATATATATATATATATATATATATATATATATATATGATATCTCGGCTCGAACGCGAAATCTTAAAAAATGCTACTAAAACGACTGATCTATGCCCGCTTGAGATAAATTAGGTCGGTTTTAAATATTTAAACTGATTCAAGAAAGAGTTTTCTGCACATGCGAGTTTGGTTAAATCTCATGAAGGAAGGATTTTTTGTTACACCTCCCTGTAGAAAAGTGCCCAGTTGAGGGTGAAGAAATTAATGTTTTTAGTCAATTTTTCGATATTTGTCATCCAAGGTTCGACTTCAAAATGATTCCGATCTCGTGAAAATCCATTGCTTCCATCGAACGTTTTTTGCGAGACATAATACATACATACATATAAACATACATACATACATACATTGAGAAATACAGACATTTAAACGGACAGGTGAAATTTATATTATAGAAGATGAACCAGAAGGAAAACTTACCTGACATTATGGACTACTGCTTTATGATATAAAAATTGTTATTATAAAATCCTAATATATGATCAGTTTTTATAATATTCATACGCTAATCCATATGGGAACACATTAATTAAAATCACATTTTCCTATAAGAACAGAATGGCAAAGAGTTATATAACTTGTTAACTCAACCTCGTGATAAATAAATAATACTGTTCGCTTTGTATCTTATTTAGTACACACTTTTCTTAATTTAAATGGAAACCGATCTGGTTAAGGCATGATGAGACTTGATAGAAGATGTAAGAAAATACTACTTCAAGCTCAAAAACGTGCCAACTACATGTGTTAGATAAAATAGATTCTGACACAGAAAACAGCAATTGCTATTCTTTGTTAGAAACATCGCTCAATGAATGTGAGGACAAAAAGACAAGATTAGGATAAAAAAAAGTATCACAGCTGCAGAAAACAAAAGGAAGATTCATTTTTTACTCTTTGTTTTTTGTTTGTTTTTTTTTTCTGTTATTATATCTCTCTGTCCGGATTACAACGGTTGTGTTTTCGTACAAATATTCTAACAAGAAACTGAGAAGCAAACACATTATATAACAACGACGTGTGCACCCAATACATGTTGTAAATTGGAACCAAACAACTTAGAGCAATGCAAAACATTAACATAAAAGGGAAACAATGAGGCAATACATAAATCAGCCAAAGTAATTTCATTGAAAACTACATGACAGGTTCATTTCTAATCAAGCACAATGAGTTTCAATGTTAAGATTTACTCGATTTCCTTACACAGAATTGAATGTATTTTACCCAGAGTTGCCTCCTCCTGTCTAATAAATTTCTAGTGATAAAACATTTCTATTCTTGAAGGAAAATCCAATGAAGTTTTTTTCATGAAATGAATTTTTTTCTTGTTATTCGGCAAAAACAACACATATCAATTGAAACGTAGTTTTCTATTCCTCACATTCGATGGGCGATGTTTCTGACAAGTAGGAAAATTTGCTGTTTTCTGGATGATCTAAAACTTATTGTTTGCAAGTTTCTGATCTTGAAGTAGTAATTTTAACTCTTTACATCAAGCGGCTTAATGCCTTGCCTGGAGTGATTTCATTAAATTAAAAGTAACCGACTACTGTTATAAGAGTCAATTCTATAAGAAGCATCCTTTAGTGGAAAATTATGTGCCAACATGTTTGTTCATGTTGCAATTAATTTTCTATAGGTTGCTACATCTAATGAAGCAGTGAGCAGGGAAGTAGTTCAAAAGAAACATATTCCTCGAAAAAAGGGTTTTGGATTAGAACGTTTTCCAACATTTATTCATTTCTGCAGTGGAACGGTGAGATGTTGCTTAACACCGAGTTTTCGGGAATACTAACATTGAGGTAGCACGATTGCATTAGTTTCGCTGGCGCATTTTACGTGGAAGTGTTTTGTTTTTTTTTACGGCTTGTCGCGTTTGGCTACTATTGCTCGGAGTTTGTCAGAGCACATGTCATTGAAATACATGTAAAACAGGCACAAGGATGCCACGTTTCGGCGATGAGACAGAGGATGGAGCTTAGTTGATAGTTCAGGACCTATTTGGATGGCGACTCTTTTTTTAAACCCTGTTTAGGGGCGAGAGACTAGTGCAAGACGCGCTTGCCTATATGTGGAAACAATACCTCATAAATGGGCGAAGCGTAGCCTTGTAGAGATACAGGATACTATCAGGTGTGACCAGCCTTGTATAGAACAACTTCAAATATACTAAAGTCTATACGTGTAAAATAAAGATTCTTAACGAGTCTATGGCTCGGTTACATTTAATTTCTGTGATTCTGCAATACATCAGAGGCAATTTGAACTCCATTTCGCAATTTAATAGGCCGCATCAAATCTCAGTTTGAATTAAGTAGCTTTGGTTATCTGTCACTTTCCTTTCAAGACAGATAACACAGTAGATTTCCAACTAATCGGCTGTCGCGTCAACAATACGCAATGCTTTCAATTTAATATATCCAGCTATTTTTCCATTAAAATGCACACGCGTGCATTGCTGTTAAATAGAACGCAGGATTTATTTCACATTGCGCAATACGTGGTCCGATGACAATTCTTTATCAGAAACCATCAGGCGGGACTGTTGTGTCGCTTCATAATAAAAGGGATGACAGGAAAAAGGGAGTCACGGATACAGTTGAGATTATAATGTGTTCATTAACGACATGTTGATAGAAATACGCATGTAAACCTACACTATAATGCATACACATCGATGCATATACGCAAGACTCTATATGCATGTATAAATGTAATATATACAAATCTTCTGTAAAGTAACCCTATTTAAGGAACAAGTAGCATTTTTTCATGTTGACATGTTTGGTGTAGATAATGGCTAATACCTAATGTTGAATGCATCCTGGTTTTATTGAGCTGGAAATATAATTATAAGAAGTCTCCAGTTACATTTATAGCCCGTCTAAGACAAATGGTCGCTGGTATTTTTCAGTGATCTCTCCTGCATTCCTAAAATGGTCACTCATCTGTTACTGTATATGTTTAGCGTCTCTTTAGGTCTGTGCTCTAGTGAGAGCTAGTGTGTCAACTTGATTATACCGGTACGTGAAGATCATCGTCAAATGTGTGAATCTTTTCAAATGCATGCTAAAGGATCTATTTCAAACTTCAACTTGTTAATGAAGTTGACATATTGTTTAAAGGCATCATCATCATCATCATCATCATCAGTCTGCAGTCTAGTTGTAGCACTAGAAAATGTTGTCTTAAGACACCAGGTTCCTAACAAAAAATACAGGGAGCATTGATGGTATTGTTTTTTTTGTTTGTTTGTTTGTGTGTGGGGGGGGGTTGTTTTTTTCATTTCCATTTGCAAACCTCAATTATTTTGCCGCAAAAGAAAACCGAAGACAACAATTATCGTCTATGATACAAGCATAGAACGTTTACGAACGCGACTGAATTCGAAATTAAATAACCCGAAAATGCTGATATGCCGTAAAACAAGACAACGGAACCAAGCACTACGAATAAACATTTGAGGACTTAAAGAACTTGAAGCATACGTACGACCATATTTGACATTAAGTAACACAAAATGTATTTATATGTGCTAAAACAAAACAAGCAAACCAAACCGCAACAGATTTTTTTACAAAGAAAAATTTATCATTTATCAAGGCTATAACATTTATCACTTATCTGCAGTCACACGAGGATAAGGGTTAGTGAGTGTAAATCTAGGCATAGAGGTCAAAATAGTGTTGCACTAAATGAAATACGTAGTGTAAAAAATACAGTGATATGTGTGCGCGTTTGTGTGTGTGTTTGTGTGTGTGTGTGTGTGTGCGTGCGTATATGTGGTAATGTGATTGTTCGGTAATACTTGGCGTTCGATAGGATCATATTCACGTAAAGAAGCTCAACCACATTTGAGAAAAAACCTTCCGCCTCGTCTATTTGGTCAAAATATGTGGCGATTAGCAAGTTATGCAGAAGTGCTTGCAATGCAGCTTCAGATCTGGATTTTTACCCTTGAGTTTTCGCCGTCATTTCAGCTAATGATTATCTATCCGGTAGCAAATAAGCTGAAATCATTTTCCATTATCTAACGCAAACCAGAGTGTCAATATCATTATGCTGGATTCAAATGTTTACAATATAAAAATATCTTAAAATATAAAATATCATATTTTTTGTTCTGGTCGTCCACTTCTTTTAATCAGTTAACTACCTTAGTTTAACGACTTTTAATTCGTACTCTTTTTTTCCGCGTATATTATATATATGTATATATATATATATATATATATATATATATATATATATATATATAGAATATATATCGTCATCCACATACAGTTATACAAGCAACTACATCAAGCAAGGACCGAACTCCGGCCGCTCATATGATAGTCGGAGCTTCTAACCGTTGCGCTCTTAAGCTACTGATATTCGGGTAGTAAATTAACAATGTTTTGACATTATCCAAATACATAAACTCAAATTGTCTACACAAAGAGTATCGTTTCATACGCTAATGGTAATTTGTATATCAATTTCCAATATGCTCAACTCAAGACAGGGAGCATTATATATATATATATATATATATATATATAGAGAGAGAGAGAGAGAGAGAGAGAGAGAGAGAGAGAGGGAGGGAGGGAGGGATAGATAGATAGATAGATTGTTTTACATGTAGAAAATATAGTTAGAACATAGTATCTATAAACACTGCGTGTTCAGGTATATACTATAGAATAGACTAAACCATCTTGCCACAATCTGGTTGAGTAAATGCTTTGCTTACGTAATTTTAAATCAACTGGTTATCAGCAGCATTTCCGGTATCCATATCAGTTCATAAAATATTTGACTGTAACACATTTTAGAAAATGTTACTTCTATATAACTTTTTTTGTTTTCATTTACAGTTCAAAACAGTTTAAGCGGCATAGAGACACGTCATTGATCTCCCTTCTAAATTATGTCATGAAATACAGTTTTAAATGCCTTAAGAGAGTTCTTCGGTGATGCACTGCCGACTTCGGAGTGTCTCATTTTATGCACTGTCGACTTCGGAGTGTCTCATTTTATCGTCTTAATCAGCAATCCTCACTTGACTCCGGGCATGCAAATCGTATCCTTTGCGTTGCAAAACAATCGTTTTTTAACAGTTATCGTTCTTTTTTTTTCTTTTAAACGACTCGCCAGCAGGCATCAGCGACTCAGTCAAAGAAAATATGTTGTGAAAATTACACACACACACACACACACACACACACACACACATATATATATATATATATATATATATGTGTGTGTGTGTGTGTGTGTGTATGTGTGGGTCTGTATGTGTCTGTCTGTATATATATATATATATATATATATATATATGTGTGTGTGTATGTGTGTGTGTTTATAGATGTATGTATTATTTCTCCCTTACTCTCTTTCCTTTTCTAATTCTATTTGTATTTTCTCGTTTTTTTTTTCACCCGCTTGCTTTTTGACTATGTGCATTTCTTTCTCTTCGCGTCTCTATTAAATTAGCTGATTTTCGTTTCATCATTGCAGATATTTATCACACACCAGTTCGTATATTCGAATCCATTCTGATTCATCCGCCTCCATCGACCCGCTTCTATCTATCTCTCCGTCTCTCTTTCCTCCAATCCCTTCCTCTCTTCTTCCTTCCTCTCTCTCTCTCTCTCTCTCATGCACCCATTCACTCTCGTTATTAATCTAGTATCATTCCCTTTGGGGTTTTGTTATCAGCCGCTTATATCGCTGTGTCGCCAACAAAGTAAACGTCTTCAAGATTTGATTTACTTCTTTCATCTATAAAAGCAGAGTTGCTTGTTCTCTCCGCATTATTCAAACCAAATTTCCTGTTAGCAATAGTCTACGACTTTATCAAAAATTAGTCAGGTGCAACACTAATGTTAGTTTCTTGTAAATAGCAGAAGTACCCGCCATTTGCTTGGTGATAAACTTGTTGAAATGCTTGTAATCTTTTCTTATCGCGTGAGATTAGTCTCCTTAATTAACGTAACGCTACTAAAAGCTATAAATTATTATAACTATATTAGATAGACACACACATTAATCTATAATATAAATCTCACCTGTGTGTTTAAATATATGTATGAATGTATGTATGTATGTATGTATGTATGTATGTGTGTATGTATGTATGTATGTATGTATGTATGTATGTATGTATGTATGTATGCCTAAAACTTTAGATAGAGCCGACGAATTTTCATGAGATTTGCATCATTTTGAAGGTCGACCTTTTCGGACGAGAAATATCGATAGAATGGCTAAATTCATTTAGTATTTTCCCACAGGGAGGGGTCGCTTTTTTCGCCGATATTTTCGAAAGTCATCTTCTCTTTTCGATTGACTTGCCTTGATTTAAACATTCGTCACTTTCGGTTTAGTGATGGACGCAACAGCAAAGACGTTACTTTTTTCACGTTCTTTTCCTTCTTCGCGGTACGGATTTGAGCCGTCGTGCCTACTACCACTTTCTTTTTTTTTTTTTTTTTTGCTCCAAACACCCTGGCAACGCTGGGCACCAAGGCTAGTAATAGATAATATGCACTGTAGAGTTTGAATTACTTACTATACACCATTTCTGATTGCCTTCAGTCTCTCTATATATAAGTTATAAGAACGTGACATATAATTTGCCTTGTGAATAAAACCTGACCAAATATTCAAAATATATAAGGAATTTAGATTACTCACCATACACCGTTATCGATTGTCTGTACAAGGGTTTGTCAGGACAACCTGATAAGAGTATACTTCGCCCTTACCAGTTAATCCTCACCGAATATTCAAAATAGCATAATATTCAAAGTTCAAATAGGTCCGGTCGACACAAATTATACAATGGCTAATACGAAGAATGATGCACCTTTTCTTCTGTGATATTTATTAAAGTAGCAACACTTTGGTGGAAGCTCCACCAGACTAGTTTAATTTTGGACCTGTACTAAGAGACACCCAGGAAAATATATTATAACAGTTAACTGATCAATTCGAAGGGAGGATAAAATCCATTTTCTTCATATTTTATTAACTTAAGTAGAAACGTAGTTGAACACCTGAATACATATATAAATCAAATGTTCGCCTTAGGAAAAGTTCTCTTGATTTCTGAGACTTTACACAGATGGAAAATGAAAAATAAATTAATTAATATATTTTCAGTTCACATTTAAATGCAGAGATAGATAGATAGATAGATATATATATAGATAGATAGATAGTAAGATAGACCGAGAGAGGCTTGAAATAATAAATCCACTTTCAACGATAGTTTTACCATGCAATGAAATCAAAATGTTGATATGTCCTTTGAAATTATTGACATTATGTCCGACTCCTTAGACTGGAAGCAATTATTACCTACTACACTGAGGATTGCGTAAGCAAGAAACACTTTGTCGGTAAAAATGATTGATATTTTCTCATAAAAAAGCATTATTATAAGGCCTATTCAACTAGAATTAAGCTTCTATACAAGAGTTATAATAAGGTGTCAACTTTAGCGCAAAGCAATGACACAGCGTGTTATTAATAGGGCTATGACAACAGCATATTCTTGTCATTGTTTTGACTCTCAAATATATATCCGACATAGGAAACCACAATTAATCAACCGAGAACCACACCACTCTTCATAAAAACATCTAAGATATCAATGGATATATACCTGAGAATAAAAACAAGGAAAATAATATGCTGTTGTCATGGCCTTAGTTATTAAACACTGTCTGACCGGCTTATTTGTCTGCTTACGTCGATATTATGTATAAAACTTAAATCTCGTTCTTTTCATGTGATAATTCTTTGTGGTCCAGAGGTTAAATATCGTTCAGTAGAGTCAACGACGAATCTGGAACTGAGTTCGAATATTGCGACGGACAATAGTTGTCACTTTTTACATTGATGTTTGCGTAAGCATAAACACTATTGTATAAAAGTAAAATAATTAATAATTCATAAAACATATATAAAGATAGAGATTCTAATGCGTTACAGTATACGGTATTATCATCAAATGATTTGTTGATCGTTCATATTTTTTCACAATTTAATTCGGCAAAAAAATACTTGAAGGGAGGTTAAAAGTACTTATGCAAAGCCACCAACGGTTTATCTTTAATGGAGATCTAGTAAGCCTTACATTTAGGTTTTTCCCTGGACAATTAATAAATTTATTTTTTAGGAATATTTTTACTTTTAACCCTTTACGTTATACAATCCTATAAATAGGACAACAAATAATGTATTTATTAAAATATATAAGATAATATATACTAGTATTGCTGAATTCAGCATTATTCTGAAGAAAGATAAAAACCATCTATATTAATTAACTTCTCTTTGAGGATTGTTGAAGCCATCTTAAAGATTATTGTGGAATTTGCTAACATTTTATTTTATTCGATGACGTCTGAGTTTTTATAAATGAGTTTAGAAGTAGTAAGCCAATTATTTATCGTCGAACGTGCAATCTAACTGGGTTTTTACTGCTTTGTTCCTCGCCATGATTTGTAAATTATCTTGAAATGTTCTTGTAGTAGTAGTAGTAGTAGTAGTAGTAGTAGTAGTTTTGGGAGGAATGTAGTTCCCCCCATTAAAAACGACCTCGTGTCACATTTTGCTTTTGTCGGGGAAGCAAAGAACTACTACTACTACTACTACTACTACTACTACTAATAATAATAATAATAATAATAATAATAATAAACAACGTCTTTGGATTTCTAAAATATATCACACGTATCCAGTGTTATATTTGTGAGAAATTCGATATTTCGCACTCGAAATAAAATAAAAAGAATATGTTTTGTTCTATTTAGATGTTCTAACCTATTTTAAGGAGTTATACAAAGGTATAAAACATTTAGACATTCTGTGGTTTTTTATCAACTAGGATAGGGATTAATTATTTAAGTAAACATTCAACAAGAACGTATTTGCATTAGACATCATAAAAGCGACCATGTTATAATCAGTTGGGATGGAACGCCATGATATTGTGTACAGACGGATAGTTCTAGGAAATAAACCATGCTCATGAAATTTTCGTTTGGTTTTAGGCGCAGATAGAGCCTGGTGAAAATGATTGACAGTTATTGTCGCTAGACACGTATTTTTATGAAACTATTTTTTTTTTCTTAAGGGGCCTTAGATTTGGAGTGCAGTCAAGCAGCTACCATAAAAATGACGATAGAGGTAAGATAAACTCGCAAGATTTCTTTTGTGAGAAGGAGAAAGTAAGGAGGCGAAAATGTCTTAGTCCACTAGATTTTAAAGACGATGTTGTAATCTGTCCTAGCAGGATCGAGTATTCTTAGGAACTATTTCCCAGATATGACAACCGTACTCCATATTAGGACGTATTTGCCAGCGGCAACGGTAGACGATCGTGTCTGGTGTTAAATGCTTTCTGGAGAAGGAATCCAGGATAAGTAAAACAAAATCAGAAGTCGTCTCGTGTTCAATTTGCCTGACTGTAGGATGTGCGTATTAATTAAAACAAGAGACTCATAAAATGGGGTAGCTCTTTCATCGTATCTCACTAGCGACTGTGCTGTGTAATGTTTTCTCTTTCATTGCAATCATTTAACATGACATAAATCATTTCTAAATGTTCAACTTAAAATAAAAATACCCTTGTAATTAAAATAACCAGTTTCCTATTCTATCCGCTATCAGATTACGCTAAATCCCACAAATATATGTGCGTATATGAGACTGCCGTAGGAAAACACCATTCGAATCAAATATCTACTAGACATAAGATAGAGCGGTGATTTAATTGATTTTTGCAAAATGATGAATGGCATCTCTAAATATGGTCGACATTTTAAAATATTTCCTCTTTATCTGAATTGTTATTGTCAATGCAGATTTCAAAGGCGAGATCGATTTACGGTTTTAATGTTTTTGCTGATCAAGTAATTATTTTGGGATCAGATTACCATATCAAATTTAGAACATTTGAGTAGAACATTTGAAAGTGGCATTATTCGTAAACAAAAGGGTAAAAATAAATCAAAAGTAACTTCGTGAGATATCTCGATAAATATATTCAATAGGACTTGAAATGTATAATGACCGTGTATTCATTGCCCATATAGTAAGAAAAATAAACAAATATATAATAATAATAATAATGATAATAATAATAATGATAATAATGATAATAATAATAATAATAATAATAATAATAATAATAATAACTAGTGGGACCTGTGGAAATTTCACAGCAGCATTTTTCATATGTAATATATTGTTGCTGGGCATGCTGTAAGTGTTCTGTTCAGCATGAATGAAGACACAGTCATATTATTTTCGTTTTTTTATTAAAACTGTACTGCCCCCTTACTAAAATATTAACCTTGATATATTTTTGGGGCTGAGTATTTCATTACAAACACACCCGTCAATTAACTCACATTTTATCATTTTTCATAATTATATCGAACACCTTACTAAAATAATAACTTTGAGATATTGTCTAGGCTGATTATTTCATTATAAACACACACATCAATCAATGAATCAATAATAATAATAATAATAATAATAATAATAATAATAATAATAATAATGATTATCTTGTGGCAAATTGATGTACCCATTTCAGGAATAATGAACTTAATCAGAGACTTTAAATACAGTTACACCTACACACTCTAGAACCGTTTAGTGACATTCATTTATCACTCGCTTTGGATCCCTGACATGCCAGTCGAGGTTTCGACCGATGCAATCATTTCGACAGAAATTGGGTCGTGTCGGTGGTTATTTATCTGTTTGGTTCAGGCATTCGTTCACCATCTCATGTCTTCCCTCCTCTTTCTGGGGGTGGAGTAAGTTTACTACTTACTGCCTGAGGCGCCTTGAGATGGGTATGTCGACGGGTCTACTCGGGAAATTTTAACAGGCCAAAGTGCTCCTCCTTAGGAGGCGGTGACTATACGTTTCCCCTACTTGAACCATTGTGTCACATCTTTCTGCGGTTAAAGGAATATACATAATAGTGATTAGTGGTAGTTATTTTCTCCCGTGATCAGGATGTGTTATTCCGTAACATATTTTGCTAATAAACTTGTTTGTAATAACTAGGGATATGACGACAGCATATTGTTTTCCTTGTTTGATTCTCAGGAATATATCCATTGATATCTTATACATTTTATGAAGAGCGACGTGGTTCTCTGTTGATTAATTGTGTCTATGTCGGATATATACTCAAGAGTCAATACAATTAAAATAATATGCTGCTGTCATATCCCTACCGTATCTGTCTTGATAAGACAAGACTACTACTACTACTACTACTACTACTACTACTTCTACTTCTACTACAACAACAACAATAATAATAATAATAATAATAATAATAATAATAATAAAATTATTAAAAATAATAAAGTTAATAAACACGCATGCCTGTGATAGCATTATTCTTGGCAGATACAGCACACGAAGTTCGTGAAAGGTCAAGAAATATGTAAAGACAGAGGAGAAATAGCACCAAACTTCGACTGTAAGAGGTCCTGGATATGACCTTTAACTATATCTGATGGTGAGGCCTCAGCTTGCAGGCTTTGGGGAGTGTGGAGCCACCCCTTAATTGCCATTGCTCCCAGGTCCACTCTGACCCGGAGTGGTAGTACCTGTGATGGTACCAACTATGGGTTAAATAGAAACTGACCTAAAAAAAAACAAACAAATACATTCTATGAAAAACTTCTTCAAAATCACTGGATTCGGTATTAAATAACCTGAAAAGGGTTGATATGCCGTAAAACAAAACCAACCAAACCATCGACTGTAAGAATGCGAAATTACTGGAATATTACAGAGGCTTATTATCCTTTAGACTTCAAAGATCAATGGTGGTTGATAACGAAAAATAAGTTGTATATGGCCGCTGCAATAACGCTATATGCCCTGCACACTTTTGGAAAGGGTGAAACTGTCTGAAATAAGAGCGATGTATTGGAAATTGGATATTTTTGATTAGCAGCAATCACTGATAACGACATCTGTAAAATCGAGTACGTATAAATAAAATTGAGGAGAGTTGTCACCCAGACTCGAGTATAAAATCACCAGTTTTTGTCGATAAGTAATATAAGATAATGTCCTGTGTGAGAACTGCTAGTGAGTAAAGATAATTACAAGGGTTAAGCAGGATAGAAAGACAGAGGAGAGAGCGATGACCAAACCTCCGCTGGACAAGTGTGAAGAGAACTGGGACCTTGGGGAGGCTTATAGCCACTGAAATTCCAGTGGAGACAATAAGCCGCTGCTAGTGAGAAATCAATGGTGAGAGGCTATTGTGATAAAGCACATTTATTTGCAAATGGTATCGAATGATGTGGTGATTGATGGATATCTAGGGAGGCTTTTTGTCGCTCAGTGTCCATGGAACACAACAGGTTTTCAATGTGAAAGCTCCTTGTGAGCCAGTAATAATAATAATAATAATAATAATAATAATAATAATAATAACTAGCGGGACCTGTGTAAATTCCACAGCAGCATTTTTCATATGTAATATATTGTTGCTGGGACTGCTGTGGTCGTTCTGTTCAGCATGAATGAAGGCGCAATCATATTATTCTACTTTTTTATTAAAACTGTATCGCCCCCTTACTAAAATAATAACTTTGATATATTTCCTCAGCTGATTATTTCATTACAAACACACCGGTAAATTAACTCACATTTTATCATTTTTCATAATTATTGAATATGTTACCATGTTCGACAATAATTTTTCATAATTTCAAGCCACATTATCGCCCCTCCCTTTACTAAAATATGAAATGTGATATACTGTATTGGCTGATTATTTTATAAAAACACAAAACTATCAATTAACTCACATTTCATTATTTTTAATAATTGTTAGATATGGTACTAATTTTGACAATAATTTTTCATCCTTTAAACCCACCATATATCACACCTTACTAAAATAATAACTTTGATATATTGTCTAGGCTGATTATTTCATTACACACACACATCAATCAACTCACATTTCATAATGTTTCGTAATTCTTGGATATGTTACTAATTTCGACAATATTTTTTTATAATTTAAACCAACGTTGTCGCCCAACCTTACTAAAATAATAACTTTGATACATTTGCTGGGCTGATTATTTCATTACAAGCACTAATCAATTAACCTCCATTTCATCATTTTTCATAATTCTTGGGTATGTTACTAATTTCGACAATCACTTTTCATAATTTATACCCACATAATCGTCCCGTCCTTAATAAAATAATAACTTTGAAATATTGTCTGGGCTTATTATTTTATTACAAACACACTAATGCATGAAATCACATTAAATATATTTTCCATAATTCTTGGATATGTTACTTTCGACAATCATTTTTCATAATTTTAACCCACATTTTCGCCCTTCCTTCTTATATCACACCTTACTAAAATAATAACTTTGATATATTGTCTAGGCTGATTATTTCCTTACAAACACACCAACCAATAAATTATATAATATTTCATCATTTTTCGTAATTCTTGGATATGTTACTAATTTCGACAATAATTTTCATAACTTTAACTCACTATGTTGCTTCCTTTTACTTAAATAATAACGGTGATATATTGCCCGGGCTGATTATTTCATTATAAACAAATATATCAATTCTGGGTATTCTTATAGTATATATGTTTCAACTATCTTATCCAATACCGGATGACTCCGCATATTCTGCTAATATATATCGTTTACCTATCTCATTCGATCCCGGGCGACGCTGGGTACTTTGCTACTATATAGTAGCAAAATACCCACCTATTTTATTCAATACTGGACGACGCTTTCTGATAGTATATATTTGCACATCTCATTCAATCCCGGGGCTGACTTCATATCCGCCACCCCACTGTTTAAAATAGACATTAAATAAAGTAATGTTTTAATCGTAAACTGCTCCAGCCATTTCCGGGACTGACTTTATATCCCCACACAACTGCTAAAAACATACATGAAATAAAGTAATGCCTAAATAGTAAATTGTTTCAGTCATTTCCTGACCGACTTTATATCCCAAACCCACTCCTAAAAATATACATGAAATAATGTAATGTCTAAATAGTAAGCTGTTTCAGTCATTTCTGGAACTGACTTATAATCCCCAACCCACTGTTGAAGATATACATGAAATAAAGTAACGTATAAATCGTAAACTTTTTCAGCCATTTTCGAGACCGACTTCTTATCTCCTATCCTATTGTTAAAAATATACATTAAATAAAGTAATGTCCAAAACGTCAATGGTTGCAGCCATTTCCGGAACCGACTTCATATTCCCCACCCCAATGTTAAAAAATATACATTAAATAAAGTAATGTGCAATGCGTAAACGGTTTTACCCATTTCGGGACTGATTTAATATCCCCCATCCCACAGTTAAAAATATACATTAAATAAAGTAATGTTTAAATCGTAAACGGTTTAGGTAATTTCCGGAACAGACTTCATATCCCGTAACCCACTGCTTAAAATATACTTGAAATAAAGTAATGTTTAAATCATAAACTGTTTCAGCAGCTTTTCGAAAGTAATACATAAAAACATTAACACGGTTAGGGATTAGGCAACAATTTCTTCAATGTTAATTTCTGAGTGTAGTATCAGTTTCAGTATTCCAGTGACTTAAATCCCCCCTTTTTTGGTCTTGGTTAATGGAGAAAAATCCTTCATTACTGATACAATTTTTATATTTGTTATTGACCAGAGTGCCCCTTTTGGGGAGCTGGTTTCCCCCTAAATTTATAACCGACCTCATGTCCAATTCCGCCCTTGTGAGGAGGCAAGTAAACAACAAAAAAAATAATCAGAATGGACATTTTCCAGGGCATTTTATAATTAATCAGAAGTGATATTTCCAGGGCATTTTGTAATTAAATCATAACTTTTTCCTGTTACATTTTTAATATTAAAACTTTGTTACATTAAACATAGTATCTATTCACAATGCCTCCCCACGAGACAGATTTAAACACCAGTGTTGTTTTTAAACGTGGATAAAAAATTGTCTTAGTCGTAAAGGAAGAAAATGAAACGTAGCACCTGAAGAACAGATACTACCCTTTGATCTTAGCCAAAAGGCCAAGAAAGACACATAAGTTTTTTTAGCTTTGCCTCAACAGCGACACTAAATTTTTATTTTAATATTTCAAATTTTCCTTTTCAAGGGTGGCATGGTTTATTTGGAATTAGTCCACTTTTTGGAATATTCCACTTTCCTTTTTTTAGGGATGCACAGCATAAAAACGGACGGGGCGATAAGCGTAATGAAAATAATAATAATAATAATAATAATAATAATAATAATAATAATAATAATAATAGTAGTAGTAGTAGTAGTAGTAGTATAGGTGTCCCAGATGGGATTATGTGTTCAGGTAAATGTACACCAACTGGCAAAAGGAGATAAAAAAAAGAATATTTTGTAATGGGAGCCCTGGGGAGTGTGACAAAAAGTTTGTTTTCATAGATAGATTGAGAAAATTGGGGTCCATCCCGATGTTCGAGGTCATCGGAAGAGTGAGTTGTTTGTAACCACCAGAAAATATTGAAACTCTAAGAAAGTATGATGCCGATGTGATTTGTTATGAACCAACCATAAGCATAATATAAGCATTGTCAAACGCCAGATGAAAAAAATCTGAGAACTGGGATGATGATGATGATGATGATGATGATGATGATGATGATGATGATGATGATGACGACGACGACGACGACGATAATAATAATAATAACAACAACAATAACAATAACAATAACAGCAGCAATAATAATAATAATAATTATAATAATAATAATAACAACAACAATAATAATAAAAACAACAACAATAATAACAATAACAACAACAACAATAATAATAATAGTAATAATAATAATAATAATAATAATAACAACAATAATAATAATAATAATAATAATAATAATAATAATAATAATAATAATAATAATAATAATAATAATAATAATAATAATGGAGAAAATAAAAAGAAGAAAACAAAGTCGAATGACACCATTGTATGCTCAGATGTTTTACACCTTATCAGTCCTGTGCGTGAAAAATGTTTCCCGGGAATAATGTACATTTTTATAAAATGAGGCATATTACACTTTTCCCAATAATCTTTTAAGTTGAGCTGTGCCGGTTCCCTACTTTTTTTATGTACGTCCATACAGATATCAAAATGATGCTTCAGGTTTTGTGGGTGACATCGTAACTAATTCTGTGTGTGGTCTCTAAAACTAATTTTAAATTTCATATACAGACGATAGTAACAACAAACGACACTTTAAGTGAAATTCCACTCAAATAATAAGAAATGAAGGTAATTATGAACTGAAGATGTACAGTTTATGATGGTGTAATAGCTTGCTTTAGGAAGAGGATAAATATATATTTATTTCTTATGAATCGACAAAAGATAACTTCAACTTTGACCATTTTACCGAAGGCAAAGTTGTAAAGTCCTAATTCTATTATTCATATATAATTTCCAAACAATAATACACAATTGACTGTGTTTAAAACGGAAATACTTCAGATTAGTTTTTAACTTTCTTTGCATGGATTCTCTATAACCATTGTAGGAATAACGTTTAGACGTTTAAACAAATATGTACGGCTTCCGCTATTGATTTTGCCCCTGCGTTTATAGCTTAAAGAAATTAAAATTATATTTGTCAGTGCACGAAAACTTGCACACAATATGAGATCACAGTATGGGAATTATGTAAGGCAGGAAGGAGAGAAATGTAGTATATCTATATTCCTAGAAATGTGTTTGCTTATGTATTGATATCTATATTAAAATCCAATTTTTCCCCATTTTTTTAAACAGAAAATTCAATTTTCTTATATACGGGTCGTGGAATTGATCAAGCAAAATGATCAAACTAATCTGCATATTCGTTTAAACATTCATTTTAATAATTTAATTTAATTTAATAATTTAATAATAAGTTTTTTCGGTTCCCTTATAGGTTGGTTGGTTGATTTTTTTTACGGCATATCAACCCTTCTCAGGTTATTTCATGCCGAATCCAGTGATTTTGAAGAAATAAATTTTAATAGAAATTTTTTTTTTTTTGGGGGGGGGGTTCAAGTCAGTTTCTAATTCAACCCATAGTTGGAACCATAATAGGTACTACTACTCCGGGTCAGAGTGGACCTGAGAGCAATGGCAATTAAAGGATGGTTCCACACTCTCCAAAGCCCGCAGACTGGGGCCTCACCATCGGATATAGTATAAGGTCATATCTAGGACCGTTTCCTTATAGGATGATCATCGTTAGTTAACTATTACGTGTAATTATATTCATGCAGATATTCTACATGATTTATACTTGCTTATTATTTGCGTAAAAAAGTTAAAGTAAACACAAACCTCTTTCTATATATATATTCATGTATGCGTATATATATATATTTGTTTAAAAAATTGCCTATCAAACCCCTCTTTCAGTTTTTAGTCTACAGACATGAAACTTAATATAAATGGTCTTGAAAACTTTATATTTGTGTTTTAGTCTGGGGAAAATCGGTGCGAAAGTGTGAAAATCAAGAAATTAAATTTGTTGGGTGAAGGTCATATATATGCATGAGTAACGTAATAATTATTAGTTTTTGTTTTAATTTTTAGCCTTGCAGCAAACATGTTTGCATAACACAGGCACTAACGTCAAAGGAAAAAGTAAATGATAAGCGCGACGTTTAGGTTTCGATTCTCGGTGGTGGCGGACGAGTCACTTTTTAAAAACTTTTGAAATCATTACTATATATTGGGTCCAATGTAATATAATGATAAATAAAAAATCTGCATTAATAAAAATATCTGATGTTAGCGCATTTTACGATGGGGCAATTCCGAGCGGCATGCTAGTATATATATATATATATATATATATATATATATATATATATATATGTGTGTGTGTGTGTGTGTGTGTGTGTGTGTGTGTGTGTGTGTGGGTATGTGTGTGTGTGTTTGTGTATATATATATATATATATATATATATATATATATATATATATATATATATATATATATATATATATTAGCATTTCAGCGTGGCGTGGCCCGGGTATTTGGATGTGCATGCTTCGGACGTACTCATATGTTGACGAAACCCGATCTCCAATATTTGAACAGGACAGGGAAAAGAAGGAAAGGGTATATTATCTGGATTTTCTCGAAGAGGACTCCTTTATGTGTCAAATACTCGAATTTAATTTCAATAGATGAACAAACTTATCTTTTAAAATGTTACATTCTATTATAAATTATGCATAGTAGGAAATGCAAATATCAAAATACTTATATTCTGTTATATTCTGTTTGCTGTTGGATGTTTAATTCAATCCCGGACAATTCCGCATACAATTGTTAATATGTATATACAGCTCACTTTTATAAAATATTGATAGAATATAGAGTCGAGCAATTGTTTGCTCTTTTCCAGAAAACAAAAAACAAAAAAACAATACAAAAACGCAGACATACGAATAATCTCCATGTCTATTTACGCATAAACAGTCGCTATAAATAGATTGCAGACTAAAACAAACATGGCTCGGATATGCGTACTTTTATATAACAAATCTCGTTTTCTCTTTCAGTTATTAAATTATATGCAAGTGAATGCTATAATTTTGTTCAAATGCATTTGTTCGACTATATTAGACTGTATTAAAGAAAGGCTCGTATAATATCGCTCATATAAACAACAGTGCAATACTCTGCCCAGTAATCCATTATTCACCCAATTTACCATTAGTTTTATGTCCCTACACGAATATAAAAATATGTTTAGAATCCTTATTCCAATTTGGATCTGATATTTTATTCTAAAAATAGAGCTAAGGCTTGGGACTTATGTGAACACAAATTTAAACTCAGGGGATCCTGCTAAACTTATAACTAGAGATCGTATATAACGCAAATAAAACATATGTGGAATTTCTAAAAGGCAATGATAACATATTAACATTATATATATATATATATATGTATATATATATATATATATATATATATATATATATATATATACTTTTTTATTTTTTTTATTACCGTATCTTTCTGTTAAGTTACATTATTGTTTCAGCTACCCGACCGTTTTTTTTTTGTTTTTTGTTTTTTTGCTGTCTGTAGCATCCTCAGACTTTTACTTTCTGTAAAAGTCTGAGGATGCTACAGACGGCAAAAAAAAAAACGGCCGGGTAGCTGAAACAATAATGTCACTTAACATAAAGATACGGTAATAAAAAATAAAACACATATTTGCTCTACAACAGTATTGAGCACTTTCTTCAGGTTTTTATTAATTACCATTTCTACTAAATATATATATATATATATAAAAGAAATGATGGATGAATTCAAATACATATATATATATATATGTATATATATATATATATATATATATATATATATATATATATATATATATATATATATATGCACACATCCGCTTGACTTTTGAATCTTATCACTGACTATCTGGTAATTGCATATTTTAATAAAGGGACTATACAAAAAATTATGTATATATATATATATATATATATATATATATATATATATATATATATATATATATAAATGCGTATGGGCATATGTCAGTGGCTAAGGTATTAGGGCGGAGATTTGCAATTCGTGTCGATTCTAACCGTTGCCATCCAAGTCATATACATATATGTTAGTTTTGTCTCATTACTATTTATTCGGTTTAATATAATTACCGATAGAGAATTGTCTGTGTAATAATAAATTCGTTGTCTGCATTAATTAAAATACCATATCTAAACGTATCTTACGATACTGACTGGGCAACGCTGGGCAACGCTGGGCGGCTTTCTATTTTAGTATAAATCTACATTAAACTCTAATGTATTGGAAATTCATTTTTTGAATTTTATAACAGCATGCCTCTTCCAAAGAAAATATTTTAGTAAACAGTACGAAATATAACGTGTTTTTTTTTTCTGACACAGCACATATCCATTATTACAATTTTCCTTTTTTATGTCTCTTTGAAAAGGAGTTTTTTTAATATTAATTTTAGCCGTAACAATGCCTTTTTATTAAAACCGTAGATATCCAGCTTTTATATGAATTAACCAAATAAAAATGCAAATAGAATCCAGCTTTGATTAAATTTCCATAATACTAAAAATGACTTCTAAATGTGATCAGCTCTCGTTTCCTCTCAAAGGAAACATTTTGGTGAACATTACTTTTATTTTACTATGAAAAGTAAAGTCTTGTTTTTTTTACAAATACATACCAAATTGCAATAAATATAACTTTTACTTTTCATGTATCATAAACAGTTGTATTTTTATAGCAGCATGAGCTCATTGTACGTTTTAAAATTGTTCTTTGATCCGAATTGGTCAATTGTTCGATCCCCTTCGTGTTTCTATCGAATCTCTAATATGCGATGTTTATAAAAAAAGATATTTTCAGACATTTACATTGATGTTCTGTGCCATCGGAAAGCATCAGTGTCATTTATAGTTATGTAATCCCAATTGAAATTCATTTCCCTTTTTTTCTTTTCTTTTCTTTTTTTTTCTTCTTTTTTTTTTTGGTTGTATTTCCCTCATAACAAGACTATGCTGTTTTACATCCAAATGATATGGAATAGCGGAATTTATTCTATTAAATTCCCCGAAATCAAATGAGTTATATAACTTTAGATCATTTTCAGATTATATCGTGACAATTAGGCTTTTTTTTTACACACACACCCACATACACACACACACAAATAATTCTTCTTCAATCAATTTTCGTTTTGTTTATTTTCTTTGCAACATAAAAGGGAAACACGGAAAATGGTAATATAATTATCTCAACCTTGATAACATTCGAAAGCGCCATTTAAAATACATCTGTGTTTTATGCAGATTTATTCTAAATTATATTTCAAAGAACTCCCGACACGAATTGATTTGCATTTTCGTTTTTTTTTTAATCCATACAAAATTTTCTTTCTTATCCACAATTTCGATACACCTTGACCTTAACTAAGCACGAATAACGATAATCCAATGTAAAAATAAGAGAAGTATACCTCCATTCGCAAGTCAAACCATATTATCGTGTGAATACATTTTTGCCTGATGCTAACAAACACTGTAACGTATGGAAATTAACGTGCCGGGTTCAATTTCTATTAAGATCATTTAGGTTTGCTAGGATATAACTCCAGTTTATGGGTACATCTTCACTTAACGCTTCCTTGTCTGAGTATTCAACATTACCTAGAAGACGAACAGGGCCGACACGCTGATCTGATAAATGGATAATTTATAAACTCAGATTTGTCAAAGTTTACATAGGTATTCTTCAAGCCTTTTATTATGAAATTGTTCTGTGTTTGTATACACTTCTGGTCCAAAATTAAAGCTGACTTAAAAATGTTTATAAAGAAATCATTTTGTAAGGATAGATTTAAAGCTTCTCCAAATTAAGCTTACAAATACTGCAACCTAAAGGGTTATAGAAAAAGGCTATGTTCAAAACATTGAATTCAGAAATGTACATTTTTATAAAATTAGGCATATTACACTTTTCCCAATAGTCTTTTAGGTTGTAGTATTAATAAGCTTAAGTGAGGGGAGTTTAAAATATACCTTTTTAAAAAGAATTATTTTTGAAGATTTTCAAGTGGTCTTAATTTTTGATCAGAAGTGTATATTGAAAATCTTTTATTTATACGAATTTCAGAAATGAAAAATATTGAAAACTGCTTTAATTTTACGAAATTACATTATTATAGATAATCATTGCATAATTATTGCATCGGAAAAAATAATCTAAAAAAAATTATTTGATATGCGACCTAGGCAGAATGATCTAATCTTGGCAACACAAAGTTTATTTAGAATTGCACGAAAAAAATAATAGAAATGAAGTAAGGACATGTAATTTATTATCCCAATCCATTAATAACTGATAAAATCTGAAGATTTAATTCAGTGGATATTTATATTAGACTACTTACGGTGATTTTTAGAGAGAAAATTTGTCAATGAAAGGTCAATCAAATACCATATGCCAGTAAAAATAATTTATATATATTATTGAATATTATTCGAAGTCGACTCCATATCTTCATTTTCATTGGCGACTCAACTGTATAGATGAAACCGTCTCCCATTTACCATAATTATCGCGTTTACCATTCATTTTTACTTTATCTTGCTGAGTGTATAACGAGAAGGCATCAAGCAGTTTCTTAGAGTTTTTAGTATGGCTCAACTGAGGATTGCACCTAGTTTCCCTGCCTATCAGCAAACACCCAAAATTATTTTGCTAGATGACCGCTTGATATGTGAGTAATATATAGAAATTTAAAATTGATTCGTTACTATCAACGAGTCACTTATGAATGCTGATCGCAACGGGTGATTTAAGATCGTTCTGTTTTCGAGTTAGTAGCCGCTTGAAAGTTTGCGATTTCACATACATCACGTGATATTCCCAAATGATCACTCATTTAACTCCTGGGCAGACCCAATAATATCACGGTAACTCGTGTGTCAAGGGATGTATATGTAGTTATAATAATAAATGATGCTGTTTTTCCTAGATAATACAATATATTTATTATTATCCATATTGGTATAAAGATATATTGGATAAGATATATTGGATTTTTGTTACTGTTACTCTATATGTTTAACCCGAGTTCGACTTAAAAAAGAGTATTTTCCATGTTATGTATTCGCCATTTCAGCTTGATATTAAATAATTTGGGCTACATCAATTCACATGGAAAAGAAGAGGATTCAACTGTATTTAATACCAAATCCGCAGCAGGCTGAGTCATATAGTGTTCAACAGCAGAATATCGTTTGCGCATAAGTTAACTGTGTATAAAAGATTCTCTTAAAGCTCAATTCCAATATTTTTTTTATTAATGCCTTATTGTAGTTTATATATATATATATATATATGTGTGTGTGTGTGCGTGCGCGCGTCTATGTGTGTGTAATTACTTCATTTAATCACATAAATTAATATACGAAGATAAAATTTAAGCGTAAAATTTTCAGTATTTACATCAACAGTGCTCGATACATAGGTAGAGCTAGGCAGTAAGTTATAAAATATATATGGCAATTAAGCTACACAGAATATTTCGCGAGAATGAAACGTAGAATATTCTGTGTAGCTTAATTTCCATATATATTTTGATACCTTACTATATATAATATATATATATATATATATATGTTAGAGCTTTTTTGCAAAAGTAAAGTCCATGATTATTTCTAACTCAAAATGATTAAGAGCTACCAAGACTAGACTTTTCCCATTAAAACAAGCGATTTTTTTATGCTCCCGAATATATTTTTCTGCATAATCATAATCTGCTTTTGATACACATTTGCTGGCGATTAACGACAGCTATGCTTATAACTTCAGAGCACCCTTTTTCATATGGCTGTTAAAAAAGTAAAGACTCCAAATGTTTAACTAAAAAAGGTAAAGAGTTACGAAGACGTATCGTTTAAATGAGCGGCATTCTGTGCGCTAGTATTTATTTTTTTTTATATAGTCAGCACGAAATTAAATGTGTTTTTGCCAGAAATTGAATAGCGCGTATCTGCTTTTGACGAACGCCCATGACAGTAGATGCTTTCTTAGAGTTTCAAACCGCCAATATCTACAACAGAAAGATGAAAAGTTAAAGTCATTGATGCATGAGTTTAGTCATCATAACAATGCTAATTGCATCCCCCTTTAATCAATTCGGCAGAATTATTTAGGAGGTATTATTTTGAAAGTCTCCTCGTATATATGCATAAATAAACAAAAAAGCCAATGATCTTAATTGAACGTCTAATACCTTTCATCGTCGGGTTACAATTCATGAGGAAATATATTCAAACGTGTGCGGTTCAAGATGATAACGACATACTGCACAGGCTGGAACCATGAAGTTTTCGCCCTAAAAAAAAACACTACATCTTTATTTTAAAACTTTTATTGGAAAAAGTCAATCCAGGTAACTGGATTATGTAGTAGAGCTGACATCTAATGAGTTTAGCAACATTCAGCCTCAATCACCGCCTAGATACGGGCCCGGAACTAGGAGCATGCTTTTTTCCACAAGCTCTGGCAGGAACTCAGCGAATACTCGGCGGATAGCGGTGATTATGCTGGCTTTGGTATTGTGAAAGGTCATGTTAATGATCTTCTTGACGTATGACTCAACGAAGTAGTCCGGCGGGTTCAGTTGGAGGAGGACGGAGGACAGTGAGAGACGGATAGGAAGTCATAGCACTCATTTATAAGCCAAGCCTGGCTCTCTTTGAAGTTGCGGGCCGGCGCCAAGTCCTGTTGCTACACCCAGGGTCTGCCAGCGAGCGACCACCTGATTGCACCAAGGGGTCACCACACTCTTCAGCACGTCCAGGTACATTTTAGTGTTGACTTCTAAGTCGACTTCGAAGATATGAGGTGGCATAATTTGGCCCTTACTTCAAACAAAACCAATGACTATAACCGTGACCGAGAACTTTGCTTTTATCACTCTGGGTATGCCCCTCTTATTCGTGGCAAACTAGCGATGAATTTTGATGCTGCTGGAATTGGTCCTGTTGTCATAACTTGGACCGGTAGGGAGCATGAGTTATGTAGCGGCACATCTCTGATATCCCTCATTAGACAGTGTGTCACTTTCAGATATGGTAGAAGGCTACTATTGCTCTTTGGATTTGTACACAACCATCCTACTAGTAGATGGTCTGTAACAAAAAATGGAAATCAGTTTTCATTAGATGGAAATGGAAGCATGCCGTCTTTTCTAGGGCGACAATTTTATCTTTCCACCCTAGAGTTACATTTTATGGGCAGCGTTTCTTTGTCTTTGAAATTGGAATTTGTTATTTTTCATTTTGATGTATGGCAATCCAAGTATAACTGTACAGACCAACAGTATTTCGGTAGCGTGTCACCTTCGTTAGTCACAATCATCGTCCTTGGTGTCACGTGCTACTGACTTTTCTCGGGCAATTATTCTGAGAAAATTCATTGTTTTCATTCGTATTCTAAAACAAAGAGTAACGCATCCTAGTTTTAACAAAGTATTATGTTAAAAAAAAAAAAAACTTAAACGTATCACAAGCACGGCACAGAGAGAACACGAGAGAGGAACAATTATCTAATAGCAAGTGTGCACGCGATTCTTTTCTCCTGTCGCAGTTAATTAACATATTTTCTTACAGTTGACCCCCCATAAACGTGTCTGCTAAAGCCATATCGTTTATCAAGCACATCTCTCAGTCTATAGTAATTATCTGTATCGCAGTTTATGCCATTTATTTTCTTTTTTCTTACGTAATCACCAGAAACATGCACGTACGCTTCACCCATCTTTATATATATTTTTTTTATATATGCAGACCTTTATTTCAGTTTGAATTATTTAGTTAGTCTAACAAAATGACTTACCATAAAAATAAACCATACAATCATTTTATAACAGCCTAGGTCAATCTTATTTTATAACCTTGTTTACGTCCGTTAACAGGCGGCGATGTATACAAAGTCGATGTCGATTGGTTGCGTAGGTATGTAGATTTGTTATATAAAACAGGATATATAAAAATGTTCTGAACATATACATGCGGGAAAATAGAGAATGTCAAAGTCCGCCCTCCCGGTAGAGCTTCTCTACATGACTGAGATCACCTTAAGTGTCGGTTGTTCTGTTGTGTCAACGTATGTATATACCGAAATAATTGTTAAAGGTATTTTTAAAGTTCCACTTTGTGGTATTGGTGTATCGTCGCAGTCCCGCATACAACGTTTAGTGTCCATAAATAATTATTATTTTGCTATTTGCGATACACAGAGTCACTTAAACTCGATAATCTAACAAAAATGATAATTCATCAACAGGAGTATGACATGGTGTGTGACATAATTTTCCCGTTTTATCCTCTATATGTATACAGAGATTTTGAAAACAAAATAAAAAATTATATACGTTTGTTCAAACTAGCGTGCCGGTATCTATATATAAATACGATAGCGTGTGTGCTATTTTCGATGTCACGCTTACATCCAGGCCATTTAATTCTTATGCATTTCCATTTTTTATCATAAATATATTTACGACGAATTCTTCATAAGTTTTGGTTTCGCTTTCGATTATAGCTAATGGCATCCCATAAATCTATTTTTTAAAATAATTGCATCAGGAATTCTTCATAAGTCTTGGTTTGGGTTTCGATTTTAACTGATGGCATCTTAGTAATCAATTTTTTTTTATATAAAGAATTTTATCAGGAATTCTTCAAAAGTTTTGGTTTCGGTTTCGATTCGAGCTGAAAGGATTAAAGTTATATATATATATATATATATATATATATATATATATATATATATATATATACAGTGGGTCTACAAATTCTGGCTGCATAATCTGCACGGTGCCCACAAAGTTTGGCTACATAATATACACGATGCCCACAAAGTCTAGCTGCATAATCTATAGGGTGCCCACAAAGGTTGGCTACATAATCTACACAGTGCCCACAAAGTCTGGCTGCATAATCTACACGGTGCCCACAAAGTCAGACTTTGTGGACACCCTGTATATATATATATATATATATATATATATATATATATATATATATATATATATATATCATAATTTTTATATCGTTTCGATTCAAGCTAATGCATCCAAGTCATATGGACATATATATATTTCTTTATTTTTAAAATCGCAACTTTATAACATATAAAAATAAAAATCGATAGAAGCTTAACTCTATAATAATATATGCGAAATCTGCAAAAATTAAAATATCATATTTAAGCGTACTTTACGACCGGGCTTTGTCGGGCGTTTATGTTAGCTTAGATAAACACTTTTGCAGTTTTAACAAAAAAGCTACAATAATATCAGAGAGTCCCCATTTACACTGAACATCTACAGAATGCCAACATCAATATATTACATATAAATCAATCCGCTGTGAAATTTTCACAGGTTCAGCTAGTATGCCGTTAATAAGACAGTAGTGATAAAAATTATGAAAACGGTTACTTAATTTGCATTTTTTAAACCTGTAAGAAAATCTTTTTTCTCATTTCGATTGACATTAGCAATTTGTGACCAGCACGTTTTTTTGATATATATATATATATATATATATATATATATATATATATATATATATATATATTAACTCTGTATTTTCTATAGTAAACGAAACAGAAACTTTTCACTGTAAATTAATTAACAAGAGTATAGTTTATATCTTTACTAAGCTCTATTTATGTATAAAGCACTGTTAAATATTATACTGAAATATAAATAATACACGCAATAGCATAGGCAATATATGTGTGTATAAATAAATAATAAAATGAAGACGAAACGTTGATGAACACATAATTCAGTCTGTTCCTTTTTATTTTTCTATTTTGTCGGAATACTATTTCCATTCTTTTCATCCTATATATATATATATATATATATATATATATATATATATATGCTTTTAATTTGCTAACAACGCATTAGTTAGTGACATTACAATGTAGTGCCATAAACTTGTTTAAGACTCTATAAAAATGCATTAAATACGGAATTAGAAATGCATTTTTGTTTCATCGTAAACAACTCAGGCAGTCTTATTCTTTGTTAATAGTTGCAACAGAAAGATGTATTTCTTTAAAAGTCTAAATTTAGAAAACATGTCGAATCGAATAAAATAAAATACGCATACGATGCTCTTAAAAACTAATTTACAATGAATTACGACATAACATATATTTTACTTATTTGAAATTTATAATTTAAATATATTTCGGAGTTTAACTCCTTTCTAAGAATTTTTTTGTTCCTATTTTTTCTTCTGTATTGCCTTGTTGTAAATTTGAGAAACGAAAAGTCAATAATAAAGATCCGCGTGTTCTCTCATCGCTTGTATTTTGAAATGTCGGGAACGGTGCGTTGGCTACACGAGATAAATGTCAGGAGTGTACGTCCTGTTATAGGAACGATGATTTAACTTGAATCAAATAAAATACGCATCAGATGCGCTTGAAATCTTAATTACAACGCAATATTACGAAAATAAACAAATATGTACTTTTTTGAAATTCATAATTGAAATATATTTCAGAGTTAACTCCATCCTTAGTATTTTATGTGTTTCTTTTTCTTCTTCTTTCTTTCCATGTTGGAAAGTTGGAGAAAGAAATGCCATTGAAACGAGTGACTATTTGTTCTCTATAATTCATTTTGTACATAATAATCGCACGTATCAATACACGTTTGCCAGCTATGATCAATGGCTATGCATGGGCGTACTGAGCGCAGTTTTTCGTACGAAGTTTATTGCAAATGTCGAGCCTCCTACGCTTATTATCCAGCAAAGGTGAAGAGCTACGAAGACGGGAGTAGTACCACAAACCCTAATTTTGTTTTACTCTGTGCTTATTCTTTTACTAAAGTTTGGGATCCTGCCCTCGAGTTTTCTATGTTCTTCAGCTATTCTGCTTTTTGTGTCATGTTTTAAACTACACATGGAGACGATGTTCTCCAGCCATCTCTGGCGAATAAGAAATTCTTTATTAAAAAAAAACTTTCTGCAAAGGTGATGCCTATTTTGTATCCTCCGTTTGCAGCATGGTATTTTTTGTTTGGTACCAGACTCCTGTTGTCTTTGCTGTTAGAAACAAGGGGCCGTTTTCTTTTTAACAATGTGGAGTTCTACAGCATAAGAAATCCGGTTTACCTTCGTAGTGGATGTGTTACAAGGTACAAGTTTGTGGGGAGCAACATTAACTCTTCTTAGTACTGCGCTGGTAGCTTTTGTAATTGACTTCAATGAGTTTCACAGTCAATATTTGCAACATAGATATGAGACGTTCGGATCATGAATGCATAAGTTCCATCATCATAACAACACAATTCACAATCCGGTTCTGGTCCATTCGGGAGAAAAATATTGAAGGCATTTTTTTTTAAATCGCTTATAAAACTAGAACACACACACACACATACACACATACACACATACACACACACATATATATATATATATGTAAGCGTGAAAGATTTAGAACATCGCTATTAATACTAGAATATATATAATATAAACGTTACATTTAGTGCCCATGTCACTTTGACAGGTGTCCGGTAATGTGTTTTTTCGATAAAAAAAGATAATGTCAACAACGGAAGAACGAAAGAATGTAAAAAAAAAATACAGAAGGAAAATAACAAGTCATGGACTACGGTCAAATATTACAAGTCTGTACAGAACTGGTCGAGAAGTATGAAATTATTTACTCCAGAATATGTTTGTTGCATTCCGCGAGTCTCGTTAATAGCATATCGACGTTTTTTGTTATTTTTTTGTTATTTTTTTTTTTACATTTACAAATGCAACATCAAGTGTCGTAAGCGTCACTTTTGCAGAAACACCAGTTATTTCATCTTGATTCCACTAAAATATTCGTTGATGGGGATGTATCTGGATAGTGCGATGTAAGTGAAAGCGTTTTGTTAAATTATTTTTAATGTAATATTTACAGTTGAGAAAAAAGCCTGGTTATTTTTCTAATAATGCGTGTTGTTATTCACTAAGCCTTCGAGACAAAAGAAGAGGGGACAGATAATAGTAGATAAAGAAGCAAATGTTAAAAGAATACATTTATAGGGTGGCTCACTTAAAAGTAACCTCTCTCTCCCTCTTTCTCTCTCTCTCTCTCTCTCTCTCTCTCTCTGATCGTTCTCTTAACGAACAACTGACAAAATGCAATTCATTCTTCAACAAGATGGCGCTACATGGTACACGTCCCACAGATCACTTACACAAGTTAATGACATGCTTACGGAAGAGAGAACAATAAGCAAAGGCTTATGGCCACCACGTTCCCTGCACTTGTCATCATGCAATTTTAAAAAAATCTTTGGGGACTTTAAAACAAAAATGTTATGCAAATAACCCTCACAATTAAGACCAAATTAAAGGAAGAAATTACCAACGCTATCAGGAGAATCATCAGAGAAGGTCTACAGGCAGTATCTGCAGACGTTGTTAAACGTGCCCAGAAATGCATCGATGTCAACGTGGGGCACTTGCAGTATATTTTTAACACTACAGGTAATTTAAACAATAAAAGAATGTTCCTCTTCTCTACTACAATTTTTAGGCTACTCTTCTTAAGTGGAGCATACTGTATACTACCAGTATGAAGCATATATATATATATATATATATATATATATATATATATATATATATACTAGACTCCCAGTATGAAGCATATATATATATATATATATATATATATATATATATATATATATATATATATATATATACTAGACTACCCGTGACCCGTTGGGTCAGTATGCTATATTAGCTATGGAATTCACGTATGAGCGTGACACTTGTGACGTAAAGAAAATAGTTTTTTTTTTACATAACAGAAACATTTCTATGAAAGTATATTCAAATGAAATATCACGGACGGATCACTCAAACATGAAAAAAAAATCTCCCTATTTATGTAAAGTTACCTATTTTTCCGAATAATCGCCAAAAAACCGAAAATTAAATATAATTGGCCTACAAATCGAACGCCGACGAAAGTCATTTAGCAGCAAAAATGCACCTACCGATGAGAAATATAAGAATGAAAAACCCATATTGAATACTTCAACTAAGTTATAGAAACTTAAAATCTAAAAAAAAAATACATAATAAAACCTGAAGCAAAAAAATAAAATCTAAATAAATAAAATAAAACTAATAGTGAAACAGATTAGCAAATGTGTCAATAAATTCACCGTTCTCATAGAACTATTTTATATCTAGAAATGTAAACAAAAAATAAAAAAGAAGGAAGGAAAAGGAACGGATAGAGAGAAGTATTATTATTATTATTATTATTATTAGTAGTAGTAGTAGTAGTAGTAGTAGTAGTAGTTTTTGTTTAGTACAATTGTTCATATGTTTGTCACCGGGTTAAAGTTGTTTAGTGGTCAGAAAATAGCGACAGTATAGTTGTAATAAAGAATAGTTGCAAAAAAAACAAAACACTCTTCCCATGTTAAATAATAATTTCGAAATAATAAGGTTAATATTTCAGTGCGCAGGTCAAAATCTGCAAAAGAAGCAATTTGTGTTTATATGTTTACGTTGTTATGGGTTAATGTTTATGCGCGCATGCAAAACCGGATGTCGTAAACCGGAAAGTGGGTTACATAACTCGTTAAAAGGTCATTTCAGTTGTATAATATATATATATATATATATATATATATATATATATATATATATATATATATATATATATCATGCTTGCATCATTTTATTTCTATTTTATTTAATACTAGTCTGGGTGCCCGGAGTTGCCCGGGTGTTTGGAGATGTGCGTTGAGCTAAAAAAAAAAGTGTCAGTAGGCAGGCAGGCTCGAACTCGTACCGCGAAAGAGGAACAGAACGTGAAAAAAAAAAACGGGACGTATTTGCCGCTGAGTCCATCGCTAAACCGAAAGAGACGTAGGTGTAAATTAAGGCTCTACAATCGAAAAGCGGGGATGGCTTTCGAAAATATCAGCGAAAAAAGCGACCCCTTCCTGTAGGAAAGTGCCCAGTAGACGGTGAATTAATAAATGTTTTGGGCCAAGTTTTCGATATTTGTTGTCCGAAAGTGATAGCTTCAAGATGATACCGATATCGTGAAAATTCGTCGCTACTGTCAAGGGTTTTTGGTAAACATGCATACATACATACGTACATATATACATACATTTAAACTGGAATGGTGATATTTATAGTATAAATTACATTATTTCATTGTATTCTTGAAATTTAAAAAAAAACTTATTTTCAACAATTTTTCAACATTTTTCTAATACAATTTTTGTCCATTTTCAGATCGCTTTAATTTTATCTATTTATATATGCATTTTCTTTTCCCCTGTATGTAGTTTCTGCCTCCTTAATTTCTTCCTCCACCTTCTCTTCTTCGTTCCTTATTCCCCCTTTCTTCTTTTATAGTTGGCTCTCCTTTAATTGTTCCCCATTATTTCATAATGTGTTAAAATATTTAACTATATTCTTACGTACATGCTACTCTTCCGATTTACGTTTCTATGTTGTACCTACTTTTCATTACTATTGACAATATTATACTTTTTCTTCATTCTCAGTTCATATCTAAATTTTATTAAGACAGTTTATTTTACATTTGCATTTGGCATAATACTGACCTTTTACTTCTTCTAATGAGAAGCAATTAGCTTCGAAATGGTATGGCCTAAAGTTTTTTTCTTAAACAAAGGAATGTAGTGTTTACCTGATATACGCAATGCTAAACTTCAAACTAATGTAATAACAGTATTTATATATAAAAAAAATGTAATCCCAACCGAATCAAAAAAAGCTCAATACGCATAGAGAATAGAGCTTATTATATCACGCTTATCGTTATCACGCTGAACTTATCTTGGGTCCATTCTCTCTAAAGAACTATTTTGCATTTCGGATCAACTTGAGAGGATTTTCATGTAAGCTGAAATATTATGCGCGGTTTGATTTTATATATTATATTTTTACATATCCAACATTTTTTCACTTTTTTATTTGGCAATATATATATATATATATATATATATATATATGCGCGCGCGCGTGTGTGTGTGTGTGTGTGTGTGTGTGTGTGTGTGTGTGTGTGTGTGTGTGTGCACGCGCATGTGCGTGTACTAACTCTAAATCCTATTCGTGAGCTGGAAAATCTTTTGGGATAACCTTTGAAATATTGTTTTGTTTATAACGCGGTCATAAAGCAAAGGCTTGTGCAAGTCATAATTTGATGAACAATTACATCTGTATATGCTACACTGTGGTTCTAAACAATTTACTGCAATGTTTTGACGAATTAAAAAAAATACTTTACGAAAAAAGTATATCCATCTTATTAACGTGATATCGTGGAAGAAAAGAATGTAACTCTAGGATTGCCGTATTGAGCAATCTGAATAAGAAATGTGTGTTATTTATTCATATGTAATCACTGCACCATGTAATAAATTACATATAAACATATTATCTTTATATATATAAATTTGTATATATATATATATATATATATATACACACATATATATGTATATATATATACACAAATTTATATATATAAAGATATGTTTATATGTAATTTATATGTGTTTTATATAACTAAAATAAAATAAAAATTCCAATTAAATTTAATAAAATGATCCAAGAATGTAAAATTAAAGTATATTATGAATATTAAAGAATTAATATTTATAAAATTGTCTTAGCCAGATGTAAAAGCTCGATAAAACCAAATACCAAATAGAGCTTATAATATGAGCAAACAATTATTATATAATATATTATAATATATATATATATATATATATAAATAAAATAAAAAAATAAAAAAGGAACAAACCGTATTATGTGTCGTCTTTATTTCGAGATTTCCTCTGGATGAAATAAAGACGACACGTTGATGAACACATAATACGGTTTGTTCCATTTTATTTCTCTATTTTGTCGGATCATAATTTTCCATTATTTTCATCAGATATATATATATATATATATATATATATATATATATATATATGAGAGAGAGAGAGAAATAGATAGGTTGTTTTATAGATCTATTTTATATAATCAACCCTTTGTTTATAAAGGGTTCTTCACAATTATAATAATTGCATATGAGACAGTGCAATTATGTTGTTTTGTATCGTTTATGATTATGTTATGGTGCAGTGGATATATATATTTCGGGACAACATATAACGTGGACTCAGAACGATTATAATGACATTTATATATTTTTTACATCATGATAATTTTTTTATCTTATTATAATTAATACGGAGCTAAGACATTTACTCAGTTCTTGTTAACACAGTGAAAGGGCGATACGTTATTAATGATGGTGTGGACACATGACTTGGAGGAGGGTTATACAAAGTTCGTCAGAGACAAAGCACATTTACGTTTCAGTTGTAATTACGACGACTAAAATAACAGTTTACGAAAATATGGATGATATTTTATTAATACCAGCTGGATGATGATGATTGTCAGGGATTCAAGCTGTCTCAATTACATTGTCCTATCTTCCTTCTCTCGCCTCCAATAAGGCGTCAGCTCTCAGTGTTGCCGACTCAAGCTCTCTCTGATTCTGACTCTCTCTGTCTGTCTGACTCTCTCTCTAACTCTGAACCCTGTCTCAATATATTGAGAATATCCCTTCTTTACGACGTCAGCGGCCTGCTGTTCCACGTGAATAAATTTAACGTGTATTGTATATAAATATGTCCAAACACTCTTTTGCAAACAAAGAATTACCAATTTTAATTATACAATATCTAACATATTTTTAATCATTATTTATAATATAATATTTAATACTCGTATTTTCCATTCTTTTAACTGACATATTTTATATCTAGTTATTTCTAAAAGAATGAAGAATTCAATGAATTGCTAAATAAATTATCTATCTCTGACATAAATAATATTTAGATGTTTGCAAGAACACTGACATTTGTTCTGTATTCCTAGGATTTCAATATGTGTTCTTTTTTATTTTTATTACTGGGTTCGATTTTAGCCTTTTCCTAATATCATTTTCAAACTTATCTAGTTTTGCTTTCTTACTTACTGGAGTATGTCCCTTTTCATTACAATTATACTTCAATATATACAAATAAAAATCCCACATGTTGAACAAGTATTAAATATAAAACTCCGGTAAGCAAACATCATAATATAGTCAGTTCTTAAATTTGTAATCGCTATTTTATGGGGGGTTTTCTGTCCTCCTGTTTTGCTATCCGTAAATCATTTCAGATTCGCAAACAGTAAACCATATTTTAAAACATGTCTTCCGAATCGATAAACATGAGGACTTCTTTGAAAATGCTCTGCAACATCTTTTGATAATTGTTGTTGTTTGTCATGAAATTCTTACATACACACCTGTGTTTGTGAGGACAATGTATGATACGTAAAAATGTCCAAACACAATAGAAATAAGGGTCGATTGTCTGTTAGAATAATATTGTCCACCTTCTTGAAGAAATGTCGATTATGTGCTCACTGACCTTTAACCAATAACAGTTCCAGCTTTGATATTGATCCAATCTAAGAACACAGGTTCTCTTTTCGCAAAGCCTAATGCAAAAGGCCAACAAAAGATAATATGACATCAACAAACACTTGCACCTTATTAAATACGAATGACGAAATACTCGTTTTGTTATATAGTCGGTCTATATAATTCATTGGCTGCACTTTTATTTAATTCATACTAAAGTACATATATGCTGCTATTCTTTAGTCATTTCTTTTTTAAAATCAAACAGATAAATTGTTTAGTCAGTAATAATGATTTATTTACATTTTAACTGATAGCATATGACAAGAGTGAGATCCGACGGTATATGGGTTTATTGGAGTGATTTGGTGTGGTGTTAGTCGGTTTATGGGTGATGGTAGATGTGTCTCTGCGTTACTACTGACTCTCTCACTTTCTTTATCTCTCTCTCTCTCTCTTACTATCTCTTGTTTTTGTTTTGTTTCTTTTTTATTTTACATCTTATATTAAGATCAAATTGCATTCCTTGATCGGAATGTTCGTTCTGCTCTTGGTAATGTGTCTGTCTTTGGTCGACCTTTCACACCAAGTTAAAATTATGTCTTTCCACTGTTTCCGTTTCTAGGTAATTTTCTATGACCCCCAAATCTTCAAATAGAATGTAAAGTTGACATCATCGCCCAGCAATCAGATTAAACATCTTGTTTTGTCCGGATCCCGAATTTGCTTGTGTGAAATATATCCGATGTTTTGGCAGGCGTTGCTCGTCATCAATCCAACACTTTTCCTGCTGCCCAGCTTACTTAGTACATTAATCTATATATATATATATATATATATATATATATATATATATATATATATATATATATATAAAAGTGAAAGTGGCCCTGTGGGTGTGTCTGCCTATGTAAATTTCCCTAGACAATATCTCTGTCAATTTTCAGTCTACAGACTCGAAATTTGATATACAGGGTACTTGGATTTGGAAAAATCTTTGTAATCGGTTTTCGGTAAGAAATTAGTCTTTTAAGGGGTCAAAGTTTAACAATTTGATCTTTGAAACCTCTACCAAACTCCTACACAAAATTTTCGGTCTAAACACTTGAAATTTTAGATATAAGTTCCGTGGGCATGGATCTAACTTAATAACTTGACTTGAGCCCAAAGCAATAAATGTTAAGGTGTCATAACAGGGGTCTAAGTTTTAAAAAATTGACCACTTTTTTTTTTTTTTTTTGCTCAACATAAACCTCAAAATACCCGGGCAACGCCGGGCTTAAATGCTAGTAATTTGATATTCTAATATAATAAAACGCCGTTTGCAGATTCGGTTATTTTCGTTTCTCTTTCATATCCATCGACTGTTACTGCTTTTATTTCACGAAACGAAATCAAACGGTTTCTATAAGGAATTTCCTTGCCGTAATGCACTACGTCTTCGAAGTTAGAAAGTCTGAAAGATATGTTTTTTATTCCGAAACGTTATTACACGCTCATATTTGTATTATCATGTCTAATATTGTTTTTTATTAGTTTGTTCTGTTTTACAATTTTTTTTTTCCAGTGGGCAAAGCGTTCCAGATATAAAACGTCGTATTTTATTATTTTGAGGAATGAATCAAAAGGGAACTGCGAATTGCATAATTATGATGGCGAAATTTATGCATTCATGATCTGAATGTTTCGCCTCTGTTACAGGCAGTGACTGTGTAAATCTTTAAGAAATCAGTCAGTAAGAAGCAGAGATACGCCATTAAATTTCTGTGCATTGAGAAACGTGGTAACTATGTAAATTACACAAATTATGTAAATTTTAACAAATGCTCAGGCGTTTTCATGTAACAACTTCCGTCTTCGTGGCTCTTTAACATTGTGAGGTAAAACAATATTAGGCTTTACTTTGAAAACGACCTTGTATGGCAAAGCGCACCCCAAACGACAATGTGCAGCCATCTTTTATCACTGACTGAAACGGATTAAGAGCAGTGACTATGTAGAAAATTAAATTCTGAAGCATATATATATATATATATATATATATATATATATATATATATACATGTGTGTGTGGATGTCTAGATATATATCTATCTACAATTATTATATAAAAAGAACACTGTATGTGTTTGTGAGTGGGTAAGTTGTCTGTGAGTGGGTGAGTTCGTTCTCTATAGAATCGTAAACAGCTGGGCCAATTTTTCTGAAATTTCACACAAAGGTACTTTATGTGCCCAGTAGTGTTTATATATATATATATATATATATATATATATATATATAGTTTATATATATATATATATATATATATATATATAGTTTATATATATATATATATATATATATATATATATATATATGAAAAAACGATTAAAATAATGTGTATAAGACGTATAAAATCCGATTAACATTTTAGTCGGTTTCCAAACTTCTTATTTCTAGGCACTTCTGAATTCCCCTTAGTGTTTTTAAATTATATATATATATATATACTTGTATATGTATATGTATGTGTATGTATGTAGAAATAGAGAGAGAGAGAGAGAGGGGAGAGAGAGAGAAAGAGGTTGCTCATACATATAAGGGGAGATGCAAAAAAAATGAAATAAAAGGGGTATAACTTCTTTCTTCAACGCTTAGGATGCGGAAATCTTAAAAAATACAGAGTAAGTATCGGTGAAAAAACTATATATATATATATATATATATATATATATATATATATATATATATATATATATATATATATAGTATGTTATAAAATATATATGGCGATTAAGCTACACTGAATATTCGGCGTTTCATCCACTCTAGGATTCCTCAGGCTTATGCGCGAATTCTGTGTTCACAAAATAAAATTTACTCTAGGATAGCGATACAAAATAGTTTTAAAACCAACAAAAACAATAGAAAATAAACAAATTAATTAATTAAATAAACATGAATATACATAAACGATCACACATATATGTATGCATATATATGTGCATATATGTATGTACACACACACACACATACATATATATATAAAGTAATAATAAAAAAAAAACTAACCGATAAAATGCATGCCCATTGGCTGATAGGAAGGGGCGCGGTTGATCTTAGAAAGCTGATTGGCTAACTAAATCCGCAATAGAAGAGGGGCATATAAAAACGATAAACAACCACAGAATTCGCGCATAAGCCTAAGGAATCCTAGAGTGGATGAAACGCCGAATACTCAGTGTAGCTTAATCGCCATATATATTTCATAAATTACTAACTAGCTCTACCTACGTATTGAGAACTTTTGAAGTAAATACTTAAAGTTTACGCATAAATCTATACTTTCGTATATTAATTTTATGTGATTAAATGAAGTAGTTATATATATATATATATATATATATATATATATATATATATATATATATATATATATATATGCTAGATTCAGGTACCCCGATGAGTCGTAAACGACGAAATACGTGTCAGTGGATGGTTATATTTAAAAAAACAATATGTATACATATATATATAGATAAATATGTATATATATAAATATATATATGTGTATATACATGTATATATATATAAATATATATATGTGTATATATATATGTATATATATATATATGAATATGTAAGAATAAAAAATCAATACGAAACATATATAAATGTTTACATCTTTTCTGTATCTATTTCCTGTGTGTTGACGTGTAGGAATACAAAATCTTTTGAAAAAAAAAACAAGAATGCTTTCTTTCACAATAAATCACATAATTTTCGACCGATCCATCGATCATCCTCAATATATATATATATATATATATATATATATATATATATATATATTTGTTTCTTAGCGATATATAGGCAGTTTTTCACCGTAGCTTAATTTTTCTTTTTTTTAAGTTTTACATCATAAGTGGTGAAGAGAGAAGTTACGTCACTTTTATTTTTAATTTTTGGCATCGCCGCTTATATATATAAGAGTTAGCATATTACAAAATAATCAATTGTTTCTGCAATCTTGTCTCATTACTTGCATTGCTATTTAAGAGTATATTTTAGTTTGTTGTTCTAGTTAGAAATCATTATTTTAGAAAGTAGTAGTAGTAGTAGTAGTAGAAGAGGAAGAAGAAGAAGAAGAAGAAGAAGAAGAAGAAGAAGAAGAAGAAGAAGAAGAAGAAGAAGAAGTATATACTTTATAGTAATGTTAAAACAAACCATTTACGGTGATTCATTAGAGATAGTGTTCCCTGGATTCTGAGGGAAACGAATCTCACCATATTTCCAGCATCCGCATCCTTCTTCCATAACCACTTTAAATTTTTTGCACTATCACACCAGGCGTGTATCATTGATTTCGTTCTGGAAACGATATTACAGTAGAATCTCGGGATACGACATTAAGAATTAGTAACAAAATACAATACAGAATATAATACACAAGTATAGAATCAAATAACATTATTATAACACCGGAAGGCGGAGAAAATACCGTAACCAGGGGCCGAAAAATATCGTATTCCACATCGTTACCTGGAAAAACCCGTATCCTTGAGCCACCGTATCCAGAGATTCTACTGTATCGTTCTGTGCAAAGTCTATTCATGTATTCTTCTCCCAGTCTTTCAATCTTACTCAATTTATACTAGATCTTGTGTGGTTTCAGCTATATTGGTGGTCACCTTGTTTGGGCGTGTGTTTATTTTTTTATTTTTTCCATTCTGACGGATGGCAGTTTATGGGGGTTTCTGACTCTCACATTACTATAAGGTTCGTAGGTTGTTCTTTCTGTATATTTTCATAGTATTTGTATTTCACATTCTCTGTGTTTAATCAGCATTTCCTGATTTTATGAGTAGGTTCCGCATTTGAGAATTTCTTGTAAAATTTAGCCTTTTTTTTATTAATGTTTTGTTTTGTATTGTCTCAATCGTCCCTTTGATTTCGATTTCTCCAAGTACTGTTCACCGTTTTAATTTTATCATTCATATTGTTTTGCTATTATTTTTAGTATTGTTAGTAGTGGTAACAGTACAATATTATTTCATGATTAGATCTTTCTTAATATTTCGAGTTTAAAAGCAATTATTCTCATAATGAATAAGCGAATCTGAATCAAACCGTAGTTTAGACATCTCACTCAGAGTATTCCCTTAGCAACTCCTAACGTGCCCAATTCAAGCGGAAATTATACAAGGTAATGTCCCCCGCTTAATGCTCAGGATCAACTTTTTTTTTTTCTTCGGGGCAATGTTGAATGCATAGAGGCGTTAAGAGTAATGATATAAAAAAAATCAAAAATCGAGAATAAAGGACAAGTTTTGTGCGGATGCTTTCCGAACGAATGCCAAGGGATTGAACGAAGCAAGCAACGGAGCATCGTGCCAGAACTCGAACAGATAACACGTGAACACTTCCTGATTTTATTTTTATTTTTATTTTTGTTTTTTTTTTTGTTTTTAGAAAACCTAATTTGTTTGAATCAGCATCTCAGGAACTTTCGGTCCCTTTGATCCGTTTTGTTTGGAATTAATTTCCGTCCTTTTCAAAGATGTCACCTACAAAAGAGAAAGCATTGAATTCTTAACAATATAATTCTATTTTTCAAGTTATAAACGCAATTCATTTAAACAGGCAAGTGGTGATATTTCTGACTTGTGCGATACTATCTTTGTATTAGTTCTCCACACCTATTGTAATAATAATAATAATAATAATAATAATAATAATAATAATAATAATAATAATAATAATAATAATAATAATAAGTTAGATAAATGACGATTTCTAACGCTATCGTTTAAAGTGTCGCTATGGAATCTGCAGGCCGAGTAACACGACACGTTTATCAGTATTGACATTCACTACTCCACTATTACCTGTTTGTTTGCATCTTAACATTACAATTCGGACTAACTTCCTCACGTTCGAGTCTATTCCCAAAATGTTTTCAATTGGTGTCAGCCTTGAGCGAACTTTTTGATGTTCAGTCGGTCAAATTTAAGAATATTTATGTCGAACTCAGGAATATATACAGATGTTCAATATAATCAAATTTTCCATTTTGTTAACGATTAATTAGTTTAATTATTTTGAATGCAAAGAAAATTTCCTTTTTATTGTTATTTTAACTTGAATCATCTGACGATATGGGCGGATCATTTTTATCCTGTCTATTGAAACAATTTGTAATGAATTAAATTAATACACTTGAGATTGTAATATTTGAAAACATATACTCTACTAACGCATTGAACACATTTTATCGTTGCTTTTTTACCACATATAACTTATATATATATATATATATATATATATATATATATATATATATATATATATATATATAGGCGAGGAAAATGAAACAAGTACTAGACGAAACGGCATCGCCGAATATATATTTGAATCTGGTCGAATCTGGATGTGATTTGTCATCAGTGCTGCTAGGCAAATATTTTTGTTTCGTGCAGAAAGGAATATAGCAACGGTCCTTATGAGTTTCTAAGATGTTATTTCTGTAGAGATTTGATTCACAGAAAAAAGAATGAGACAGAGAGAGATAGAGAGGGAGCGAAAGATAGATAGATAGATAGATAGATAGATAGAGAAAAAGAAAGAGTTAACTCATCTACTTAACTAAGGTGGCTGATATACAAATAGAGATCTTCGAGGAGGTAGTTCGTTATTTTAGCGATAGTCAAAGTCCCTTCACAGCATTATTGGCTATCTGCCTTCCACAACGTCTAACAATTCGCATCGCCAGACTTATTTGAATCCTTAGTTTCTTTCTCGTTCGAATAAAAAAAAAACGTCACATCCTTCGTCATCTTAATTCATACATCTGTTTCGTCTACACCGCCCGATCTGTTGTTTGCGTTTTCGCCTTACAACTTCTTTTAGCTGAGCAGCTTAAGTCAAAATGTATGAAGAATCGTGCATTTTGGTCAGCAAGCATGAAACTTGGCATGATTGCTCACAACGGTCTACTCTTCCGAAAAAATCCTTTTGGGCCACTCAAAAAATCCAAGATGGCCGCCACTTTTCAAGATGGCCGCCACGGATGGTAAAATTTATCATTTTGTGAACTAAATGCTTCACTTTTTACCGATTTCCACTTCGATTATATATCAATTTATATGTTTCTGATGTCAACAAAGCCATTTCTGACGACAAAATAAAGATTTAACACCATTTGAGTGTAATAAAGGCTATATTTTACACACTTTATCAGTTTATCCCGCATTTTTCTCTTCTTGTTCTTGTGTTTTCATCAGGATTCACACGTTCAACACTCGCAATTGCAGCTACATAAATGTGTACATGGAAGACCGAATTTATATCATTTGCGTCTTCCAAAGCATTGTGTCTTGCATCCGCATTTTGTTAGTTCCTTGCAGCTTTCTGTAACTGGCGGAAGTGTTGTCCAAAATATCTTCCATGTATTGCCGTGCTTCTTCCACCCCCACTCACCAGGACTATCAATTTCCATGTGACAGCATGTTGCTTGACTCCAAATGCACCCTGCATGATATGTTGCACGCTTTGTGTGTTCAGTTAAAGCTGCTTTAGTTGGAGGTATGGAGTCGTAGGGTCTCTGTTTACGAGCAAACATGTCCAATCTTACAGCATCTATTTCTGTGAGGGAGGTAGATCTGTCATACATTGTGATGACAAACTGGTCAATAACTGCTTGGTCCTCACTTGTTATGACTGCTGGATGACTGCTCAGCTTGACAAATACGTCCGTCACGTCAAGTAAAACATTCCATGTCTGAAATGCTGTCTTTTTAGCTTTATATCGAAAGGCTGACACATTGACACAACCAGTAAAGGCATGGAAAAAGGACAAGCCTTTTGCTTTTTCAGGGCAAAGTACGCTGATGACTTCATGTACTGGAATAAACCTTGTGTCATTTCCTTGACCAAATTCAATGAACATTGCCTCCAGGCCCAACTCTTTCAAGACTGGAAATACAGTGATGGCAATGACAAGGACATCTGTGTCATTAGCTTTCAGCAGTTCTGTTTTGTAACCATGATTAACTGCATGTTTTGCGTGTACAATCATTTTTGTGTCTGATTCCTCATGGTTGAAAGGTGCTAGTCCTCCAAAACTGATATTCTGATTGCTAACTACATCGGCAACTCTGGTGATTAACACGAGATTTTCATGATCATGTGCTAGTGAAGTGATTCTATCAGCCAGAAACTTGAAGAGAGCTGTTTTATTGTCATCATCCTTCAAGAAAGTTCGCCAGTTGGGAGGGAGCTTGCCGTTGTGGGTTACCCGACGCTTTGCACCCTGTCCACGTTTTGTCCGTGTTTCAGCTTTTCAATGTAATACTCGTATGCTTTTTTCATCAGTGTGTAGAGACTACATGCAGTAATCTGGTTAGCGTATCGTGTCCTAGTAACCCTTGAAGCAGTGATGAAAGATTCTGCAATACCAGACGAAGCTATATCTGTATCTACAATGGCTTCTATCCAACACTTGCTTTTAGAAGCCACCCAATTGACTTCAGTGCAGCTATTTCAACATGCAAGCCGCCAAACATGATGACGGACTTATTTTCACCATATTACTGAGGCCAGTGTCATTGTATTTGCTTGGTCAATGCATAATGTGGGTGATCAGTAGTAATTACTGGAATTTGCCCTGGGTTGAGGAACGCTAATCCTCTCCATAACATGTCGTATTGTGGCAACTGAGCTCGGCTCTTCCCGCGCTGGCATATCCTGTCAATTCACTTGCGGCTATCTAACAGACTGAACATTATTTTGTCCATGGGGCTTATTAGACAGCATTTGGGACACTGAAACATGAACAGTGTGTCCGTAATCAGTTGATACTGGACCCCATGCTGAGTTTCACAGCAGTGATGTCAACGTTATGCCCTGGTTGTGTCATGACAATCACTCTCTTACATATGACATATAAGAATGAGCTGAAAGGATTAATTTTTATAACTAATGCATTCAGCTCACTTGGGTAATCGAATATAAAGTCAATGAGTCGGTTTAATGGCAATAAAAGGCAAAAATTGACAATATTTGCTTAAATTCCTCTCATATATGTGCCTTTGTGGATTGTAAGACTCATTTATCGGTTATTTTTATGTCATTTACTACTTTCCAATCTCCTAAAACATATAATTTGACACAAAAATTGTGAAAATCGGTTAGATACTTTGTAAACTAGCAATATTGGATTTCAGAATGGCGGCCATCTTGAAAATGGCGGCCAGCTTGGATTTTTTGAGTGGCCCAAAAGTTTTTTCGGAAGAGTAGACCATTGCGAGCAATCGTGACAAGTTTCATGGTTGCTTATCAAAATGAACGATTTTTCCTTAATCTGCTAAGCTATTTTGTTATTCAACATTGGGAATATATATATATATATATATATATATATATATATATATATATATATATTGCAAATTTGGGTCAGTTTGACCTGCACTCAATACACCTATGCTAAACTTCATACTAGTCATTAAAATAAAATCCATAGTAGGAATAATAATATCCCGTAATTGGCAAAAGTGTTCTTTTATATTTATGATAATGATGTCTTTTTGCTTTGCCTTGTTACATTAGTAATGCCTGCATTATAAGCGATATTACGTGTCTGTTAGCGACGAAACACATGCAATGCGGAATTGTGTCAATAAATATTGTTAATTGTTGTAATTTAGATGTTTTAGGTTGTTGTTTTAACAGTGAGTGTTATTAACACGATATAACATCCGAACTTCTGCATTGTCAAATTCGGGAACCTGTATAAATTTGAAGTGAATATTTTTTTTTCTACCATTTATTTATATATATATATATATATATATATATATATATATATATATATATATATATACAGCTTTGAAAATAATAAGCGGAAATTTCTCAAGAGCTCTTTTGGCTATCATCTCATCAGGAGAAAATCGATAGCGTACAAAATAATATTATGTCGAAAATAAAGAGTTCTAATGGAGAACTTATTGAACGTGCCAAAAGTTCGGGGGCAATAAAATAGATTTATTAACGTTTAAAAACGATTAAAATATTGGCACAACGAGGGAGAAAAAACGTGAGAAAAGATTCAAAGGTCCCCAAAGAGAAAAAATGCGTTGGATGTTTCCTTTTGCCGGCACAAAGAAGGTTTACGCACCGCAATAGAGACGGACTCCAAAATCTTTAAATGGTTTCTGGAGTTCGCTCTATGTAGCACTTCGAACCATTCTATTTTATATCTATCGGCACAGCACGGGTTGTCAACCAAATGCTGGCCAATAGCAGAGTCCAAGGCTGCAGAAGGAGGGAGACCACCAGACCCCATCCTCCCTTGTCTGATCTTCGATGGAACATGCTAGGTTATACGAGTCAAAAGATGCAAGGATGTTCGCCCAACATAACCAGCATCGTACTGGGATTTAAATTGATATACAATATTGCTATTTTGGATGTAAGGCAAACTATCCACTGCGATGCTGGTTATGTTGGGCGAACATCCTTGCATCTTTTGACTCGTATAAACTAGCATGTTCCATCGAAGATCATACAAGGGGGGATGGGGTCTGGAGGTCTCCCTCCTTCTGCAGCCTTGGACTCTGCTATTGGCCAGCATTTGGTTGACAACCCGTGCTGTGCCGATAGATATAAAAATTGTATCAGTAATAAAGGATTTCTTCTCCTTTAACCAAGACCAAAAAAGGGGGATTTAAGTCACTTGAATACTGAAACTGATACTACACTCAGAAATTCATGTTGAACCAATGGTTGCCTAATCCCTCACCATGTTAATGTTTTTATGTATTACTTTCGAAAAGCTGCTGAAACAGTTTATGGTTTAAACATTACTTTATTTCAAGTATATATTAAGCAGTGGGTTACGGGATATGAAATCAGTCCCGGAAATTACTCAAACCGTTTACGATTTAAATATTACTTTATTTCATGTATATTTTTAACAGTGGGATGGGGGATATAAAATCAGCCCCGAAAATGGGCGAAACCGTTTACGCATCACACATTACTTTATTTAATGTATATTTTTAACATTAGGGTTGGAAATATGAAGTCGGTTCTGGAAATGGCTGCAACCATTTACGCTTTCGACATTACTTTATTGAATGTATATTTTTAACAGTTGGATGGGAGATAAGAAGTCGGTTCAGGAAATGGCTGAAAAAGTTTACGATTTATACATTACTTAATTTCATGTATATTTTCAACAATGGGGTAGTGATTATATTTCAGTTCCAGAAATGACTAAAACAGTTTACTATTTAGACATTACATTATTTCATGTATATTTTTAGGAGTGGGTTTGGGATATAAAGTCGGTTAGGAAATGGCTGAAACAGTTTACTGTTTAGACATTACATTATTTTATATATATTTTTAGCAGTGGGTTGGGGATATAAAGTCAGTCCCGGAAATGGCTGAAACAGTTTACGATTAAAATATTACTTCATTTAATGTATATTTTCAACAATGGTGAGGCGGACTTGAAGTCAGTCCCGGGATTGAATGAGATATGCAAATATATACTATCAGAAAGCATCGCTCAGTATCGAATGAGATAGGTGGAAAATATATAGTAGCAAAATACCCAGCATCGCCCGAGATCGAATGAGATAGGTGAACGATAAATATAAAAAGAATATGCGGCGTCACCCGGGATCGGATAAGATAGGTGAAACATATACTATGAGAATACCCAGAATTGATTGATTTTTTTGTAATGAAATAATCAGCCCAGGCAATATATAAAAATTATTGTGTAAGTAAGGGGGAGCGACATAGTGGGTTAAAGTTATTAAACTTTTCGTCGAAATTAGTAACATATCCAAGAATTATAAAAATGATGAAATGTAAGTTACTTGATGAGTGTGTTTGTAATGATATAATAAGTCCAGACAATATATCAAATATATTATATAAGTAGGAGGGAGAGGCAAAATGTGGCGTTTTAATTATAAAAATTATTGTGGAAATTAGTAACATATCCAGGATTATTAACAAAGATTAAATATGAGTTAATTGATTGTGTGTTTATAATAAAATAATCAGCCCAGGAAATATATTAAAGTAATTATGTTAGTAAGAGAGGGCGATAAGAATGGTTTAAATTATGAAAAATAATTGTCGAAATTAGTAACATATCCAAAAATTATGAAAAAAGGTAATATGTAATTTAATGCATGAGTGTGTTTGCAATGAAATAATCAGACCAGACAATATATCAAAGTTATTATTTTAAGAGGGGGGGGCGATGATGTGGGTTAAAATGATGAAAAATGATTGTCAACATCAGTAACATATCCAAGATTTATGAAAAATGACGAAATGACAGTTAATTCATTGGTGTTTGAAATGAAATAATAATCCTAGATAATATATCAAATTTATTATTTTAGTCGTGCGGTTGATAATGTGGGTTAAAAATATTTAAAATAATTGTCGAAGTTAGTAACATATCCAAGTATTAAGAAAAATGATGAAGTGTGAGTTAATTGATAGTTGTGTTTTTTGTTAAATAATCAGCCCATACAATATATCTAAGTGATTTTTTAGTAAGAGACGACGACGAGGATGGTTTAAATTATAAAAAAAGTTGTCGAAATCAATAACATACCAAGAATTACGAAAAATGACGAAATGTGATTTAATTGATTGGTGTGTTTATAATAAAATAATCAGCCTAGACAATAAATCAAAGTAAGTATATAAGTAAAGGGAAAGGAGATAAGAAGGGTTTGAATTATGAAAAATTATATTCGAAATTAGTAATATATCCAAGAATTACGAAAAATGATGAAATATTAGTTAATTGATTAGTGTGTTAAGGAAATAATCAGCCTATACAATATATTAAAGTTATTATTTAGTAAAAAGGGAAGGGCGAAAATGATGGTTACAATTATGAAAAATGATTGTCGAAATAAGTAACATATTAAAGAATTATGAAAAATGATTAAATGTGATTTCATGCATTAGTGTGTTTGTAATGAAATAACACGCCCACACAATGTTTCAAAGTTATTATTTAATTTAGGAGAGGGCGGTAATGTGGGTATAAATTATGAATATTTATTATCGAAATTAGTAACATACCCAAGAATTATGAAAAATGATGAAATGGACGGTAATTGCTTAGTGTGTTTGTAATGAAATAATCAGTCCAGCAAATGTATCAAAGTTATTATTTTATTAAGGTTGGGCGACAACGTTGGTTTTAATTACAAAAAAATATTGTCGAAATTAGTAACATCCAAGAATTACGAAAAATTATGAAATGTGAGTTGATTGATGTGTGTGTGTAATGAAATAATCAGCCTAGACAATATATCAAAGTTATTATTTTAGTAAGTTGTGCGATATGCTGAGTTTAAATGATGACAAATTATTGTCAAAATTAGTACCATACCCTAGAATTATTAAAAATGATGAATTGTGAGTTAATTGACAGCTGTCATTTAATTATAAAATAATCAGCCGATATAATATATCAAATTTCATATTTTAGTATAGGAAGGGGCGATAATGTGGGTTGAAATAATGAACAATTATTGTCGAACATAGTAACATATTCAATAATTATCAAAAATGATAAAATGTGAGTTAATTGACCGGTGTGTTTGTAATGAAATAATCAGCTGAGGAAATATATCAAAGTTATTATTTTAGTAAGGGGGCGATACAGTTTTAATAAAAGAAAACTAGAATAATATGATCGTGCCTTCATTCATAATGAACAGAACGGTCACAGCATGCCCAGCAACAATATATTACATATGAAAAATGCTGCTGTGGAATTTTCACGGGTCCGGCTTGTTATTATTATTATTATTATTATTATTATTATTATTATTATTATTATTATTATTATTAACCATATATATATATATATATATATATATATATAATTTATAAAATATATATGGCGATTAAGCTACACTGAATAATCTGGATAAACTGACACCAGGGTTTAGGTTTCGCTGTATGTTTTCTAGCGTTACTCGTTTATTCTAAACTCTATTCGCGAGTATGACAGTAAATGCAGGCGATTCGAAAATAGCACAATCTTCCAGACTCCATCCATCAGTTTTTTTTAATATGTAGAGTTTTTGTTTACTTGTTTTGTAAAATGGTTCTCGTATTGAGACATCGCCCTGTTTTGACCGGTTTCTCTGGTTGACCTTCAATCCTGATCTTAAATCGAAAACATACGTGACCAATGTCGTTGTAAAATGGTTGGATTATTCTATTGCTCCAAAAGCTACCTCATGCTTGACACAATAAGTTGCATGTATAAAAGAACAAATATGTTTTGAGCACTCATGCCACATCTGTGGAGAAGCTGTGTAGAAAACCCTATCGTGTTTTAATGGACTACACCGAAACCGGCGTCGAAATCCAGTGGGCAATGTCCTTTTCACCTCTTTACTATCGCTGCTAACAGAAGAGGCGTTTCTTACCTCTGGTATATCGTTATTTTTATAGCAGGTGCTCGACTGACTTTCTATGTAACCTCGTGTAAAACTTTCCCAATATGCGTTTGTTTAGCTACAACAACTGTCAACATTTCCCCCATTCTCTTAATGTAAATATTACTTTTAAACAAATCCAACCGTGTATCATATTTTACGACCGTACTATCGTGCAGAAGTTTAAATTTAACGTGAACTATCAAGCTGTTCAACTCCTCCTTTTCTGTATTTCGATATATATATATATATATATATATATATATATATATATACGAGGTGTGTAAAAATCACTGAAGGGTTTTAAACTTTAACAGATTCTTTATTTTTTATATCTTTCTGTAATTTTAATACAATCTGACTGAGACATTTAGTATTATTTGGAAGAAAATACAAAATTCAAGCTATCTTTATTTACGAAAAATACTGTCTCAAATTTTGCCCATTTTTAGCTTCGCATATTTGTGCTCTTTCCAAACCATTATTTATGACAGATTGCAAAATCTCTGGATTGCGATTTAACTCCCTTATTTCATTCTTAATTTGTTCCTTCGATTCTTGCAGGCTTTAGAGTTTGACGTTTAACACTTTATTTTTCATAAAAATATAGTTTACATTTTAAATAAAGCTTATTACAATTCCCGAATGTCTTATTCAGATCGTGTAAAAATTACAGCTAGATATCACCAAAACTAAAGAATCTATTCAGGTTCAAAACTATTAAGTGACTTTTTAGACTCCCTGTATAATCATGGTCCTAAATACTAAGTGATTTTTTAAGTCTCAGTGACAATCTGCTATGTCACATTGCATTTTATGACAGGACACTTAACCACTTTCAACTCCATTTTAAATTGTTCATAAGATTAATATTAGTAGCACACTATCATTTAATTTATTTGTAAAGTTATTTTTTTATTATTTCCACGCGAACTGTAGTATAAACTTGATCTACTGCGACCGACATTTTTTATTTGGAAGTAATTAGAATGAATGTTTACTAAATTAAATACCAATTTTAACTTTATATATTCAATCAGAGTTAATCGGTGTCAAAATTTGTCGGATCTTAAACAGCTTAATGTGACTTACACTAACCTATTTTAATGTATTCGTTAATTTCGTATTATTCAGATCATACCACTACTGGTATACTATTACTACACTATCCTCTAGAACAACTATTACTGAATTATCCTTCACTGAATGAAGCATTGAACAAAGGTACATTAATCGTAAATAGTAACCCGATTTTATTATTAGAAAATAGTAATAATATAGTTTCGTCTTCAAATATATAATAATAGAAGAGTTTCGGTTTCTGATAAATACCAAACCTCGATATGAAATAGTGTTGAGTTTTAAGCATGTATTTTACACGTTCGTTTTTCCTGTAATTTAGGTTGAAGTTCGCCTTAGTTTGATGTTTATTTTTTATAACACAGTGTAACTGAATCGAAAGGTCGGAAAATAATGTTTCAGATATAACTTATGTGCTTCAGACTAAATATGCAAGACAATATTAGCTAATAAACAAAGTCTCATACAGCATAGAAATAGCACTCTCCCTCGATACTAGTGCACAAGTACATGTATTCGGTGACTTTAATGTCCACCACAGTAATTGGCTACGATTCTCTAATCACACAGACGTAGCTGGTAGCACAACACATAGCTTCTCTATATCCCATTCCCTATCCCAGATGGTTACATTTTCGACACGTTTCCCAGACCAGCAAGATCAACATGCCTCACTTCTAGATCTCTTTCTGACAACGGTTCCCGATGATTGTACAACAAATGCCCACATCTCACTCGGGAATTCTGACCACGCTGTGATAATGGTAGAAATCAGCCTAAATTCTCGCCCTAAAACTGAAGACTTACTACTCAAAACAACGAGGTTTTACAAAAAGGCTTATTGGGAAGCCATCAGGGAACTCATCAAAGATTCCCCATGGCAAAATATATTTACTCTTGCAGCGGAACAGTGTGCAAATGAGACCATTGAATGATTCAAAACTGCAATCGTAGCACATGTTCTTGCACGGAAATTCTATAGCAAGCCACACTCTCCCCAATGGTTTACTTCTGCTTGTGCAGCTGCCATTTGTCAAAGGCAGCATGCGTTCCGCAGATTCAACCGACATAAGTCCAACTCAAATAAACAGAAGTATATAGAAGCTAGAAATAATTGTAAGAGAGTGATAGAGACAGCTAAGACAGATTACTCTGAAGCCAGCATAAAACGCATCGAAGCACAGAAATTAGGAACCCGGGATTTTTGGAAAATCTACAACAACGTAGTAAATAATGGGCAGTCAACTATTACCCCACTATCAAATAATCATTAGGTTGCTTGCACGGAAACTGACAAGGCTAATGTGCTTGCCAGTCGGTTTGCCTCAAACTCCACACTGGACCCGGTACACCCCTCCCTCCCTGATTTTCCTTTGCGAACAGACGCCACACTAGACAATTTGAAAATCACCCCTTCTCAGGTACATGCTATTATAAAAAACCTAGACACCTCAAAATCATGTGGACCAGATCTCATCCCGGCTATGCTATTAAAAAAATTATCTGCCGAGATTGCTCCAGTTCTCTCCAAATTTTACAATAAATGCCTTAACGAATCTTGCTTTCCTGACTGCTGGAACACTGATTCTGTGGTACCAGTCTTCAAGAATTCTGGTGAAAGAACTGACCCACTAAAGTATCGACCCATTAACCTCCTCCCTCTTTTCGCCAAAATATTTGAGTCCTTTGTTAATCAAGCCCTAGTCCAGCACCTAACAGCTGCTAAACTCCTTACTGACAAACAATATGGATTCAGGCAAGTCCGTTCAACAGCAGAAATCTTAACTGTAGTTTCTGAACGTATATACTGTTCATTGGACAAAACAGGGGATGGTAGAGCGGTAGCCCTTGACATATCTAAGGCTTTTGACAGGGTATGGCACGATGGTCTTCTAAGGAAAATTAGATCATATGGAATCACCGGAAGAATTCATAATGTAATTAAATCCTTCTTAAGTAAGAGAAAAATCCTAGCTGTCCTTGACAATATGACATAAATGCGGGAGTACCTCAGGGGTTTATCCTTGGTCCTCTATTATTCCTGATATTCATAATGACCTCCCTGATAAAATTGTATCGGAGATGGGTATATTTGCCGATGACACCACGCACTATATCAGGCACGAGGGAAAAACAAATGAACACATATCGAAGGAAATGGCAGAAACACTAGAGGATGACCTCCAATCTGTAGTGGAATGGGGACAAAAACCGATGATCACATCCAATGATGCTAAGACTAAGCTTGTTTCCTTAAATAACTATAAGAAACCTTCTCTACACCCAATAGCAATGACCAAGAACACATTGCCTGAAAGTACTTCTTTTAAACTCCTCGGCCTAACTTTACAGGGAATATGAACTGGAATAGATACGTTGAGAGCATTGCCAAGGCTGCTGCAAGGAAGGTTGGCTCCCTCTACCGTGCTAGAAAAGTATTTACGCCTTAAAGTATCCTGTACCGCTATAAGGCCACCATTCGCCCATATATGGAGTACTGTTGTCACATCTGGGCTGGTGCATCTGATGCTTGCCTCTCGCTCCTGGACAGGGTTCAAAAAAGAGTCGCCAACCTGATAGGTCCTGAACTGCCATATAGGCTTCAGCCTCTGTCCCATCCACGAGATGTTGCATCCCTCTGCCTGTTCTACAAATACTTTAATGGTGAATGCTCTGACGAACTGCAAACACTTGTACCTCCTCGACGTTACTACCCCGGACAAACCCGACAAGCTAGTAAGTCTCATCCCTTTACAGTAGAGATCCCTAGGTGCAGGAAAGCCTTTTACTCCAATAGTTTCTTCCTCAGAACTGCAGGTCTTTGGAACTCCCTTCCGGGATTCTGCTTTCCCAACCGTACTGATATGCAGAAGTTCAAGTGTAATGTGAACAAACATCTTTCTACTCATCTCCCTTCATAATGTCCCTGCAAATTAAGTCTCTGATAGTAGCCCCCTGCTTCAAAGTGGCACTGTGCCTTGTTTGGGGTGAAAATTGAATTAAAAAAATAAAAAAAATAAAAAATAAAACTTTGAAACTCACAATTTTTATATCTAATATGACTCGTAAAAATGTTTCTGGTTTTTTTTATTATTTTAGTTTAATATATTCAGCATTACACAAATCACTTTGCTAACACTATATCACTCGCGAGATAAAATAGAGTGTTCTCAATATTTATAAAACATATATTTTCAAAATAAACCAAGAAATAACTTACAGCTAGTCTATCTCTTAGACATGCACTAACCCATAAGAAGGAATCGGGAATTTTGAGTGCTAGCAGAATCCGGGGTTGTGTTGGTCGTGCTTGAGTGACATAGCTACCTGACAGTGTCTATGGCAGATGTGTGAGGGTTCAGAGTTTAAGATTGCTTCTCGTCTTATCTTTTCTTTAAGGAATCTGATTCGCATTACCTTGAATCTTTATTTTTCTTTCTCGATGTCTGTGTCGAGAATTGGAGCGAAGCCAAGATAAGAGTTAGAAATCTGAAGTTCTGATCTGGGTTATCTTAAAATGTGCGAGCATCAAATAACCGCTGAGACTGTCTAAGGTTCTTTTTTGCCAAAAAAGAAGCAAATTTGGCCGTCAATCACATTACACAAACGCTATTAAAAGCAATATTAATTTGATTATGATTTGTTTTCTTCCAGGGTGTTTTTTTTTTATCTGTGTGAAAATATGGTATGTTTTCCTCTTTCTTTCTACTGTTAACTTCCTCTGGCGTTAGATCACACGAAAATATTTACCTAATCATTACAAAACGTAAATAGTGTTGGCCAAAATGATTTCGCTCGAGAGATAAGAAGAAAAAACGTTACGTTTTAAAGCTAACGGCAGCTAACCACCTTATAAAACCTATAGCCGCAGCCAAATATATAGCCGGAAGTCAAGGCCTGGTACGTTAAATAAATTTGTTTAATGTACTTGTAAAGAATGCGAACACATGGGATGTATGTTCTTATAGAGGAAGTTGAAGTTATTGATTGAGAATCTCAGTTCACTCCCGGAAATAACCGATGCAATTCACGATTTGGAAGCTGTAAAAATAACGTAAGATAAGGACGATACATGTAAGGTTTAACGGTTTCCTCTACTGCTTTGGTATTCTTCGTTCATACGTAGAACAATCTGTCAGGACTAAACTAATTGGACTGGCCACTGATTTAAATTAACTTGTTTTACTGCATATCCACGATATTTAGATTACTTAATATCATTAAGTATTAAATATTGTACCTATTTACTATGCCTCCCCATGGGACAGAGTTAGACACCAGGGTCGTTTTTTAACGTGGAGAAAAGGTACAAAAATAAAAATTGTCTCAGTCGTGAAGGATTTCTCCTCCACCGAAAGAGAACAAGAAAATGAAGTGCAGCATCTGAAGAACAGATGGTATTTATTTGCTCCCACACCGAGCAAGTATGGCACAAGGCCGATTTTTAATGTGAGGAGTGAAGGGAGGGGGAAGGGAAAAAGGGGACCAGCTCCCGAGAGGTGGGAAATGGGAGCTGGTTAAAGGTCAGGCATGTGGGGTTGCCCCCACATCTGGTCTTTGCTAGTCCTAGCTAGTCATAGCTTGCAGTATCTGCCAGAACAGATGGTATTTATTTGCTCCCCCACCGAGCAAATTAGGCACAAGGCCGATTTTTAATGTGAGGAGTGAAGGGAGGGGGAAGGGAAAAAGGGGACCAGCTCCCGAGAGGTAGGAAATGGGAGCTGGTTAAAGGTCAGGCATGTGGGGTTGCCCCCACATGTGGTCTTTGCTAGTCATAGCTAGTCATAGCTTGCAGTATCTGCCGGAACAGATGGTATTTATTTGCTCCCCCACCGAGCAAATTAGGCACAAGGCCGATTTTTAATGTGAGGAGTGAAGGGAGGGGGAAGGGAAAAAGGGGACCAGCTCCCGAGAGGTGGGAAATGGGAGCTGGTTAAAAGTCAGGTATGTGGGGTTGCCCCCACATCTGGTCTTTGCTAGTCATAGCTAGTCATAGCTAGTCATAGCTTGCAGTATCTGCCGGAACAGATGGTATTTATTTGCTCCCCCACCGAGCAAATTAGGCACAAGGCCGATTTTTAATGTGAGGAGTGCAGGGAGGGGGAAGGGGAAAAGGGAACCAGCTCCCGAGAGGTGGGAAATGGGAGCTGGTTAAAGGTCAGGCATGTGGGGTTGCCCCCACATCTGGTCTTTGCTAGTCATAGCTTGCAGTATCTGCCGGAACAGATGGTATTTATTTGCTCCCCCACCGAGCAAATTAGGCACAAGGCCGTTTTTAATGTGAGGTAAAAACCAGCTCCCCTTAAAGTAGGAAAAAAGGGGGCACTCTGGTTACCAAAAATAATAATTGTCCCAGTATAGAGGGTTTCCCCTCTATTGACTGGTACAAATAATCTTAAGTGCAGTATCTGCCGGAACAGATTGTATTTATTTGCTCCCCCACTGAGCAAATTAGGCACAAGGCCGTTTTTAATGTGAGGTAAAAACCAGCTCCCCTAAAAGTAGGCAAAAAGGGGGCACTCTGGTTACCAAAAATAATAATTGTCCCAGTATAGAGGGTTTCCCCTCTATTGACTGGTACAAATTATCTTAAGTGCAGTATCTGCCGGAACAGATTGTATTTATTTGCTCCCCCACTGAGCAAATTAGGCACAAGGCCGTTTTTAATGTGAGGTAAAAACCAGCTCCCCTAAAAGTAGGCAAAAAGGGGGCACTCTGGTTACCAAAAATAATAATTGTCCCAGTATAGAGGGTTTCCCCTCTATTGACTGGTACAAATTATCTTAAGTGGAGCATCTGCCGGAACAGATGGTATTTATTTGCTCCCCCACCGAGCAAATTAGGCACAAGGCCGATTTTTAATGTGAGGAGTGAAGGGATGGGGAATGGAAAAAGGGGACCAGCTCCCGAGAGGTGGGAAATGGGAGCTGGTTAAAGGTCAGGCATGTGGGGTTGCCCCCACATCTGGTCTTTGCTGGTCATAGCTGGTCTTTGCTAGTCATAGCTTGCAGCATCTGCCGGAACAGATGGTATTTATTTGCTCCCCCACTGAGCAAATTAGGCACAAGGCCGTTTTTAATGTGAGGTAAAAACCAGCTCCCCTAAAAGTAGGCAAAAAGGGGGCACTCTGGTTACCAAAAATAATAATTGTCCCAGTATAGAGGGTTTCCCCTCCATTGACTGGTACAAATTATCTTAAGTGCAGCATCTGCCGGAACAGATACTACACTGTGATCTTGGCCAAAAGGCCAAGAAAGTAATTTACAATAGATATCCCTTACATTAGGATGGCACTAAGAGATTCGGGACACCTTCATCTTTTTTCGGGACACCTTCATCTTTTTTACACATAACAAGACAATATGTACTTGAAGCTTTGAAGGCTATATGCTTTCATGGCAATTTAGAGATTCGGGAATACTTCCATTGCCTTACCCGGTAAAATTTACATTAAGCTGCACTTTTAGATTTCATGTTAATTATCTATCATTTTACTATAGAAAACACACAAACATGCATATACACAACAGCGTTTAGTTATATATTCAGATATGTAAGCATATTTTCTCTTCCAAAGTATTTATTTATTTGATTTATTTTCTGAATACTAAAATACACCATCTTAGTGTTAATTTATATGTCCCAATATATAGTTTCGTATCAGTTTTATTTACATCTACTCCTTCCTAATTGATTTTGCTTCATATTTTATTTCTTAAGAAGTAATTGTAATTCAAATGTTAATTTTTAATAAAATTCTTAATTAAAATTTATCTTCCCTTAATACTTGTTATACCAGTAATTTGAATTAAAAATTTATCATTTTAATTTTGATAATTATAAAAGTATTCAATTTTAATTTCTTTCATTTTTCTCTTCCATAACATTCTTAAATTATTCATGTTTAAAGGAAAATACCTATGTTTATAAAATTTCCATAAATCTACTACCTTCTCTAATTTTTAGGCATTCTTATCACAGTATTTTGACTTTGGTATTTATTAATCATCCTCATTTGAGTTGAAATGTATAATTATAACATTAACTTTTTATTTTAATCTCTTTATTTTTAACTATTTATTTCACTTACATTAATTTTACTCAATCTTAGCTTGCCATTTATTCAATTTTTCTATTCTAATACTTTTGGATTTGCTCGGTTGTAATTTTATTTTCTATAACGATTATTAAAGCCAAAACTACTTCTCTTTCTCCTATTTAGGTTATAATTATCATATTTCCTATAAGCCCATTTAAAACTAGTATTGAATTTAAGTATTCTCCTTACACATTTACATTTCGATCTCAATATATACTGTATTTTTTCTTGATAAGTTTATTTCAATCAGATTTTAGGCGTGATAACAGAAATTTATTTTTAGAAAGATAGCTTTGTATAGCATTTAATTTTTTGTCTAAACTTTCTTTGTTTAGAATTAACTATGTGGCATGCATCCAATAAGCATATATTACATCTTTTTTATTTACTTGCTTTTTACTTTATTGCCTTAATTATTATTGGCCTTTTTAATTCAAACTCTATTTTTATTTTAACGTTGTTCCCAACCCAATCACCTCATGCAGCTGTCCCCCCTTTTAATAATTTTAATAATTACGTTTGTTCTACTCTCATTCTCATCATAATCTACATTAATCATCGTCGCCTAATCAATCCTGTTTTCATATGGCACTGTTAGTTCAATAAGAAGGATCTCTTTTACAACCCTAGAGTGGGGCACTATATCTGGGCTTAATCCACTTTTGTTGATAATTTCTGGATAGTGCTTCCACTGTGGCAGATCTGCATCACACATCCAATCATCAGCTGCACTCAGAAGATTCTGCTTGCATGGCTTGGGCATGATGTTTATTTTGGGTCAGATGCCTTTTCTTCCTGCTGCGTAGAACTTTACTGCTGGTTCTGGGCGTTTAGCCTTACTCCTGTTTGCGATGAACTGGACAGCTTCAGCTAGTTCTTTTAGCACTTGCTTGTGTCGCCACGTGTATCTTCCTTGTGACAGAGCTGTTTTGCATGAGTTCAGCACATGCTCCACAGTTTGTTTTCCTTTACAGAGTGGGCAATAGGGTCTTCGGATATTCTCCACTTCACGAGATTAACATTGGATGGAAGAAGGTCATACACAGAAGCTTATTTTGAACAGGGCCATATGCCACAAGCTATTCTACGTGAGGCTTCTTTGGAGGGTACTTTCCCAAGATTTTCACTGACCTTTTGGACTTTGTTGCACTGCTTTCTGGGCCCTTGTTTGGTCTTTTCTTTCCTGATTTCATGAATCACCATGCCCCTTTTTGCTTTCACTTTAGTCTTGGACCACCATTTCAATTTAGATGATCCCAGACCCTGTCCATTATCTCTCTAATCATCAAGCGTTTCTTTGCCGATTCGACAGCTTTTCTGACCTTCCATTTCCTGCCTGTCTTCAGTTCTGGTTTGACAGATTTCACAAATGAGTCCGGTGAGACATCCAGCATACAGAGTAGTCAAGCCTTTTCTACTAGACTACTCCTTATTTTCCTTCTAATTTATAATTCAATCTATTTTTAAATAAACTTTCCCCCCCCCTCCCAATCCCTTATCCCCCTTTCTTACTCTCTCTTCTCCCTCTCACCTTCTCTATCAATTACTCCAACTCTTCGTTTCTAATATCAATATGTGATCAAATATATATTATTTTTTTACAATTTATTTTGGCATAAATTGTCTGATTACATAGGCTGGATAATTTGTTCATGCAGACTATAGAAACAATCTTGTAATGGTGTAAGCAACTACTCCCGAGGTTTAAGTAATAAAAACATACAAGTATATATATATACATATATATATATATATATGTATATATACATATATATATATACATATACATATATAGAGATATATATACAAAATTAAAGGTATTCAGGAGGGAAAACTCGTGAATGAAAACGAGGTTTTAATGAGGCTCAATAAAAAGAGCAAAATATAATATTTTTATTTATATAGACAACTATTACATAGTCGCTACACTAGGTGTGTCAGAAATTTCGTGAAAAATAGTGAATAATTCCACCCCGTCTTTCCAAGCTAATAACCCCTCGAAAAATGGAATTCAAGCCCTAATTTTTTTTTTTCAATTAAAAGAGCGAGGACCAAAGTTTCATTAAAAAATTGTCTTCAATTTGTGATATATAACATTTTGGGGAGTAAATTAATTATTTACTTTTTAATAGACATTTCCAAATGGGAAGCGTAAATTATTGGACCTCCTGGATTTCCAAGCTTATAGCTACTCAAAAAATGGAATTCAAGCCCTAATTTTTTTTCAATTAAAGGAGCAAGGACCAAGGTTTCATTAAAAATAAAAAAACAAAAGAAAAAGCAAACAACGTGGTTTAAAAAAAGGTTTTAAACTTCGAACTTTACAGGTAAATTTCTAAAAAACACTACTTTTTGTTTTAAATTTGATTATATTATTTATTGACCTTTTCTCTTCAATTTGTGATATATAACACTTTGGTGAGTAAATTAATTATTTACTTTTTAATAGACACTTGCAAATGGGTGGGGGCGTGAATTAAAAAAAACGTTTGTCTAAAATATTACATTCGGTTTATTAGAGCATAAACTTTCACATTGACCCTGAAAATATCGTAAAAATAGAATCAATAGAAAAATGTTGATAGATTTTTAAATTTTAAAAATTGAAAAATATTGGGTTCGTAAAATTATTTAATGTTTTTTAAAAAATAAAAAAAATATTCCTATTACTTTTAAAACAACTTTAATAGTTTATTTTGGAAGTATCATCCATAACGAAAATAAACGACCACTTTTAAAAGAGAAATTACGATTTTTTAATATTTTATTCGCAGTTTCGTGTTAGGGGAGTCAAAAATTCCTACAAAAATTTTGATACACCTATCGTTACACTGAACATATAACTGTTTGTATGCGCTCTATTAATGTACATATACGGTTATGCATGTGTGCGTATACGTTTAAACTAATGTCCTAATGTATACTTTTATATCTCTCCACCCCTCCCTTAATTTAACTCTTTAGTTTTTCATTAATTTCCGTCTTATAACAATCCTGATGTTTTTGACATCCCCTCCCCAATCCTTCATAGACGACTCAATGGTGTTCCATCTTTCACCCACTTCTTATTGATGTTTTGTAATACTTTCTGTTCTCGCTTTTCTTTCCTTTTCTTTTGTTTCCTTTTTTTTATCTTGCCATCTATTTCTTATTTCAGTTTAATGTCTACAGTCTAAAATGTCACTTAACCCACATCCCTTACTTCTGAATTTAACGTTTATATTTATTTATTTTTAAATATTTTCTCTATTCCTCTATTCCTTTAGTTTAGTACAAGACTTCTTCATGGGAACACAGACTTATCACGGCGCCTAAAGAAAGCCTGTGGTCCGGACCTACCACTTGTCTAAAACATTAGCATAAACTATATATATATATATATATATATATAAACGCGCGTTCACTCGTGGTCTTTTCATTTCGGGTTTGTATTACTCTACACATAGATTCGAAAAAGTAGTTAAAAACAAATATATAACAAATAAATGTTATCAAAGGCAAAATAAGTTAATTTTCTACCAAACTGGTTATTTCGTGTTTTTATTCAATGTAACATATTTATTCAGCTCGAAAAACGGGTTTGTATTACTGTACACATAGATTCGAAAAAGTTGATAAGATACGAAACAATATGCATAATATAAACACAGCACGAAAACAAACGTTGTGAGCCATTCCCAGCACACGCGCACACACGCACACGCGCACACACACACACACTCTGGCGTTAGCCGCACACACGTACAGAAGACATGAAAACAAACGTTATTAGTACTACTATAATTTCCAGCACATGCGCACACACGCACACACACTCGTGTCCACTACCGTCCTTGGCTACGTCACGTTGTTATGGCAACCAAGCCCGCTGACTACACCAAGACCGTCTTAAAACGTCTTTATAACGAAGGCCACGCTAACACACGATAAATACACAGTAAATTTTATTTTCTTCATTTCTACGCAAATATTACGCAAATACAAATCATATAGAATATCTGTATGAATATAATTACACGTAATAGTTAAATAAAGATCATCATCGTTTAAGAAAACCGAAAAAAAAAACTAATAGGAAATTAATTAAAAACGATGAAAAATATGCACATTAGCTAGATCTTTTGTAGATGAATGCAATTCCACGACTCATAAATAACAAAGTTGTATTTTCTTTTTAAATAAATAGAAAAAAGGGGTGTTGATGAGACTATCAATACACACAAAAAATATAGATTTATTTTTGGCTAAAGTTCGCCCGGGTTTTCCTTTCACTTCAGTAAATAATGGTCTTTTGTTATATATATGGCGTACTATTATCCTTATATATATATATGATGTTTATGTTAATATATATATATATATATATATATATATATATATAGGTGATAGTGTCTGTGTGTGTCTGTGCGTCTGTGTGAATTTCCCTACGCTAAAACTCTGTCAATTTTAAGCCTAGAGATTCGAAATTGATATACAGGGTACTGAGATTTGGGAAAATCGATGTGATAGGTTTTCGACAGAAATTTGGCGATTAAGTGATCAATATTCAACGATTTGACCTTTGAGAACTCTACCAAACTCCTCCTACAATTTTGGGTCTTAACACGTGATATTTTAGATATAGATTCCTTGGACATGGATCTAACTTATTAACTTTACTTGATCCCTAAACAATAAATGTTAAGAGGTCATAATAGGGGTCAAAGTTTAAAAAAATTGACCTTTTTTATGCATACACCTCAAAACACCTGGGTAACGCCGGACACCGATTGCTAGTTTATCTATATAAATAAAAAGTATTATATATATATATATATATATATATATATATATATATATATATAATACATAGATAATTGGTCTGATAGCATTCACGTATATATATATATATATATTTATATATATATATATATATATATATACGTGAATGCTATCAGACCAATTATTTAGACTAATTTTATATCTTGACTTATTTATTTTTGGCTATTTACACCTTATCTTCTATTTTTTGGAAATCCATTATTCTTTACATTTTTATTTTTTTTTATTTTACTTTAAACACGTTCTTCCCTCTATTATTATCATTACTAATTAATATAATTGTTGTTAAACGTTCTCATGATTAATTATCATAAATATCAAATGAACATGTTTATCCCTATTAACTTGTATTTTAAATCACCATTATCAAAATTAAATTAGATGATTATAGCTAAGCAGGGAGATAAATTAATTATATACATTTTGGGATTTTATTATTATTATTATTATTATTATTATTATCATCATTATTATTATTGGCTCACAAGGAGCTTTCACACACGACATCAAAGATCTCTCCTTGAAAACAACCTTTGGTGTTACCTGGAAGCTGAGTGACAACAAGTCTTACCAGTACGCTCCACCTCTTTCGATAACGTTTGACAAATAAATTTGCATTATCGCAACAGCTGCTTGCCATTGATTTTTCGATGGCTATTGGTCTTCACTGAAATTTAAGTGACAGTAAGCCTCCACAAGGTCCCAGTTCTCGTCGCACTTATCTGGCGGTGGTCTTTTCAGTTCCTCTGTCTTGCCTTTCTCCATGACTCTATTTCCTTATTTCGTCTCACTCTTTTTAGGGGGGCAGTTAAGCTGTAATAAGTGGATGGGGGTAGGGTTAGAGAACTTATAGATATACGGCTTTAGTGTTCTTGGTTCCATGTAGTGTTTCATTTTTGCTTTTGCAGCAGTTTGTCTGGCCTGTGCTTGTAGCTCATGTGTGTTAGTTTCCACATTCAAGAATGTTTCTTCATATTTCATATGTTTTCATTATTGTTGTTCGTTGTATTTTTCAAGTCATTCCTTTGATTCCAATTTGTCCCATTCTTTTTTCAAAGTTTTTCGGGATTGTTCCTAGTGTTCCTACTATTGTAGGTATTATTTTGATTTTCTTCATCTTCCATATCGCGTTTGCTACTCTTGCTAGCTCTGTGTATTTGTTCCGTATCCCTTTTATATTTTTATCTTTTATATTCACCCTGTGGTCAGCTGGGACAGCAAAGTCTACGATTTTACAGGACTTGTTTTCTTATTTATTATTACGACGCATGATTTTCTTGCTTGGATGGATTTATCAGTTTGTATGTCAATGCCCCATAGGACTTTGTGATACTTGTTTTCAAGTAGTGTTGCCGGCTTATGTTTGTACCATTTGTCCGTGCATTCGTAGAGCAGTTGTTTGCATAATTGTTAGTATACTAGCTTTCCCACCTGGCCGTGTCTGTTCTTGTATTCTATTTGGCTTAGTTTGCTGCATTCACTTATTATATGGTTTATTGTCTCGTCTCTTTGTCCACAGAGTCTGAATTTGCTGTTTTCTTATGTTTTGCTGATCTTATATTTGATGAGGTTGGATCTTATCGAGTTGTTTTGTACTGCAGTTATTAGGGATTCAGTTTCTCGGTTTGTGTGTCCTTTTCGCATCCATGTCTTTGTGTTTTCGTTATTTTCATCTTTTGTCATTCTTATGAACCTTCCGTGTAGTTGTTTCTCTTTTCACTTTTCTTTTTTTGTCTTATCCGTTGTCTCTCTGTTTTATGTGTCATTATTTTTTTCCAGTGTCTCTCGCTTCTATAATTATTCTTTCATTTTTTTGCATTATATATTTTTCTAGTTTTTTTTTGTGTCATTCACACAGTCTTCTATACAAACCAGTCTCCTCCCGCCGACTTTCCTTTGTAGGTAGAGACGGTCAACATAATGCGTTGTGCATGGTCATGAGCTTGTTGGTTTTCTGATCAAGCTATCTCCGTTCATCTTTAGTCAACCCTATGAACGGCCCAGAGTATCGTACTAGTGATATTGGCCATGTATTTATGTCTATTGTTGTTGCTGTTGTTGTAATACAACTTAAAAAAAAATAGTAAAAATGTCATGATGAAAGAGTGGAGTAAAAGAGGGGGAGTGGACGAGGATGAGGGACGGATTGGAAGGAAAAAGACATCCCTTAGAATGGATTGAGATTGTCGGACTGACTTCCCCATTTTGGTTGTAATCGTCACAACGTTTCGGCCGTTTTGCCCTCCGGCCTTCATCAGGTGTTTTGTATCCAACTGAGGAACCGTTTGTTAGGAGTCTCGAACCCAACCCTTTTTTATTATTACGGGGATCAACACTCAGACGACACCTGGTACGAGTGAAGCCTCGTATGGAGGAGAACATGACCAAAAAACTGCATATACTCCATCCCATGCAGTTGCAGAAAGGTTTACAAGGTTTTTTGTTTTCTTTTCTTCTTTTCTCTCTTGCGTCTTTTCTTTTTCTTCTAAATCTCTTAAACTCTTCACTGACATTTGTAGGGATGATAGTTGTAGGGCGGGAATATAAAAGAGGGCAACGTAAGTCGTATATTTTCTGACGACATAAAAAATTCTAGTCAAATTAAACGCATTTTTATAACTGAATAACCCAATCAGATCTGAAACCTCTTTTAATATATATATATATATATATATATATATATATATATATAATTGAGAAATTTTTGAACACTTTGAAGTGTCGAACACAATGACAAAATCATTGTTTATTGATAAAATGATAAAATCATTGTTTATTGCTTTTTTTTTTTGTAAGTACTAAATTTCACGAACCGGACTTTCGACCTTGACGAGGCTATGTATTAGCGAAATATAGGACTTACAAAAAAAATAATAAACAATGATTTTATCATTGTGTTCGACACTTCAAAGTTTTCAAAAATTTCTCAATTAAATTTTACTTTTAAAAAGTGTCTTCAAAAAGTGTGACCATCTTTTACTTTAAATCCCGCTCGAAACTGGAGCACTACACACTTGAAACCACCGGACTAACACGTAAATTCTCGTCTCCTCGCCATAACACCAAAATGAAGAAAAAGAAATTCACGAACCGGACTTTCGACTCGACACCGATGAGGCTATGTATTAGCGAAATATAGGACTTACAAAAAAGAAAGCAATAAACAATGATTTTATCATTGTGTTCGACACTTAAAAGTTTTCAAAAATTTCTCAATTAAATTTTACTTTTAAAAAGTGTCTTCAAAAAGTGTGACCATCTTTTTTAAATATATATATATATATATATATATATATATGTATGTATGTATGTATGTGTGTATGTATGTATACATGTATATATATATATATATATATATCAAATCCACAATCGCTTACTGTTTGAACTTATACACACTAGTATGTTTAAGATTTAGAAAGGCCATCACACACACATACAAAATACTATTCTTTCTAGTATTCTATTCCCTTTATCTCGATCCTTCATCCCAACACTTTTACATTCACACCCATAAAAAATAGACTATGATCCGCACTATTACTGGGGGGTTTTGCGTACAATCAAATATTATTTTGCACACATTTGACGAAACCTGATGAGGAAGACCTGGTATTTCCATTGCAAACTTAGATTTCCTATAAGCAGTCTCGCCTGAAGATATGTCTAGTTACTGGTAACTATTTGACCGAAACATGCTCATGATTGTGTAGAAATATATTACCGCTTCTGTAAAAGCAAATAAAGTGTATATATATATATGTATATATATATGTATATATATATATATATATTGAGAGAGAGAGAGAGAGGGGGGAGAGAAACAGGATCCTCTATTTTAGAGTCGAGTATATCCAGAATAAGTTTCAAGGTGACTAGACTTAATAAGCTGATTTAATGAAAAGACAATTTTCCGTGTATTTATTCATGTACACATTTACATCAAACTTGTGTAAAATTATTGAAATAGAGTGCAGGTTTCACGAAAATCAACTCATTGTTAATGCGTGGTAAGTAACGTCAGATTACTCAGAGCTCGTAATTTATTAATGAAATATAATGCGTACAATAAATTTGATTAGAAAATACTATAGTGTTAGTATTGAATATGTGCGTCGCTCATTACATTTTGTACCCTCCCAATGCAAAAATGGTTGGTTTGAACAGCGCTTCAGACGTCTTCTGAAACGGGTGGCGAATGCTGACGCCCATATTAAATACGAACTCACAAATAGATGTACGCAATTTTTTTTATCCATTTATTTATTTCGGACTATTATCCCCATCTTCTAGTTGTTGTTTCACGACGTTTCGGCCAACTATTCCCATGACTTTCGTCAGGTGGTTAACCGCGACGGGATGGGCAGTACTTGTTGGGGATGCAGTTAGGAGATTTGCCGTTCCTATCCCGCCACGGCTAATCACCTAACAGAAGCCCAGAAGAATAGATGGTCGAAACGTCGGGAAACAACATCTAAAAAAGATAAATATAATAGTCAGCAATAAATAAATCGATAAATAGTACACAAATAGATATCTAACATAAAAATCATTTTAATTTATATCTGCTTATTCTATTTTCGTCTATAATCACCCGACACATTGTATACAGAAATAAGTTTTCTTACCCGAATTATCTCCCTTCGCGTATACAACATTCTTAGTTTATTACCCTGTTCTTTGAGAGAATGATATTGTTAAAGTCTACTATTTTCTTAATATTACGCTAAGGAAAAGACACGAGGGGAGTGCGCTTGTAAACGTCAACAAAATTTTATTTTCAGAACAGATATGATATCATCAAGGGGGAATATACGATTATTAAATATCTTAAAGCTAGATGAATGTTTATTTGTGTACACCAACTGTTCTCACCACTTACCTGAAAACCGCTAATGAGCTTACCATCTTATATCGTCATAAGCGCAGTTATCGTGCATTTATTTTACGATTAGATTTATTGCTCAGGGTTTAAGTACCGGATATCCAAAGACATACTGATTCGTCTAATTGGCTTCCACCAGAAATGAATGTTAGTTTGAAAATGCAGGTGATATGGTTGTAACGTATGAGAAAAAGCGAGTTCTACAAATATTTAAATACGTTTTGCCTGTATTGTTTTTTATGGAAATCGCTCCAAAGAAGACAAAAAGCCGCTAAGGAGCTACAAATAACGAAATATAATAATCGCAAAAGAGGAGAGATGTTTTTTCTTGAAAAGGTCAAGAACATGGGTTGGATGAAAACAATCAGCAGAAAGAGTGTTTCACAAGCCTACAATTATTTGAGAATTATTATCTTATTTTAATATTGTACTGCTATTACTATCTACAGTGTAACCCGGATATGAGAGAATCAGCTCTCTTATATCCGGGTTACACATATATCCGGTGGTCTTATATCCGGCTTACACTTTACATTAATACAGGGTCTAATAATTCAATAAATGCTAAGGGGGCATACTTGGGGTAAAAGTTTAAAAAATAATTGGTCTCTGCAGTCTCTACGAAATTACTCAGCCAATTTTGGGTCCAAACATTTGAAATTTTAAATAATGTATATTCAGACATAGCGCAAGCATTTTCATTGTTTCTTTGCTGAAAGTTGGCCTCCAAGAGGTCAAAGTTCAAAAGATCTTAACTTTGCAGTCTCTATCAAACTATTGACCCAATGAAATGTTACATAAAGTTTATTCAGACATGCAGCAAGCTTTATAATCGTTTTTGAGAAAAATTTGGCTTGCAAGAGGTCAAAATTTACAGAGTTGACCTTTGCAGATTCTACCAATCTCCTCTGCCAAATTTGGGTCTAAACACTTGAAATTTTAGATGGACGTTACTTTGATATGGGTAAAATATTTTGATTTGATTTGAGTCTAAAACAATAAATGTTGAGGGGTCAAAATTGGGATCAAAGTTAATAAAAACATTGACATTTGCGGTCTCTAAAAACTTTTCTCTATAGTAGTTAAGGAAACCTATTATGTAGAACGGCATTACCGTACATATTCACACTTTTTAATATATACATATGCAGATAAAGTTATGAACAGTACATAGGGCTCGAGCAAAGACGAGCGGAACTGCTAGTATGTGTACATATTTACATATATATATATACATATATATATGTATGTATGTGTGTGTGTGTGTGTGTGTGTGTGTGTGGGTGTGTGTGTGTGTGTGTGTGGGTGTGTGTGTGTGTGTGTGTGTGTGTGTGTGTGTTTAGACAGCAGCATGTTTTCATTTTGATATGTATTGTCAAAAAGCTCGCAGTGATTTTTCTTAAAGATCTTTCTTTGTAATTTTTGCATTTGGCGAATAGTCATTCTTATGTTTCGGTGGAATTTATGCAGAAAAATCCGCAATTGTTTTCGTCCATTTTTTTTTATTTATTTCATTTTAGCAAGTACTTTCACTGATTTTCTTCAGTCATCTTCAAACAGATTTGATTAGTTTCGGTTAAAATCTGGATGCTTTTATATGTTAAATTGCATTTAAATTACTTGAAATAGTGTAGCGTCTCGTGTGTAAACAGAAAAATTAAAAAAAAAAAAACAGATGGGCGAAAAATATTACGAAACTTTTCTACATAAAATCCACCGAGACATTAGAATGATCATTCGAAAATTGGAAAAATAACAAACAAAAAATCATTAAGCAAAAACACACCGTGCTATTAACAATATATAACTTTATATACGCGCGTATGTGTGTGTGTGTGTGTGTGTGTGTGTGTGCATTAGTATACTTGGCAGCATTTTTTGTCTAATGTAAGTTTCATTGAATAGTAGGGCCGATTCCTGTTTGTTTCTCTTACAGTCCATCTTTTTTTCTGGCGGGTAAGTGTTCATACCTTCTTAGTGTTTGGGTGTGAAAAGAACTTTGCTGTATTCGCGAACATTTTCGAATTCTTTAATTCGTCCTCAGGCGATTGATGAAATAAAAAAAAATGTTGCGTTAGTGAGTCATGACAAAACGAGTAAAATCGATAAAATACTTAAAATGCTTAAAAGCACTTAAGGCTGCCTTCCCCTTCGTATTAAGCTTGATTGATGTTTATGTTTTTCTATACGGATTAATAAGGTTTCAATAATTGGGAGGCGTAGTTCACAGTGGTAGACGGAAAAATGGCGGTGTTTTTTTATTAGTATATCCCAAAATTCGATTTTGGGGAATCGCGTGCTGTGAGCTGTTAGAGCTATTCGGAGAAGATAGGTAACATCTTAGTTGGCACAAGATATTGGTTCTAGTCATGCCGATGTACGTGTTATTTTTTGATACATATATTCCTATAGGGCATTTAAAAACGTACACGGAATTTCTAGTTTGTCGTACGATGTAGAGTTATTATTTAGTAGTAATTTAGTTGTTTTTCATTTTTTTTTGTAATAGTAGTTTTTTTTCAGTGGTTGTAATGTGTTTGTGTATGATATTTGTTTACTATTTTTTTCGTCTATTTTATAATTCACATGTATCTGAATACTAATACTGTTGTACTGTATCCTCAAGCCATGCAGAGCATCCCCAGGTTGCGGATTGGAGAAACCCCTCTATTTATAGAGAGCAGCTTTGAATATTAAATCAAAAGCCGATGACAATGAGGAAATAAAATGAAAATGAATACCAAAAATAATCCATACGGCTGACCGTCGCCCAGGATAAAAAGGGTCCCTTAACTCGTTCACTCACCAGACGAGAAAAGGTATTTGAAGGTGTGAACCCCCTTACCTCAGATAATGGTACTACCATGACAGAGGTCCACTGGGATCAGCCAACAGATCGTTAATTAGATCCTGGCCCCAAACCATCATGTGCGACTACAAAAAAAGGAAGCAGAAGAGGCCTAAAAACCCAACCCTGGACAGTTGCACAAAAGAAGGTATTATTATATTGCTACCATTATTCAAAATTTGAAAAATGGAGCAGAACTTCGAATGAGATCCTAAAAGAGAAAATCAAGAACTCTGACCTCCCTGAAGAAAAAAAGCAGACAACAGTTGCTAAGCTGCGATCTCTTGTATCACAAATCAAGAGATACATAACAGAAGACGAAAATAGCATCAAGCATAAAGCCCTAAAAGACGCTGAAAATATTACCTCCCTATTTAGGAAGAGGAGACTGAGAAAAGACTAATGTCCAGATGGAGTAAGTACGAAAAATGGACTTTAATTTGGGCCATGGAATATGCGAACAGAAAATATGCAAAACAAAAGCAAAGGACGGAAACTTGGAGGGAAATTGTCTTCTATTTCTGTCCATGGAAGAAGAATACTCCACCTTGTAATTTAACCTCTCAAAAATATAATATTTTAAAAGAACGAGTGTTCAATGAGGAAGCACTTAAACACGTGAGAGAGGAAGTAACAGCTCTACTGAACACACAGGCTAATCCAATAGAGGAACCTATTTTGTATCCCACCGAATTGGATAAGACTGCAAATGTGAGCCTGCAACATCACCACCAGTGCAACATTTGTTGGTAACTACTCAGCAGATAACCCTTACAATGCAAAATCCAGCAGAAGTGCATAACTCCATATCAGGAACCCAAATACATACAGGATCCTCTCCACCACCACTGTCACTATAAAGCAGATTACACATCTTCATCCCCATCAACATGTGAAATAACTCCCTTACCAAGAAAAACTCCATCTTGTGTTTTGATTCCAGAACCAGATGATGAGCAATTGGAAATAGAAGATGAACTCTGTAACACAATAGAAAAAAGTTAACAATATGAGCATGGAAGAAAGGCCTAGGTTACCTAAAATACAAGTCTCAGGATTCTTTAAGTCATTGATCATCAAAGTCAATATTGCTCTTATAAGGCTTGTTCCAATTGTAGAAATAGACCTTAGGCAGCTAAATAACGTCACATATGCAGCTGGACTGTACATTAGCAACAAAATACTTCCTCTGAATAAACATCAAAATAGAAACCAAAAACCTAATGTAACCAAATCAATACCAAAATGGAAAGTCAAGTTTCTAAAACAAATAACCACCCGTAGAAAGGAGCTTAGCCAATTAAAGCAGTTTATGAAAAATCCCACAGTAGAAGGTAGACTCAAAAACATCGTCAAAAGAATTTGTACGAAATTTAAAACAAATTGTAAAAATATCAGAAACATAGTGAAAGAACTGGGAGGCAAAATACCAGCCGTTACCCAAAGAATTACACATCGCATGGCAAAGATTAATGCAAAGACACAGAATAAGCTTTTTACAAACAATCCCAGAACTTTCTACAGGAATCTAATAAAAGAAGAATTTAAAATCCAAGATCCCCCATGTAAAAAGGAATTAGACGATTACTGGATACCTTTATTTGAAAAAGAGGAAGTACATAACGAAGAGGCCCAGTGGATCGAAGATATTATCAAAACAAATAAAAACAGAGAAATGCCAGAGCCAGAAATAACGCCAGATAAAGTAAGATCAAAGCTGGCACGAGCTTCAAATCACAAGAAACCTGGCATCGACAACATATCTAACATCTGGTTAAAACAGCTAACAGCATTGCATGCTCATTATAGCAGATGTTTCACCAGAATGTTGAAAGCTTATGAAGCGACACCATCATGGCTATTAAAAGGCGATACAAGCTTAATAGTTAAAACCACAGAAACCAAAAACCCCAGAAAATATCGCCCAATAAGCTGCCTAACCACGACTTACAAGCTATTCATTGGATTAATAGCTGACAGCATATATGAACATCTTTCATCCGGAGATTATCTTGAGGAAGAACAAACAGGATGCAGGAAAAACTGTCTGGGAACCAAAGATCAATTGCTCATCAATAAGACCATTTTGGAAGATTGCAGGAAAAGAAAAAGAACTCTAAATATGGTATGGATAGATTATCAGAAAGCATTTGATAGTGTACCCCATTCGTGGATACTAAAATGCCTTGAATTATACAAAATCCACCCGACCATACGAGAAATTATAGCTGCCCAAATGAAGGAGTGGCAAACATCCATTATCTTAAACCATAGCGGGGGAAGGATATCCATTCCAAATATAAAAATAAAAAAAGGAATCTTTCAAGGAGACAGTTTATCTTCTCTACTTTTTTGCTTAGCAATTGATCCTCTAAGTAAGCTTCTAAAGAACTGCCAAGGTGCTTATAATCTAAGCTACAGCCGCCAAAGAGAATCCTCCAAGGTAATAAACCATTTATTTTTCATGGATGATCTTAAGCTGTATGCTAGCTCGGATAAGGATTTAGATCATCTACTAAAATTGTCGACACTTTTTACAATGACATCAAAATGAAGCTCGGGCTGGATAAGTGTGCTAAGTGTACCCTGAAAGCTGGCAAGAAGATATCTATTTAAAGCATACAGCACAATGAACATAGTGAAATCAGGGAACTAGTTGAACAGGAAACTTTCAAATACCTCTGCATTGATGAAAATAAGTCCATCCAGCATTCCAAGATGTGAGAGAAACTAAGCCAAGAATATTCACGCCGGGTAATAAAAATCTGCAAAACTGAAATCACGAACAAGAACAAAGTTACGGCAATTAACCAACTTGCCATGCCAGTGCTAACATATAGTTTTGGCATTATTGACTGGCCTCAGAAAGACATAAATTTGCTTGACACAAAGACAAGGAAAATGTTAACCTTGTACCGAGTTATTTATCGAATTCAGTGCATGCCTCGTTTGTACCTACCCAGGCCAGAAGGATGTATGGGACTCTCGGAAGTCACTCATCAACAAAGAGCCACAATCGTCAGCATAGGTCAGTACATAATAAGTTCCTGTAACCCCAAGCTGATGAAAATTAAAGACCATTATGAGAACCGAGCAAGTAGTACAACATCTATAACACAATTTTCCACTCATTTTGGAAAGGATTGTCTTACAAATGATACTGAGAACCCAAACAAGCCTGCCACTGACATAGCCCAGAAAAGTCGGAAAAAATACACTAGCCAGTTCCATAGTGTAAAAACAGAAAAATGGACCAACCATAAACGGGCAAAATACCTACCGACTGAACTATCCCAATAATATATAGATATTGATGGTTCCCTGGACTGGCTCAAAAGAGGATCCCTCCATTACGACCAAGAGAGGGTGATATTGGCTGCACAAGACCATGGCCTCGTGACGAACGCCTTCAAACAGATGAGTAGTCTAAGCAACCTTGGATTAACCATTAAGGAGGCTGTCCTATCAGCAGGTGCAAAGTACTGGGGCTGCTGTATAGCCATTTGGTGAATGGAATCTGGACCATGCAGTAGCTTCTGGTGGGGCCTCTCGATGCCATACTAGTGGGTAATTGTTACGGCTTTACCTTATCATGTGCTAAAAAAAAAAAAAAAAAATTCTTCGTTTCTTTTTCTCTCTTAGTTTCCCCTCTCTGTCCTGCTCTAAGTAAATCTGACGACCTAGTCTACAAATTCAAAAATTTCATCATGACAAGTTTCAAGAAAAAATACACGATTAAACCCGGTTCTCCAACTTCCAACGTAGACCCCTACTACCATGTCTCCTTCTCCAACATCAGGGGTCTTCGTTCTAACCTTCCAGAGGTTGAAACCCAATTACAGGAGACTAAACCAGACCTTTTATTTTTAAGTGAAACTGGCATTGGACAGGCTATTTCCCTAGATGAGTTTGCAATTACAGGATACTCTAACTTAACTTCTAAATCTGACCCCCAAGATCGCCATAGGCATGGAATATGTGCCTATATAAAAGATAGCTTTCCATGTGGGAGGGACATCTCCAGGGAAGATCCTAACTTACCCTATATGTGCTTCCGGGTTGCTTTAGCTCACACTACTGCATTTATATTTACTCTCTATCGCCCCCACAACAGCGGAGTTACTATCTTTCAAAGCATATCTGAGAAAATTGACCAAGTCCTTTCTACTTATCCTTCAGCTAACATTCACGTATGTGGAGACTTCAATGTTCACAACGTCGAATGGTTGACCCACTCAAACAAGATCGATGATGAAGGGAGGTTCTGTCATGATTTCTCCATTGCCTATGACCTCACTCAGATTGTTCAGGAACCTACCTGTGTGCCCGATAATGACGGCCAGTATGCGAGCCTACTAGACCTTTTTCTCACAACTTGCCCTGAACTATGTTCAGTTTCTGTTCTGTCGCCTCTTGGATCTTCCGACCACTCTGTTGTATCAATTAAGATAAAAATGAAATGTAATAAGTCCCCAGACGTACCTCTTCATCGTACAGTATATCGATACATTAAGGCTGACTGGGATAGCTTCCGTACATTTATATCTGATCTACCTCTGCATTCCATGTTTAAAAAGGATGTGTCCTCTATAGTATTAGACCTGACTGAATGGTTAATTGTAGGTATTGACCATTTCATACCCTCTAAAAAGTTTCAGCAAAAACCTAACAGCCAGCCATGGTTCTCTCCAGAATGTGCTGCTGCCATTGCGCACAGAAATCGCTTTTTCCACTGCTTCAAACGTAATAGATGTATGGAAACTAAAGCCGTTTTCAGGACTGCCAGCAACCATTGTAAGAAAGTAATAAAGAACGCAAGAGAGTTGTATGCTCAATCTGTTAAGTCCAAAGTAGCTGAGCAGCGGCTTGGTTCCCACCAGTTTTGGCAAATAGCAAACAGAATCCTGAACAGAAGCGTGTGCTCCATCCCAACTATTATCAATGGACCTGAGGTAATCTCGTCAGCATCAGACAAAGCCAAACTCTTTGTCAAGAACTTTGCAGCTAATTCTACCCTTTGCGACCAAGACCGCCAACCCCCAATATTTCCTCCTGTATCAGAAAACACGCTATGTGATATACGTATATCTGCACATGATGTTGCGAAGCTAATCAAAAACCTTGATTCGAGTAAAGCAACTGGCCCTGATGGTATTCCAATTATAGTACTCAAAAAACTTCAACCTGAACTAGCGCCCATACTTACAAAACTGTTTAAACGTTGTCTTAAGGAGAATAGTTTCCCATCTCCCTGGAAAATCTCATCAGTATGCCCTGTATTTAAAAATTCAGGTGATCGCTCATCCCCCTCTCAGTACAGGCGAATAAGTCTCCTGTGCGTCATGAGTAAGTTGCTAGAATCTGTGTTAAATACAGAAGTAATCAAGCATCTCAACAAAAATAACCTTCTTAGTGACACTCAATATGGTTTTCGCTCTGCTAGATCTACAGCAGATGTCCTTACAGTTATATCGCATAGGATTAGCAAATCTCTCGACGGTGGCAATCTTTCTAGGGCAATTGCTCTTGACATATCTAAAGCCTTTGATAGGGTATGGCATAAAGGTTTACTTCATAAGATCGCTAGCTATGGTATAGCTGGAAAAGTCTTCTCAATTATTAAATCATTTCTTTCTGATAGGTTCATAAGAGTAGTAGTTGAGGGGCAAAAATCAGAAGCTCACAGTATTAATGCCGGTGTCCCTCAGGGATCCATCCTGGGCCCAACTCTTTTCCTGATCTACATTAATGATCTTCCAAATCATATCCTTACATCATTTGTAGACATTTATGCTGACGACACTACCATTTATGGTAGCACATCTAAGACAGTAAACGACCAAGTTCTCTCCAATTCTCTCTCCTCTGATCTTGAGCATGTAGTACAATGGGGAAAGGAGTGGCTGGTTACTTTTAATGCATCTAAAACCAAGCTTCTCTCTTTACATCATCAACATTCTAATCCACATTTGTCATCAATTGAAATGAATGGCTCTCGTCTTCAGGAGGCCTCAAGTTTTGACAAGCTTCTGGGCTTGACCATTACTCCTTATCTTAAATGGAACACGTATATCAATTCTGTTGCCAAGGCCGCTGGAAAAATGGTGGGATCTTTCTATCGATCCGGTAGATATCTCACTGCTGATGCTATTCTCTATCTATATAAGAGCCAGGTACGTCCAAGGATGGAATACTGTTGCCACATCTGGGCAGGAGCTGCTAGAAAGGACTTGTCCTGCCTTGATAGAGTTCAAAATAGACTTCGTAGCCTCGTAGGAGATGTCCTTTTCTCCTCCTTGCAACCTCTATCTCACAGAAGAGATGTTGCGAGTTTGTCTCTGATGTATCGTTATTTTCATGGAAAGTGTTCAACTGAGCTTCAATCTATGGTCCCCCCTCGCCAAACTTTCACAAGAAACACTCGTCTAGCTGTAAACACTATCAATAATTTCCCCCACTCTTCATCTGTGCCTAAACCTAGACGTAGATTCCATGAACAAAGCTTCTTCCTTAGAACTGCACGCCTGTGGAATTGTCTTCCGTTTTCCTGCTTTCCGGCTGACTACAATATGGTTGTGTTCAAGTCTAAAGTAAATAAGTTCTTGATGAGCCGTTCCATATAAGTTATCAAATTTACCAAATTTTCATTACTAAATATTACTATATTGACCAATTTCTACTGTACACTCTTTAACCCTTATCCTTGAGTGGCCTCTGGGCCTTGATAATGTGGTGATGCCTTTGTAAAAAAAAAAAGCAACAATAATAAATGCAGGTTCTGTAGCACTGAGGTTGAGAGTGTGAGCCACCTGATTTCTAGTTGCAAAGTCCTACTTGGAGATGGTTATTATACAGATCGCCATAACGGAGTTTGCAAATACCTTCACTGGAAGATATGTAACATGTACCTGAACGAACAGTTGGGAATGACAACTACACCATTCACTATGACCACATAATCCCTACTGGTACATATCTAGAAAACGCAGCTGTTAAACCAGATATAGTGATTTGGGACAGAGCAAACAAAAAAGCTTAACAAAGCTGAAAGGGAAAAGATAACAAAGTATCAGGGACTTATGTATGATATAAAACGAAACTGGAAATTAAAAGACGTTTTAATTATACCAGTCATCATAGGAGCAACTGGGCTTATGAAAAATAACTTTAAAAATTACATAGCAAGCATACTCGCTGAACCAAGTGCAAGTGAAATACAAACGATTGCACTGAAAGGGACGGCTAGAATCCTGAAAAGATCTTTTAGTTGAACTCACTAAAATAGGGGTAAATGTCAGACATCTGGTTGGATGTCCCACCCCAATAGAAGAAAAAGGTTAAGAAAAATGAAAAAAAAAGTGATAAATATTCTAATTTTAGTATCGTTATTATTATTATTATTAGTAGTAGTAGTAGTAGTAGTAGTAGTAGTAGTAGTAGTAGCAGTAGTATTTTATCAATAACGGTTAAAGTGTGTTTAATCTGCTGGTCAATGATATAATTTGGGAAATTGTTTTTATTCAGTGTTTGTTTTATGTTATAAAGTGCCTTATAGACTATTTCATTATGGTAAAAACAATGTTTGGCTAGGTAGATGAGATTTTACGCTACGGCCATTTTAATTTTAAATCTTTCGGTGTATTCACTTTTAGAATCGAGAGGATGTGATTCAATACGAAGACGAAGGCACACTTAAGTGCTTTTAAGGATTTTAAGGATTAAAAACGATTATAATCGTTTTTTTTTCATTACACACACACTAACGTATTTTTTTATTTTATTTCATCAATCGTCTAAGTGGGAATTATGGAAGTCGAAAACATCCGCGAATATGGCAAATTTCTTTTCCAATTCAGGATGAATGTTCGAACGATGGCCTGCCAAAAACAAAAAAATGGATTGTAAGAGAAACAAACAGGAATTGTCCTTGCTCTTCAATAAAACTTCACACACACACACACACACACACACACACACACACACACACACATATATATATATATATATATATATATATATATATATATATATATATAACACGGAAATTACATATTGAGCTCTCATACCCGGATTTCCTCCTGGAATTATTCCATTATAACACTATATATATATATCTATCTATTTATCTATCTATATATATATATATATATATATGTGTGTGTGTGTGTGTGTGTGTGTGTGTGTGTATATATATATATATATATATCGTGCATTTAGAGACTATGTGTCATTCAGACGGACACAGTTAAATAGCACGCAGTGTTTTTACATTTCGTCTCATGTATATGCATATATATGTATATACATATGCATAAATATATGTATAAATAAGTGTATATGTATTGGTATGCATATATATGTACGTATGTATATATAAATGTATTTATATGTATATATTTGTAAATATGTACATATGTCTAGAGACACATATACATGTATACATATATATATATATACATATGTATTCATATATATACCTATATATACATATATATGTATATATATGTATATATATACATATATTTATATATATATATATATATATATATATATATATATATATATATATATATATACTAGCGGGGGGCGGCGTTGCCCAAGTGTTTGTAGGTGTGTTTGGCTGTTAATGAAAACCTTAGAATAAGCGAAGTAAAGAAAGAAAACAGAAAAACGAACTTATCTGAAAAATAAAGCGGGTAAGGTGGTGGTTAAGCAAAACAAAAAACACAAAAAAGAAACGTAAGGAAAACGAACGATGTTAAATGTAAAAGTCGAAAAAACAAAAAAGAAAACAGAAAAACGAACGTTAAAACTAAAAACAAAAACAAAAGAAACACGTGGAAAATAGCTTAAATAAGCCTTCTTCGATATTAAAATTTAAAAAATATGTGGGTACCCGTGTGTTTTTAGGTGTGTGTGGTCGGTCGGGAGTGTTAATGAAAACCTAAGAATGAGCGAAGTAAAAAAAAAAAAGCCCCAGAAAACCGAACGTTACGTGAAAAATTGCTTAAATAACACTGCTTCAATATTTAAATTTAAAAAAATAAAAAAAAGACATCTCACACCACGATTCGAACCCAAAACGTTCAGATAATGAACCAACGCTCTAACCAACTGAGCTTGCCTGTATCTTTACATGCCTTTGTATGCATATGCATGTGTATGGATATGTATGCGTGTGCATATATGCATCTATGTTTATGCATATGATTATATATACTAGTATGTATACGGAAATGCATGTATTATATATGTATGTTCGTTGTATGTGGCTACGCATTTGTATGTATGCGTATATGTTGGTGCATATTGTATATGCATATATATATATATATGCATAAGTGTACACATATATATATATATATATATGTACACTTATGCACATAATTTTTATGTAGAAGCTATTATTGGTCCATTATTACAATATAAATATTATTAGTGTTTCTATTTTCCTTCAGAACCGAGACTATTTTTATTCTCATATAATTATTAACTAATAATAATTTTATTATTATTATAATTATTATTATTATTATTATTATTATTATTATTATTCTAATTCTTCTTTCTTCTTCTTCTTCTTCTTCTTCTTATTATTATTATTATTATTTATTTATTTATTTATTTATTTTTGTCCGTATCCTATGTGCCATTTTGTAGAGTGGGGGGACGGAATTCACTCCCCATTAAAAAGCCGACATTGTCACCAACTCTACCTTTATGGGGAGTTTCATTATTATTATTAAAAACTATCACCTTTGTTATTAATACTTTACTGTACTATCATTATGGTAGCTATTAATTGCATTATTTTTACCATTTAACAATTTTGTTTTAATTTCATTATACATATAGAAATCAATTGCGTCTCCTTTTTGCCATTTTAATTAAACCCTATTACGTTGCAACATTTAAAAAAACATAAAAAAATAAATTAATACAATCTTCTTCCCCAAACGGCTGAAATAATCCACACAAACTCTTTCGAACACGATAGCAAGGAATAAACGCTGTCCATGCTACAAATTTCCAATTTTTTCAGCGGTGTTCTTTTCCTTTTTCATTTCGATTACATTTTTGTGACCGGGAGCGGAGTTCTGCTTGAAATATAAAACAAATAGCAATAAAAATATTGAATACAAAATGTAACATCTTTTTCATGCTATAAAAAACTCATAACATTCATATATATATATATATATATATATATATATATATATATATATATATATATATATATATGTGTGTGTATATATTTAAATACCAAAGAAAACAACAAAAAACGGGCAGGTGAAATTATTAAAACTAATTTTAATAATTTCACCTGCCCGTTTTTTTTTGTTTTTTTTTCTTTGGTATTTAAATTAAATTATGTTTCCTCTGAAATTTCTCCTTCCATTTTGCTGTACCAAGAATTTACTTATATATATATATATATATATATATATATATATATATATATATATATATATATAGCAAAAATGGTAATTAGTAAAACCTGAAGAAAGTGCTCAATATTATTGCAGACTGAATATGTGTTTTATTTTTTTATTATTTTATTATTATAAAATTTTTAAACAGATAAAACGGTAATAAAAATATAACACACACACACACACACACACACACACACACACACACATATATATATATATATATATATATATATATATATATATATATATATATATGTATGTATGTATAATAGCAGGGAGCCGCTTCGATTGCCTGGATTGAATGGTGATCAACGAATGTTTCGCACACCCATATTTTATTGTTATCTTAATCGGGGAAATCGCCTATTTTGAAATCAAATCGACGGATTATCTGCTCAAGTTGGAGATTCATCGATGTGCGCGAGGAGAGATACTTCACGTTCTCTCCTTAGACCACAATACATTTAGTCTACATTGCATCGAAGAAAAGCTACTCTGGATTTTTTAAAATTATTTTTATATACATATAACTGTTTTTATCAGTGTGTAAAATGCAAAAAGTAAACCATCGTGATTCTATTATGCTCTAAACAGACACATTCATTTTGAATGCCCCCCGAACGTACTATTAACATTTATATACTTGATATTTCTGCTTGTAATGTGATAATGGCTTCAATTAAGTTTGAAAAAAAAGCCAAGTATCATCATGCAATCGTGCTTAAAAAAGAAATCTTCATTTCGAACGCGCTCTTGTCAATGCAAAGAACCTACTGTTGATTTTATATGCCTGGCCGTACTGCTTGTGCAATAAGAAAACTTTTCAAATGCACTTTAATGTTAGGCCGTGTCGGCTGTTTTATTTCGTCAAGATCATCTGACATTTCTTTCATCTGGTGTTTTCGATTATCGATTACGGATACTTTTCGAAGATAATCCGATGCAAAACATATTTAAGAACTCAGCTTGGCATTTGCATTAAATTTTAAAAAAATTGGTCCAGCTCATTTGTAGTTTTGCTGCTTCATCATTTACAGCAATCAATTAGTAGGCAAAAAGAAAAAATGATGGAATATCCTATAAATGAAATTGTACCATTCAATTAATGCCGAAAAGATGTTAAGAAGATTCTAATTTCAAAGATCATCCTTTGAATGTGGCGTTTAAAACTAGCTATCAATATTTTTATCAACTACGCTGTCGAAATATTGATGGTTTTAACAATTGCTGATTTGTCTAGTTTTCATTACATCTGGCGATTCATTATTGATAATTATGAGCCGGGTTTGTTTCTATATATTTTATTTACTATTTTTACCCGTAAAAAAATCCTGATATTTTCACTTGCGTATATTTTAGAAATTTTAGAAAGTTTAAACAAAACAAAAAAATTAACATTGAAATGTTTACTTTTGAGTTCTCGTTGGGCAATTGTCACACTTTTATACGGGGGGGCTACAATTGCGCACAATCAAAACACGGTTTAGGCAGAAATATAATGTTATCTGGTTTATCACATTTTGTTGGTTGTTTTTGTTTTACGGCATATCGACCTTTTTCAGGTTATTTAATGCCGAATCTAGTTATTTTGAGGAACGATTTTTAATGGAGTATATTTTTTTAGTCAGATTCCATGTAACCCATAGTTGGGACCCTAGCAGGTACTACCACTCTGGGTCAGAGTGGACCTGTGATCAATGGCAATTAAAGTGTCGCTCCACACTCCCCAAGGCCCGCAAGGTGGTGCCTCACCATCGGATATAGTTTTAGGTCATATCCAGGACCATCACATTTTGTGATGAATTACTTATCTTTCTTATATTCCGTAATTATAGAATATTTCTCGACATTTCTTGAATCTTTGTGACCACTAACAAAACGGTGGCAGTCTTCTGCGATGTGTTGAATGGTTCAATTAGATTCATTGACGAATTAAAAAAGAAACCTCGTCTGATTTTTATATCCGTATTTGATATAATGCCTAGTCTGAAGATTAAACATTTAAGTTGTTCACGTCATTGCAAAATTTGATTATTACACTAGTATAAAGTTTGCAGTGTCTACCATATTTCCTTGTTCAGTTCATACATTTCCAATTTTATTAAAAAAAAATGGACTGATCCAATGAATCTGTTATTGTGCTTTTAGCGCAATATATCGTTTACGTAGGTGGTATGTTAGACTGTAACGAAGCTTTTTCAAATTAATTTAATAAATACTATTATGAATACATTTTTACCTCTTAAAATACGAAGCAAATGTGATTTCGTTTCTTCTTCATGATTGTAAGTTATATTATTGAAACGTTCTACAAAGCGTTTTCAGCTTTACACATTGTGCTCCCTATGATATAATTCCATATCTTTTCTATTGATAAGTAAGCAATAGTTTTTCTTCGTGTTATTATTTTTTAGCCTAAGTCGCTTGATGTAACATTTCTTTGTTGATAGGTTTTTTTTTTTATAGGGATTTTGATTTCTTTAAAATCATCGGGTTTGGACTGACATTATTCCATTTTCCTTTTCAAAAACGGAGGTCCTTGCTCAAAATCCTACATTCATTTCACCGTTTCCATAAAGGCTATATGTGTTCTTAAAAGTCCAGGATAAAATATTATGAATATGTATTACAAAAAATATTAATTCATTATCCAGGCAGCATCAGCCGTATAGCGTAATGGTGAGAAGCCTTGGCTGTCATTTGGGCGGTCGGGTTTCGATCTGGCTTGAGGCAGTTGCCTGTCTAGCCGCATTGATGAGCTGTGAAACAGCGAAACAGTACTGTATGTGGATGACTGTATATATATATATATATATGTGTGTGTGCGTATATATGTGTGTATAGTCCGTTTAGTATATATATTATAAATATTTTATAGGTTTTTCGAATTAAATTTGGCGTTTTCTTTGAATCCTCTGTTTCCACGTCTGCTTTTTCTCCTTACTGTTTGCGACATTTCTCATCTAGTTCCATTTGCTTTTACCGTTGACATTATTAGTAAGTCGCACATACTGCTTTTGAATTCTTCCATTTTTATCTTTAGAATTCGGAAACAATCAACGTGTTTACAAAGCCTGCATGCACATATGCGAACCAGAAAATAAATTCATATATTTATTTTTTTTATAAAGGTAAAAATAATCTTAATATATCTAGTTATTCCTGGGGAAAACTGTATAATATAAAGAAAAAGTCGACGACTTTTTTTATATTATCAAGGGATTTTGATTTCTTTAAAACCATCGGGTTGGACGTACATTATTCCATTTTCTATTCTCAAAAACGGAGGTCTTTGTTCAAAATCCTACATTCATTTCACCGTTTCCATAAAAGGGTGCATGTGCTATACAAAGTCCAGAATAAAATATTATGAATATGTATTCAAACAATATTTTATATACATAATATATGTGTGTGCGTATATAGTGTCTCAGCTCTAAGGCTTCTCCAATCTTTCTATTTCTTTCTTTCCTTTGTGGAGACTATTCCGCTAACCACTCGTTTCTTTGGCTTGTTCCTCCCAACTCTCGACATTGATGTTCATTGCCTTCAGGTGCCGCTTTGTTACATCTTTGTAGCGAGGCTTCTGACCTCCTACCTTGCGGGTTACATTTTCCAGTTCCCCGTAGACGATCATCTTTGGAATTCGGTTTTCTTCCATTCTAGTAATGTGCCCGATTCATCGTAGTTGCATAGTAGCAAGGGTAGCTTCCACACTATTTAGATTTGCTCTTCTGAGAACTTCCGTGTTTGGAAGTTTGACCTTCAGGATCCTTCTCAGTTGTCTCTGTTGGACGGCTTCTAATATCCTTAAGTGTTCTATATACAGAGAGTAGGTATCTGCTGAGTATAGCAGGGCTGGCAGGACGATGGTTTTGTAGACTCTGCACTTCGTCTCTAACCGGATACCAGCCCTTGTCCAGAGCCTCTTTTCTAGCTTACAAAGGAGACACATGCGCTTTGAATTCGGCAGTTTATTTCTTTGTCAGCAGGGTTATCAGTGCTTAGAGTGATTCTAAGGTATTTGAAGGTTTCAACAACTTTGATTGTTATTATAGGCTCTTGCGGATCATTGTTATCTGGTGAGGGCTGATACATCATTTCAGTCTTCTCTATATTGATTTGCAGGCCTATCTTCCCAGGTGTTTGAGATAAAATATCAACTATCCTTTGTATCTGAGCTTGATTGTGAGCTATCAGAGCAGTATCGTCTGCAAACAGTAGTTCTGTTATCAGCTCCTTCCTTGTCTTGGTCTTGGCCTTCAGTCTTGCAAGGTTGAACAGTTTCCCACCGGAGCTTGTGTGGATTAAGACACCTTCTTCGATGCTTTGATGAAGCAGCATTAAGACGGATGTCAGAAATAGTATGAACAGTGTTGGGGCCAGTACGCACCCTTGTTTGGTGCCGTGGTTTACTTCCAAGAGTTCACTTTCTAGATTCTCTATTACAACTCCTCCTTTTGTTCCTTCATGAAATTGTTTGATAATTCTCACGAAGTGATCGGGGCATTTAAACTCTTTAATGACCTTCCACGGCATTTTTCGATCAACTGTATCAAATCCTTTACAGAAGTTTACAAAAACTATGTAGAGCTCCTGGTACTGTTCAGTGGCTTTTTCTTGAATCTGCCGTAAGCTGAAGATAATATCTATTGTAGATCCTTCATGCCTGAATACACACTGTGATTCTGTTAGGACTCATTCCGCCAGTCTTGCTAGCCGTGCTTGCACCACTTTAGCCATTATTTTCCTGGGAATGGTCAGCAAAGATATACCTCAGTAATTGCTGCAGTCTTTGTGATAACCTTTGTTTTTGTAGATTGGGATGATCATGACATCTTTGAATTCTTGTGGCAGTGTTTCTTGTTGCCAGCATTTTGCTATTAGTTGGTGAAGTTTTCTCATGAGTTGTTCTCCACCGAACTTGTATATTTCAGCTGGTATGCCGTTAATTCCTGTAGATTTGTTCATTTTTAGTTTTGTCAATTGCTTTTCTTACTTCGCCAAGAGTTGGTGTGTCATTTGCTAGGGAAGACTGTTATGTGGCTTAAGATCTCCTCATTCGTATTAGAGTGCACATTCAGTAGGGTGCCGAAGTACTCTTGCCATCTTGGAATTATCTGTTTTGGTTGGGTCAGTATGGAGTTTCCATCTTCTGATAAGAGGATGTAAGCCATATGGGCTCTAGGGCCATACACTTCCTTCAGTGATCTGAAAGACCCCTGCAGAATTGTTTTCCTCCGCTTGCCACTGCATATGTCAGCCTTTTTCAGCCACCAGGTGTGTTCTATTTCTCTTAGTTTTTTTCTGGACTTCTGCCCTCACTTGTTTCAGCTTCTTCTGGTTTGCTCTAGTCGGGTTGCTTAGTTTTGATTTAAATGCTTGGTTTCGTTCATTCTCATTGAACCAGTATATATATCTCACACAAATATATATATGTGTGTGTGAGAGAGTGTTTATAAATATATGTATATGTGTGTATATATATATATATGTATGCATATGTGTATGTATATAATTGTATATAGGTACTAGTGCACGTATTGATCCGTGCTGAAATAATAACATTATTATTTAAAAAGCCATTCTTAACATGGGAAGGGGAGGGTGTTTCGTACCTATACTATATTTTACCTTACAATTGAATAAAAAAAACATATCATAAAACTTTAATTAAACCCGGAAATACGATTTAAAAAATAGCGCGGATCAGTAAATGCATTAGAATCTGTATATACATGCATATATATAAATATATAAAGAGAGAGAAAGGAAAAGGGTTATATGTATATATATATATATATATATATATATATATATATATATATATATATATAAAGGTTAATTGACATACGAAAGAAATAACGGAAATGAAGAGAAACCCCGTAATAGTCTATCATAAATAAATATGAATGATAGTATTTAACCTGTAACTGTAGATAGGGAGATAGAGGATATTATGGCCAGCAAATAGTAACTAAATTTGAAGTTATTTCTTTCCTTTTTTTTTAATGTAACCGTCTTTCATTCGATCCCCACGCGTGGCCAACTAATCACAGTTTTCTAGTTACTGTCATGGTTTTTATCTTCGGGTGATTTTAAGATTTTTTATACTTTCATACCCAACAAGCAAAGTATATTGAAAGGGAGATATATAATAGTGTCTGTTTATTAAGGATCACACCTAGAGAGACATTCCAGGTACTGAGTTGAGCAACAAGAAGTATTTTTATGTTATATTTAAGTTTTTGTATGTTACTAGAACAATGAAAGCGTGGAAATAGAAGATTTTTTCAGGCTAACCTTTCGAGAAGAGAAATTAATAGTGTAGAAGTTTCCCATCATTAGATAGAAGATATTATTTTGCAGTTTGCCGGGTTACTCGGGTATATTTACATTGCGAGTGCAATTCACTTGAGAACATTTAAGTGCTTGTGATTGAGATTGTCGGACTGACTTCCTCATCTTGGTTGTTATAGTCACAACGTTTCAGCCGTTTTGCCCTCCGGCCTTCATCAGGTGTTTTGTATCGAACTGGGGAACCGTTTGTTAGGAGTCTCGAACCCAACACTTTATTATTATTACGGGGGTACCGTGTTCGGACTCCAGCTAGGCCATAGTTAGGATATAGTTGCTGATTCTCTATTTTGAATGTTACTTTTCACTGTCTTCGTTCAGGATTGAACTCAGCACCTTTGGGTAACTGTAAACTTTGACACAACATCTAGGACAACTCGGCTATATGTCACTAGGACATACAGACAATTACTATTGAAGTGCTTGTAAAACAAGCAAAGTGGTGCAACGTTGCAGCGATGAACCAGAGGATTGAGCTTGGTTGGCAGTGCGGAACCTATGAGGTTAGAGAGTGGTTGGGAGAGAATGTAGCAACGCTTGGCTAGTTTAGTAGTGAAATAAAATTTCTAAAGTGCTGAAAACTTTATAACTCGAATTCATCTGATAATTGTATAAAAATTAGTGGGCCAACTCATCTCTCATTCGACATTGGTGTTGCTGAAATAAAATAATTTACTCGCTTAGCAAATCTTAGTAAAGCGATTAGTCTACCAGAAAAAAATACAGAAATGAAATTAGGCTGTCTCTTCTTATCTCGAAATTGTTTCCTATTGCCATCCTCTTGCATTTAGGCGACTATAAATGCATGCATGCAGCGGTTCTGTTGTTTTAAACAGCGTCGACGGCCATGGCTCTCCAAATTGTAGAGCCATGGTAATCTCGGGAAGACAAGTAGAGGAGGTAGTTTCCCGTTTCTTTCCGTCTTCATTCGGATTGTGTTTCTCACCTCCGTGAGTTAAACGCACCGTCAGATACCAGCCTGGAAATTTCTACGACTCGTCGTGGTACATATAGCGTCTAACTTTCCCAAATGGTCCCCCTATCGGGTACTGGGTAGGCTCACCGTTGCTTAACTTCGGTGGTCTGGTGAGAACCGGTGTGTCAATCTGACTGTGCCGTATACAGAGTGACAAAAAATACATAGAAAATATATCTAGAACATATCTGGAGAACGGAGAAAAAAAAGGCTAAACACCCTATTGTGTTGATGTGATGTTTTGAATATAATAAACTAGTTATGACCAAAGTTTCATTTCATTCGGACAAAACACTAAGAAACGGGGCCTAATAAGAGTGGTCTCGGTTTTTTTGGGTCACCCTGTATTAAAAAATAACAAATAGGAAATATAGATACCGGCTTACATAAGCGAGTTTACGTAATGCAGATATCTTTATTCACTATGTATTATGGGTCGCTCGGTCACTCTCTAAAAGGTATCGTATATTTCCCTATCGCGACATAAGAGTACAAATACTAAACTAAAAAGAAGAAAATACTAATCTAAAAAAAATTTAAAAAACATTGGTTTATTTAGGTAAATCAATGATTTTCTTTCTTCCAAGCCCATGGCTAAACCGCATCAGACGCATTTAGGCAAGGTCTTCACCTTTACAGCAACACTTTATAATTCATCTACCTTTATACTTGTTGATATCTGCCCTTTTTCACACACCACTATCAATTATATAAGCTTTTTGTACTCCAATAGTCCTGCTGTTAAATATTAGTCACAGTATGCCAATTGTGATTAAGTCAGCTTGTATGAAATTTTACATAGGTGCATTAAGTGCATATCATAATGACCTGGATCTGTAAAATACAATCATTACTAGGGTTGGGACAACAGCATATTTTTTCATTGTTTTGACTCTCAAGTTGTGTATCGGTTGATATCTTACATTCTTTTATATAAAGTGATGTGGTTCTCAGTTGATTACCTATGTCTTACCCAGTCGGATATATACTCAAGAGTCAAAACAATTAAAAGAATATGATGGTGTTATAGCCGTGAAACAAGGGTATCAGTCAATATGACAGATGACGTCACTTTTGTCTAGTTGAGAGAAAATCATGGTTTTCTAATTTACCTGTCTGTGAAAACCGAATAGAAGACATCGGATAATGCGAATCTGCCACGAGGTGAGGGGGATAATATCGAATGTAGAATGCAAATTTTGATAAAAAAGTGCGAAATACTGGATTAGCTTAATATATCTCCGCATGTAAAAATTTCACTTAAGTCAAAATGTTCATTAAATACTTAGCTAAAAAAAAAAAAAACTTAATTTCATACTCCGGTTTGAGTGTACTTTCTTAAAAAATAAAACCTTTAAGAACCTCTCAACGGACGCCTTCTTGTATCCTTCAGCAATGAAAAAAGCGACGGTCACAAAAATTAGACGACTATAAAATAAGTAAAAATAAAAGAGGCTCGCATTTAAATAATAACCGGATGAAGACATTGAGTTATTAAAAAAAAAATAACACTATTTATAAGACAAGTCTTATGATGAGGCAATATTTTCAAAGCTTTAGTAAGCAAAGTGTCTTTATTTGATTACTCTGCTTGCAGCGGTATTCTGATCTGTGGATGAAATACCTATTATTTACGGGATATCTTTTACACAGTATAGACTTACAAAACAAATGAATATATATACTTCGCACATAAGAGATCATACATTTACAGTATGAATAAATATCTGAGATATAAATAAAAACTTGAACGAATGGAGAAATAAAGGGAATAGTTTAATTTTCTCTTGTTACATGATAAGGGCTGTCCCCTGTTCATGTAAGTATAAAAATAGAGAGATTAGTTAAAATGGAAATAAGAGAAAGCAGAAATCGAACCCTGGACATAAGTTTTAAAGAACAATAGGTTTAAATGGAATGTCCAGTAAATTGTTAATTCGGATGAAATAAATGATAAATAAACTATTCAATTGTTAAAAGAATGTGGATAATAAAATATGAGTTAAATAAATTAGATATGTAGGTTAAATTCCTTTGTGGAAACAAACAAGGAAAATAGGTTATTGGGAAATCAATGTCGAAAACGTGCAAAGTCGCGCATGTTGAGACACGTGAATTTTGCTCACGTGGCCGGGATGCATGGAGTTCTCAATATAGCAGGTGGGAGTTAGTTGGTCGAGAGAGAGTCGGAGAGAGTCGGAGAGAGTCAGAGACAGTCAGTGAGAAAACTCAGAGACAGGCGGACGTCTGAAGCGAGACGTTACTTCAGAAACTAAAATGTGAAACTTTGAGTCCTTAATGAGGAAGTCGACCGGTCGTCAGAAAATAAATTCATCATGTGTTTGTGATAAAGCTCATCTTTGTGTTTGTGATTTCTACAAAAAGGTAAATTGTATTGTTATTATATGTCTGTGTTATAAAATGTCATTACAACAACATCTCTCTCTCTAAGATACAACATCATATGTAATAAGACAAGAACTCTCACTAAGACTCATATCATTACTAATAAGAACTCTCACAAGAAAAAGCATCACTTATAATAGTCTCTCTCTAAGACTCTTTAATGAAACAACTATATAACACTCTGTTTATTTCCTGTTATTTTCATATCATATGTTTATCGAGGATATTTATTATTTTTACTATAAGATATCACTTGCACAATAAAATGCTGCATTATCACTAATATAACTCCCGGACAACGCGGAGTAGATTTTCTTGTATACAACAGCACTACAAAAAATTAAAGTTCTGTCTTCTGGACACAACGGCATTTACAACACACATGTCCCATGTAGGCTATTGAGCATCCGGAAAATAACATATAACGCGTGTTCATTGTACTACTGTAAAATTGCTTTATTGTGCTCTCTTAGAAAACCGAGGCGCAATGAATATCTTTTTTCCGGGGCAATATTGGGAAATCAAAACAAAAACTGTTGTAGAAGAGACAAGATTCGACATTAGGAAATGAATAGACCTGACATGCTGTAATATATATATATGTATATATATATATATATATATATATATATATATATATATATATATATATATATATAAACGTAAGAATGTGAGTACGAGGACACTTCTAAACCTCTTGAGTATATACTCAATAAATGTTTATCTACAGGCTTGAAATTTGATTATACTATGTTCAGATATGTGGAAAAATTTATAATCGTCTATCATCCGGAAATAGGGCAGCTAAGGGGTCAGAATTAAAACATTGGGGTGTAGCAGTAATCGGGGTTTTATCTGCTGTTTCATGAATACACATGCGTGAATAGTTCATAATACAAATTACTTATGCTAAGAATGAGTAATTTTACAACACGTTTAAAAGAACGTGTCACATTGGTATAATGGTTATCGTAGCTGACTCGCTGTCTTTAAGTTTGGGAGTTGATTTCAGCTCGAGTATTATTTCTTTTCTTTTTACTTAAAACATTTGAACGGTTTTGAAAAAAAAAAACATAATTCTCGCATGCATATTTATCAGTTTCTTTCCGGTTCTTTTACTTCATTTTGTCTATAGGAATATCACGATACGTTGAACACCTACGCTATTCCTGTTTATAATAAACTAGCCGGGGTGCCCAGCGTTGCCCGCGTGTTTTGGGGGATATATGTTGAGCAAAAAAAAGTGGTAGTAGGCAGGCAGATTCGAATCCGTACCGCGAAGGATGAAAAGAACGTTAAAAAACGTGCCGTTTTTGCTGATGCGCCCATCGCCAAACCGGAAGCGACGAATGTTTAAATTGAGGCTAGTCAATCGGAAAGGGAGGATGACTTTCGAAAATATCGGCGAAAAAACGACTCCTCCATGTAAAACATCACTCTTGGGGGTGAAGGAATTAATTTTGGGGGTCAATTTTTCGATATTTATCATCCGAGGGTCAGGCTTCAAAACGAAATCGATCTCGTGAAAATCCTTCGCCTCTGCGAAAGTTTTAGGCAAACATGCAAAGATATATACATACATAAATACATACATAATTACATACATTTAAACAGACAGGTGAGATTTATATTATAGATGAGAAATATAATATTTATGCGTATTTTACGACCGGGCAACGGCGGTCGGCCTGCTATTTTAAAATAAAATAAAATAAAGCATTATTTAGTATTATATAGCGTTTACTATATGGTAATATTTCTTTAATTCTAGTATATATCAAATTGGTATTACATTTGTGTTAGTACATTTTAAATGACTCTAATGTCTCCATCATTGGAAAATTCCATTCCAGGTTCCAATGCTTGTCACGTAATATATTGATTAATGTGAGGACATTCAATTTACATCACAAAGACTTCGGAGTTCGTACTTCGCATACAATGTAGATTTCTTGTCACAAAATGAAAAATTTGAAAGAATGGCCAAATATGTCATTTTTTCTGCAGACATGGAATAATCAGATTTCTTTTTATTCCTAATACAATTAACCGCGTGTCTTTCGTCGTATGCATTCGGGTGTCTATAGATAAAAATCGGTTTCAGATTGCATAAAAAGTGATCTTATATTTTTGTTACTATATGTTATTAGCATTACTAATACTACAGTTATGGTTTTACTCATTAGAACATTTTTATCTCAATCTTTTTTTTACAAGTGATAACAATGATGGTAACAGATGTTAGAGACATTGGGATTTGGTCTGGCAAATACATCCCCTTGGAAGTGTTCTCTCTACCATTCTAGTCGAAGTAAGTATACTACTATCCCTGCTAGCATACTAGCGGACGGTCCACGGTCATTTTTCTGTAGTAAGAAATGTTGGTGACGCCAGTATCTATATGCTCAGCTCTATAATAAAGATATATATATATATATATATATATATATATATATATATATGTAGAGAAATAAAAAGGAACACACTGATTGGTTCATCAACGTTTCGTTTTTATTTCGAGACTTCCTAAAAGACGAAACGTTGATGAACACATGATTCGGTATGTTCCTTTTCATTTCTCTATTTTGTCGAAATACTATTTCCACATTATTCTCATCATTATATGTATATATATATATATATATATATATGTGTGTGTGTGTGTGTGTGTGTGTGTGTTTATGTGTGTGTACTATTATATAAAAGAACTTTGTATGTCTGTGCGTCTGTGAGTTGGTTCCCTATAAAGCCAAAAACGGTTTAGCTGACGTTTATTAAATTTTACACGAAAACACTTTATGTATCTGACAGTGTTCTTAGAAAGCTCATTTCATCGGAGGGCCTTTGATCAGTATCGATAATCCACGAGTAAAATAATCCGATGAAAGAAAGAACAGGCGATTGTGACAGCCTAGCATAACAAGTGCATTTGAGGAGTTTTATTACCACACAAGCAGTAAGGCCAATCATATAAAATAAATAGTAGGTTCTTTGAGAAATAATGACGGGCGTTCAAAATAAACGTTTCTATTCCGAGCACAATTGAAGCATGATACTTGACTTTTGCATTTTAAACTTATCTTCACACCATTATATATAAAAATAATTTTATAAAATCTAGAGTAAGGTCTCTAGAGTGCAATATAGACTGAAATGTGTTGTGTGTAGGCATGTGAAGCCTTCTCCGGCGAATTGCAAGTAATCCTCAACTACAGCAGGCAATCGATTGATTTGATCGAAAAATCTGCGATTTAACCGATTTCGATGACAATAAGAATCATGGGGGTTTGAAACATTCGTTGATCATCATCCAATCCCGGACAATGTCAGGGTTCCCTGCTAGTATATATAAATGTATATATATATATATATATATATATATATATATATATATATATATATATATATATAATAGTTACTAAACCATGTTTGAAAAAGAGCTAAAAACATATTTAATTTTAAAAAGGAAACACTAAATAAGTGGATAGTCCTTAATCCGCGGAGTTTCGAAGAATTACTTTCCTTCTCGTCAGAAGGTAGCATTTAGCAAAATGCATGATAGGATTTTGCTTGCAAAAGTATTTGATGAAACTACAAGTAAGTAATAGATCTTACTTGATAACAAAAGAATTAAGCAGAGGGACTATGGTGAATAAAAACGTGATTTCACGTGAATGGATAGCCTGGTGAAGGGTAAAGTATCCAAGGACGGTAAAATCTAAAAATGCAGAATCCAAGAAAGTTGGTAAAATTTCCATTCGCACAAGTAAAATCCAAGGGAATCGTGCCATTGGAAGATGGTCCAAAGTAATCCAAAAGGAAGAAATCCGTGGAATAATTCACAAATAGGTACAAAGAAACGGGAATGAAATCCAATAATATTATTAAGAGAAAGATAAAAATTACGTAAAAAAACATGTAAGAAATGTAAAACTGTCGACGCGAGGCTTAAGTAAGCATATATATATATATATATATATATATATATATATATATATATATATATATATATAGACATATATATATGTCTATATATATATATGTCTGTATATATATATGTCTATATATATATATATATATATATATAGTCCAAATTTAACATATAATCGCCGTAATTTAGAACAAATATACGAAATTAGGACCCATATACATTTCTTCAACAAGGATGATGCAAATTTTAAAAGCACGGGGGGGTATTTAATGCCCGATGTAGTTTTAACAGAATGAAAATGCGTTAAGATACGTAAACACGTTGTATTTTTTCAAACATATCTGATGAGATGTAACTATGAAAATTTTTAACTGATATAAAATTTAAATCGTCTGATTTACGTCGAAACAATTGTAATATCCGAAAAAATACAAATATGAAGCTATTCCTTTTTGTTATTTTTGCTTTTTGCCAATATATATATATATATATATATATATATATATATATATATATATATGGGTGTGTGTGATGGTCTCTCCCGTCGATTTCGAAACATGAGATTCCGCCAAAACAACTAAGTTGTTCGGAAATCCACACAAATGATTTGTTTCTAGTGGTGAAGGCTTTGTGTAGAACAAACCACACTTAATGCTATTACAGCTAATCTTTGTCGGTGCAAATAACTGCCACAAGACAAAGCACAAAGTACAATGAAGGTTTTTACATCAGAATTACCTTCTTCTAGATTCATGTATTAACTAAGATTTAGGGTGCATCGCTATCAGTGAATTAATGCGCCTCCAAATCTACACCTTGAAATTTCTACGACTCGGCGCGGGACATACAGCGCCTAGCCTTCTCAAGTGGTCACCCATCTGGTACTAGCCAGGCTCAATGTTTCTTAACTTCGGTGATATGGAGAGAACCGGTGTCTCACCGTGATTGGGCCGTATATTATATATATATATATATATATATATATATATATATATATATATATATATATATATATATATATATATATATATATATATATATATATATATATATGTGTGTGTGGGGGTATATTCTCATGTTATTGTGTCTTCTACTTTTTTATGGCAAGTCAAATGTAAAATACTATAACAAATGTAAAATGCTATAACAAATGTAAAATGCTATAACAAATGTAAAATGCTATAACAAATGTAAAATACTATAACAAATGTAAAATACTATAACAAATGTAAAATACTATAACAAATGTAAAATGCTAATTTTGCCTTTAAAAACGTTCCATCTAATTAGACTCGTTTAGTTTTTAGTCTTTACTTGCTGTGTAAAATTTTATATGTTCACCTTGCTGTTGTTTGTTGATGAAAACTTTCTATTGATGTTTATTCCCGATGCTGATGATGAAATTTCAGTCAAATAAAATAAGGTATCAATGCAAAAGCAATCGCAAACTAATTGGTTTTGATATTCTAATTCTTGGAGCCAAAGAAAATGAATAAAAAAAATAATACTACCTATATATCTATATGTATGTAAATATATGGACAGCTCGTTTGCAAAACGCAGTAATGACATTTTTCAAAATTAAGAAGCTATTACTACCAAACTGGGTCAATCTAATACACAATCGCACTTTAAAAATAATATTTTACACAACGTTATACACGCTTAATATTACAAGGGGCGTTTTGACATTATGCCTCCCATTTTCAGCCTTAATGGATCAGATGGAATTGGCTGAACTCATGCATTTGTTATATTAAAGTTTAATCTCTCTGTTGGATATATTGACGGTGTGAGACTCTAACAAAGAAATACCTATAATAGACTGGTATTAAATTCCTGAGAAAAGTTCATGAAGACTGGTGGTAACAGCGTAGAAAAAAAGATTATAGATCGCAAAATGTCGTTCGTTTTAATGATACTACTCCCGTCATCGTATCTCTTCAACTTCTTGAATTAAAAAAGGAAGTTTTGTTTATAAACGACTCTTATTCATTCTTTATAAGTGAACAGATAGATCTTTTAGTTAAAATTTATCAGGGATATATCCAAATAACACGTCTTATCAGAAAGTGACATTTACTCAATATGCCATGCAACAAAAAAATGAAAAGTGTTTCTTTGCATAAAACTAAAAACGCCCCTATTTCTCAAGAAAGGTAGAAGTGAAGTAAATTTCAATTCAACCCTGATATATCTGCCAATGTTATATAATTAACATGAGAAATCAGTGTCTATTTTTCACATGGTTATCGAGCAAAATCTAGACATGATCA
>NC_136486.1:105694673-105829673 GCF_053919585.1 Euprymna scolopes | reverse complement strand
TGCCACATTTATATGCAAACCAATGCAAAAATATAGTGAAGTGCTAAAAGATCATCGAAACATTGATTATTCTAGGAATTTGTAAATTGAGAACACCAATAATAAAGAACAACGAACTTCAATGTGGTTTCATAGTACAATTAATATCTTATATACTACTAGATAATTGAAAGCGTTTGACAGGGTCTAAGTTCAGTGAAATGATTTTAGTTAGAAAAAATATCGAGTAAAAGAGAATATTGAAATAAGATGTCTTTTGTCAGAGAGAAAGACAGAAATCTTTATATGTAACAAATTCCAGTTTTTCTTCGAGGGATACAAGTAAATTATTCTTTAAAATAGATGCCTTTCGGCAAGAGAATGATTCTAGAGATTTTGCTGTAGTCAGTAGTAGTAAGCGTCTTAGCGACTGATAACTCAACTGTTTGATCATCTGCTTAACCATCTTAACTTCATAACATTTTGGAGAGATTCCGGAACGTTCTAAAATATTGAATGTTAACGTATTCCATTTGGAAAGATTCCGGAATCTCTCCAAAAAGAACATTTTATATTCAATAATAATGTAATAGTTTTAATAGTAATAGTTTTAAATTTTAATATTATTATCTTAATACCTTTATGAGAAAAAATGTCCTCCCATGTCACTTTTCTAATATTATTCCCGTTTTTTTTTTTCACGCATTGACTGTTTGAAAGTTAAAAAAACCTTCCTTTACATAGTTACTAGTGAAGCACCTTCCCAACTTGCAAGGTTTGGGTAATATTTTAATTAGTTTCAAACCAATCATCTCAGAGTTCTGGATAAACTTTACTACTGGTTTTGCGTTATTTCAAAAGAATTTACAACGCTGGTAACGATTACTGGTCTTCACAAAAATGTAGGTGATAATAAGTCTCCCCGAGGTCGGAGTACTCTTCGCTATCATACTGGGAAGTTCTGGTTAGTACTTTTTTGCTTGGATTTTCCAGAACGCCCAAAATCTATCATTTGGTAGTTTATTTTCTTTCTTAGAAATTATTAAAGCGTCTGGTCTTTCTGCTTGAACTATCCTGCCTCAAAGGATTTAATGGTTTGCCAGTACTATCTACGGTTTGGCCCTGGTCCATTTTTCTGTATGCATGACTCGCAATCGTTTGAGGAGTTCCAACTCTACTGATTTCCCATGCACACATATCTGTTCTGTACTTGAATCCGTTTTCTGCCAGTTTTGGTCCAAATCAAAGTGTAGTATCTGTTCCGGCAGATTCTGCAAGCTATGACTAGCTATAACTAGCTATGACTAGCAAAGACCAGATGTGGGGGCAACCCCACATGCCTGACCTTTAACCAGCTCCCATTTCCCACCTCTCCGGAGCTGGTCCCCTTTTTCCTTCCCTCTCCCTTCACTCCTCACATTAAAAATCGGCCTTGTGCCTAATTTGCTCGGTGGGTGAGCAAATAAATACCATCTGTTCCGGCAGATACTGCAAGCTATGACTAGCTAGGACTAGCTATGACTAGCAAAGACCAGATGTGGGGGAAACCCCACATATCTGACCTTTAACCAGCTCCTATTTCCCACCTCTCGGGAGCTGGTCCCCTTTTCCCCTTCCCCCTCCCTTCACTCCTCACATTAAAAATCGGCCTTGTGCCTAATTTGCTCGGTGGGGGAGCAAATAAATACCATCTGTTCCGGCAGATGCTGCAAGCTATGACAAGCTATGACTAGCAAAGACCAGATGTGGGGGCAACCCCACATGCCTGACCTTTAACCAGCTCCCATTTCCCACCTCTCGGGAACTGGTCCCCTTTTTCCCTTCCCCCTCCCTTCACTCCTCACATTAAGAATTGGCCTTGTGCCTAATTTGCTCGGTGGGTGAGCAAATAAATACCATCTGTTCCGGCAGATGCTGCAAGCTATGACTAGCTAGGACTAGCAAAGACCAGATGTGGGGGCAACCCAACATGCCTGACCTTTAACCAGCAACTATTTCCAACCTCTCGGGAGCTGGTCCCCCTTTCCCTTCCCCCTCCCTTCACTCCTCACATTAAAAATTGGCCTTGTGCCTAATTTGCTCGATGGGGGAGCAAATAAATACCATCTGTTCCGGCAGCTACTGCAAGCTATGACTAGCTATGACTAGCTATGACTAGCAAAGACTAGATGTGGGGGCAACCCCACATGCCTGACTTTTAACCAGCTCCCATTTCCCACCTCTCGGGAGCTGGTCCCCTTTTTCCCTTCCCCCTCCCTTCACTCCTCACATTAAGAATTGGCCTTGTGCCTAATTTGCTCGGTGGGTGAGCAAATAAATACCATCTGTTCCGGCAGATACTGCAAGCTATGACTAGCTAGGACTAGCAAAGACCAGATGTTGGGGCAACCCCACATGCCTGACCTTTAACCACCTCCCATTTCCCACCTCTCGGGAGCTGGTTCCCTTTTACCCCTTCCCCCTCCCTTCACTCCTCACATTAAAAATCGGCCTTGTGCCTAATTTGCTCGGTGGGGGAGCAAATAAATACCATCTGTTCCGGCAGATACTGCAAGCAAAGACCATATATGGGGGCGACCCCACATATAAGACCTTGGTCAATGTAGGCGCAACTCTTCATACCAATTGTCACTATCCAGCTCCCCTACTCCCCGGGGAGCTGGTCCCCATTTCCCCTTCACTCCTCACATTAAAAATCGGCCTTGTGCCTAATTTGCTCTGTGGGGGAGCAAATAAATACCATCTGTTCTTCAGATGCTGCACTTCGTTTTCCTGTTCTCTTTCGGTGGAGGAGAAATCCCTCACGACTGAGACACTTTTTATTTGTGTACCTTTTCTCCACGTTAAAAAACGACCCTGGTGTCTTACTCTGTCCCGTGGGGAGGCATAGTAAATAGGTACATTCACTTAAGTGGTTAACTATATCGTATTTTTGTATAGTTTACATTTGCTGCTTTGCTTTTTTTTTCATTTATATAAGCTTTAATGTAGTTAGTTATAATTGCATTATTTTGCAGCTGTTAGTAGCAATTCCGTTTCTCTGTTAAAGTGTCATTTTTTTTAATCATTTCTATTCGTTCTAATGCTCATCTCTTATTTCCTTTCTGAATTGTCCATAGATTTGTTTCTATTCCTTATTTTCGTATTTTGTCTTTTTGTTTCCGGTTTTTGTATTTCCAATATTGTCCAATTTTATAGGGCACCTTTGCTTTTAAATCCCCCGAAATAGTTGTTTATGTGAAATAACTGATGATTTCCAAATAATATTAGAACTAAAGTTAATTCTTGAAAAACAACTAATATAGTGATTGCAAGAAATAAAATCTAGTTAACCTTGAAATTAAAAAAAGTAATACGGTTATAAATGTTGAAAGATCTTCAAATACTATATAGTCATATTCCTATTAATTGGTGTATTTTTCCTGTATTAATATTTATATAAAATTCCTATTTTCTATATATTTTTAAAAATACAACTTTGCTGTATGAGTCATAGAATCACATTCATCTGCAAACGATCTAGCTAATTTGCGTATTCTTTTAAACATTCATTTTAATTAATTCCTCATTAATTTTTTTTTAATTTCTCATTCATTTTTAGTCAACAATTACGTGTAATTATACTCATGCAGATATTCTACATGATTTATACTTGCGCAATATTTGTGTAAAAAGTTATAGTAAACACAAACCCCTTTCTGTATATATTTTTATGCGTATATATATATATATATATATATATAATTATATATACATATATATAATCATATATATATATATATATATATATATATATATATATATATAGCCAGTAGAGTTTATTTTCCTAGAAGTAAATCCAATGAAACAACACGTGTCTACCAAAATAGTGCTCAATGAGTGAACAGAGCAGGTATATTAATTTTATTTATACAAACATTAATGGCTACATATGTGCATACATGTTTCTGTAATCACCCACGTCGGGGGATTACGTCTTCAGGCCAAGAACTACCTTCAAAAGTGACATTTCCACCAAATACATTTTTCTATTTCGTTTATCAAGTTAAAAATACAACCTGGGTGGGAGCCAAAAAAAACAAAAACGGTAAAAGGATGAGTGAGGTCTATGAAGATGATAAACATCTTTTTTCTTTTCCCCCTCCCCCATCTAACTTAACTTTTGGCTTTTTATGGCATAGGGTACATGAGAGTTTCGTTTTCTTGTCTTAGAGTCTGTAAGTTAATAACCTTAGCTATGGTCAACCAAGTACTGACCGGTGCCTTTTTAATCTACCTCCACCCACACATACACGCAACACACACATAACACATCCATACACAGACACTGCCAACACACACAGTATACACACATTAATCCATATATTCAAAAGCGAATCCATGCTAGACACTTTTTGTTTTATTTACTGAAACTAGACAATGATTCTGAAACTACGTAGAAGATAAAGTAAAAGTTACATTAAGGTAAATAAAAAAATATAAATAAATAAAAATAAAAATAAAAATAAAATACATAAATAAATAAATAAATAAATAAAAATAAATAAAAAATAAAAAATATATAAAAAATACAATAAAAAATAAAAAAATAAAAAAATAAGATAAATAAGAATAAAAATAAAATTAAATTAAAACAAATAAACCAACAAAATGTGAATAAATATAAACCCGAAAGTTATCTAAACCCCACATGTACCTATATGCGTGTATCAATACACTTATAAATGTCTAACATTTATCCACACCCGCGCATATATACACACACACACGCATTTCAGACATACAGAGACAAATAATAGTATTTTTCTTTACTTATGTAGCGTGGTAACATCTTCGTATATGCAATATTATGCTACCCGACTACAGACGGGTGTATATATATATATATATATATATATATATATATATATATACACAAACACACACATACATACATACATAAATACATACATATACATATATATATATATACATATACACATACATACATATAAACACACACACAACAGACATACATATACATATCCACACATACATACATATATAACATATATATAAACAACATTCGGACATCCATACATTTTTGTAATCTATATTGTTACAACAATTCTATACGAGGCAGTCTATTCTAATAGTTCAGAAATATACGTGTGTATACATATATCTACATACAATAGACACAGAGACACATCCACATACAAACATACACACAGATACATAGAAACAGATATATATATATATAAACATACAAACATACATGCATACGTAAAATACACTTATATATCCAAAGTCACACAAATATAGACATATATATATATACATGCATACATGTACCGTGCCACCAAATGATACATCTAAAGTAGAAACAGACATGAATACACCTACTATATAAATTCACTTTTTCTATCAAATTCCACACGTCTAGTTATGTTTCATGGCCCCATCCGCTTGTTACACTTTCCTAAGTTGTAGGTTTTTACCGTAAAAATTGACACTACGTAAAAATTTATATTGAATTCAGCATGAAGTTCATAGGGTTATCCTCATATTTAACAAAGATTCTTTCGATGGTAAGGCAGGTATACATAAGATGTATCACGACACAATAATAATATATAATAACATATGACAGAAATCAGAGTATTTAGGTTATACAAACCTAGTATATAAGCTTATATATTGTAGTACTTACCTTCATCTTTGCTTATTCACTCTAATACCCTTATTCCTTTCTCTTCCATTCACCCTTCATTCCTTACTTTCTTTCATCTATTTATTTCTTCTATTTTTTTTTTTTTTTTTTTTTTTATATTAATAAATTATTTTTCCTACCCGGGTATATAAAGATCATATATCCATACATGCACACACCCAAAAATATCCATATGCATACATTATTACGAGCTTCACTCAAAACGATCTATTACTCATTTAGTTCAAATATACCTTCATACAGGTACTTATTTCGGCTAGTAATACCATAACTGCTCGATGAAGTAGAATATTAAGTGACTTACGTAACCCATATGGGTATGATTATAGTTGCGACCTCACTTATCCTCTTTGTGGGGGGGTTATTTGATGGGGGTTAGTTGTACTTATAGCAGTTCCATTATCCTAATTTAGAGTTCCTTAAGTGCATGTATTCTGAAATGTTTGCAGGATATAGCAGTTTCTTGTTTAATATTCAATAATTTTTCTCGGTCTTTAAACCTAGTTATCTCAAGTTTTTCTGATAAGCATAATAGACATGGTGAGTTCAATGAGTGGCAAGTATTGGCCCTTCTAATAATATTCCATTCTATACTAGGTGTTTTATTTTCTCTAACTAATTTCCAGTAATATAACGATAAGGAAGTGTCCTTTTCATATGTTTGATTATTCATCGATGAATAATCAAACATATGAAAAGGACACTTCCTTATCGTTATATTACTGGAAATTAGTTAGAGAAAATAAAACACCTAGTATAGAATGGAATATTATTAGAAGGGCCAATACTTGCCACTCATTGAACTCACCATGTCTATTATGCTTATCAGAAAAACTTGAGATAACTAGGTTTAAAGACCGAGAAAAATTATTGAATATTAAACAAGAAACTGCTATATCCTGCAAGCATTTCAGAATACATGCACTTAAGGAACTCTAAATTAGGATAATGGAACTGCTATAAGTACAACTAACCCCCATCAAATAACCCCCCCCACAAAGAGGATAAGTGAGGTCGCAACTATAATCATACCCATATGGGTTACGTAAGTCACTTAATATTCTACTTCATCGAGCAGTTATGGTATTACTAGCCGAAATAAGTACCTGTATGAAGGTATATTTGAACTAAATGAGTAATAGATCGTTTTGAGTGAAGCTCGTAATAATGTATGCATATGGATATTTTTGGGTGTGTGCATGTATGGATATATGATCTTTATATACCCGGGTAGGAAAAATAATTTATTAATATAAAAAAAAAAAAAAAAAAAAATAGAAGAAATAAATAGATGAAAGAAAGTAAGGAATGAAGGGTGAATGGAAGAGAAAGGAATAAGGGTATTAGAGTGAATAAGCAAAGATGAAGGTAAGTACTACAATATATAAGCTTATATACTAGGTTTGTATAACCTAAATACTCTGATTTCTGTCATATGTTATTATATATTATTATTGTGTCGTGATACATCTTATGTATACCTGCCTTACCATCGAAAGAATCTTTGTTAAATATGAGGATAACCCTATGAACTTCATGCTGAATTCAATATAAATTTTTACGTAGTGTCAATTTTTACGGTAAAAACCTACAACTTAGGAAAGTGTAACAAGCGGATGGGGCCATGAAACATAACTAGACGTGTGGAATTTGATAGAAAAAGTGAATTTATATAGTAGGTGTATTCATGTCTGTTTCTACTTTAGATGTATCATTTGGTGGCACGGTACATGTATGCATGTATATATATATATGTCTATATTTGTGTGACTTTGGATATATAAGTGTATTTTACGTATGCATGTATGTTTGTATGTTTATATATATATATATATCTGTTTCCATGTATCTGTGTGTATGTTTGTATGTGGATGTATCTCTGTGTCTATTGTATGTAGATATATGTATACACACGTATATTTCTGAACAATTAGAATAGGCTGCCTCGTATAGAATTGTTGTAACAATATAGATTACAAAAATGTATGGATGTCCGAATGTTGTTTATATATATGTTATATATGTATGTATGTGTGGATATGTATATGTATGTCTGTTGTGTGTGTGTTTATATGTATGTATGTGTATATGTATATATATATATATGTATATGTATGTATTTATGTATGTATGTATGTGTGTGTTTGTGTATATATGTATATATATATATATATATATATACACCCGTCTGTAGTCGGGTAGCATAATATTGCATATACGAAGATGTTACCACGCTACATAAGTAAAGAAAAATACTATTATTTGTCTCTGTATGTCTGAAATGCGTGTGTGTGTGTATATATGCGCGGGTGTGGATAAATGTTAGACATTTATAAGTGTATTGATACACTCATATAGGTACATGTGGGGTTTAGATAACTTTCGGGTTTATATTTATTCACATTTTGTTGGTTTATTTGTTTTAATTTAATTTTATTTTTATTCTTATTTATCTTATTTTTTTATTTTTTTATTTTTTATTGTATTTTTTATATATTTTTTATTTTTTATTTATTTTTATTTATTTATTTATTTATGTATTTTATTTTTATTTTTATTTTTATTTATTTATATTTTTTTATTTACCTTAATGTAACTTTTACTTTATCTTCTACGTAGTTTCAGAATCATTGTCTAGTTTCAGTAAATAAAACAAAAAGTGTCTAGCATGGATTCGCTTTTGAATATATGGATTAATGTGTGTATACTGTGTGTGTTGGCAGTGTCTGTGTATGGATGTGTTATGTGTGTGTTGCGTGTATGTGTGGGTGGAGGTAGATTAAAAAGGCACCGGTCAGTACTTGGTTGACCATAGCTAAGGTTATTAACTTACAGACTCTAAGACAAGAAAACGAAACTCTCATGTACCCTATGCCATAAAAAGCCAAAAGTTAAGTTAGATGGGGGAGGGGGAAAAGAAAAAAGATGTTTATCATCTTCATAGACCTCACTCATCCTTTTACCGTTTTTGTTTTTTTTGGCTCCCACCCAGGTTGTATTTTTAACTTGATAAACGAAATAGAAAAATGTATTTGGTGGAAATGTCACTTTTGAAGGTAGTTCTTGGCCTGAAGACGTAATCCCCCGACGTGGGTGATTACAGAAACATGTATGCACATATGTAGCCATTAATGTTTGTATAAATAAAATTAATATATATATATATATACATGAGAAACTTTATATTTTGGTTTTACCCGGGAAAATCCTTGCATAAGTGTCAAAATTAAAGAAATAGAATTTGATAGATGAAGGTCGAATATGCATGTGTAAGTTAATGCATATTGGTTCATATTTCAATTCTCAGCCTTGCGGCAAACATGTCTTCATAGCTGAGGCATTAACGTCAAAGGAAATAAATAAATCATAAGCTAAATGTTTTGGTTTCGATTCTCAGTGGTGGCATAAGTCATTTTCAAAAACTTTTTAAACCATTACTATGATTTAGATCCAATATAATCTAATAATAAATACGAAATCTGCATTAATCAAAATATCATCTTTAAGCGTATTTCAAGACCGGACAATTCCGAGAGGCTTGCTGGTATATAGAGAAAGAATAAAAAAGAAATAAAGTTTACTTTCGGGGAGAAAAAGCTAACCTGCCTTGATAGATTAAGTTCTACCCGATTAAGAGTAGCAATTTATACAAAAAGATAGAGATATCATTATTGAATTTACATTATATGTTTATTATATTCTCATATCAATAAGGATGATAATGAATATAATCAGTGAAAAGAAAATGAGGGGATTATTCCTTTTAGGTCAAATCATTTCAAAATTAAATGCTTCTCATAAAAAGAGCAGAAAGCTACAAAATGCCTGGCCTGAAGAGGTTTTCCCTTCATTTCCCTTTCATCTATTGTAATTACCACCATCCTTATTAAGATGATACTGTAATAAAGTTTCATCTGTATCTTCCTATCTTTTCATGCTTATATATATATATATACAATACATATATATATATTTATATATATATATATATATGTATAAATATATGTGTTCGCATATATATGTGCTGTATTTGTGTTTGTGCTTGTTTTTTATAACTTTTTAAACGAAAAGAGCATTCATAAATATTACCAAACATTTTATGCGAAACAGGTAATCCAAATATATGCAACTTTTTAGGGGGGGGACTCTAAAACATTTGTATATTTGTCTGCTTCTATAACGATCCATTAATATCCTAACTGATGGCAATAAAACCTGTTCCTCTTTTTTTCCTCATGTCATTTTATCTTTAGTCTTTCTGAATTTGGATGCTTTAATCTGATTTGCAATGCTTTTATTAGCAAGAAGACATCGTTTTAGTTAGTTTACGCTGCCGTCTGCAGCTGCAGCAGGTGAGCTGTTGCGTCTGCCCAGCGTTTAGCATATCAGATTTCAAAGGTTAAGAAAAAGATGTTATCTCTTCTGGAAATAACAATTGTGTGTTTTCTTCATTTAGAAAAAAAGGACGATCGCTAATAATGACTCACTTGCAAAATAGCGAAATAAAATGTTTATTATTAGGATTATTTACCGTATTGTCTCATTTAGTGTGATTATTCAAACTATTGTTTTGATTTAGTGTGATTTTTTAGACTATTGTTTTTATTTAGTTTGATTATTAAAACTATTGTTTTGATTTAGTGTGATTTTTCAGACTATTGTTTTTATTTAGTGTGATTTTTCAGACTATTGTTTTTATTTAGTTTGATTATAAAACTGTTGTTTTTATTTAGTATGAGTTTTCAGACTATTGTTTTTATTTAATTTGATTATTCAAACTATTGTTTTTATTTAGTGTGATATTCTCAACTATTGTTTTTATAAAGTTTGATTATTCAAACTATTGTTTTTATTAAGTTTGATTATAAAACTATTGTTTTTATTTAGTGTGATCTTTCAGACTATTGTTTTTTTATTTAGTTAGATTATTAAAATATTGTTTTATTTAGTTTGATTATTCAAACTATTGTATTTATTTTGTGTGATTTTTCAGACTATCGCTTTTATTTAGTTTGATTATTCAAACTATTGTTTTTATTTATTTTGATTATTCAAACTATTGTTTTTATTTAATGTGATTTTTCAGACTATTGTTTTTATTTAGTGTGATTTTTCAGACTATTTTTTTTATTTAGTTTGATTTTTCAGACTATTGTTTTTATTAAGTTTGATTATTCAAACTATTGTTTTTATTTAGTGTGATTTTTAAGACTATTGTTTTTATTTAGTGTGATTTTTCAGACTATTGTTTTTTTATTTAGTTTGATTTTTAAAAATATTGTTTTTATTTGGTTTGGTTATTCAAACTATTGTTTTTATTTAGTGAGATTTTTCAGACTATTGTTTTTATTTAGTGTGATTTTTCAGACTATTTTTTTTATTTAGTTTGATTATTCAGACTATAGTTTTTTATTTAGCGTGATTTTTCAGACTATTGTTTTTATTTAGTTTGATTATTCAAACTATTGTTTTTATTTAGTGTAATTTTTCAGACTATTGTTTTTATTTAGTGTGATTTTTCAGACTATTTTTTTATTTAGTTTGTATTTTTAAGACTATTGTTTTTATTAAGTTTGATTATTCAATCTATTGTTTTTATTTAGTGTGATTTTTCAGACTATTGTTTTTATTTAGTTTGATTATTCAGACTATAGTTTTTTATTTAGCGTGATTTTTCAGACTATTGTTTTTATTTAGTTTGATTATTCAAACTATTGTTTTTATTTAGTTTGATTATTCAGACTATTGTTTTTATTTAGTTTGATTTTTAAAACTATTGTTTTTATTTGGTATTGTTATTCAAACTATTGTTTTTATTTAGTGTGATTTTTCAGACTATTGTTTTTATTTAGTGTGATTTTTCAGACTATTTTTTTTATTTAGTTTGTATTTTTAAGACTATTGTTTTATTAAGTTTGATTATTCAAACTATTGTTTTTATTTAGTGTGATTTTTCAGACTATTGTTTTTATTAAGTGTGATTTTTCAGACTATTGTTTTTATTTAGTGTGATTTTTCAGACTATTGTTTTTATTTAGTATGATTATTCAGACTATAGTTTTTATTTAGTGTGATTTTTCAGACTATTGTTTTTATTTAGTGTGATTTTCTAGACTATTGTTTTTATTTAGTTTGATTATTCAGACTATAGTTTTTTATTTAGCGTGATTTTTCAGACTATTGTTTTTATTTAGTTTTATTATTCAAACTATTGTTTTTATTTAGTGTGATTTTTCAGACTATTGTTTTTATTAAGTATGATTATTCAAACAATTGTTTTTATTTAGTGTGATTTTTAAGACTATTGTTTTTATTTAGTGTGATGTTTCAGACTATTGTTTTTATTTAGTTTGATTATAAAACTATTGTTTTTATTTAGTGTGATTTTTAAGATTATTGTTTTTATTTAGTTTGATTATTAAACTATTGTTTTATTTAGTATGAGTTTCCAGACTATTGTTTGTTTTTAATTTAATTAGTCAAACTATGGTTTTTATTTAGTGTGATTTTTCAGACTATTGTTTTTATTTAGTGTTATTTTTCAGACTATTGTTTTTTTATTTAGTTAGATTATTCAAAATATTGTTTTATTTAGTTTGATTATTCAAACTATTGTTTTTATTTTGTGTTATTTTTCAGACTATCACTTTTTATTCAGTGTGATTTTTCAGACTTCTGTTTTTTTTAGTTTGATTATTCAAACTATAGTTTTTATTTAGTATGATTTTGTTTTTTATTTAGTTTGATTATTCAAACTATGGTTTTTATTTATTATGATTTTTCAGACTATTTTTTTATTTGGTGTCGTTTTTTCAGACTATTATTTTTATTTAGTTTGATTATTCAAACTATTGTTTTTATTTATTTTGATTATTCAAACTATTGTTTTTATTTAGTGTGATTTTTCAGACTATTTTTTTATTTAGTTTCGTTTTTCAGACTATTGTTTTTATTTAGTGTGATTATTTAAACTAATGTTTTTATTTAGTGTTATTTTTCAGACTATTGTTTTTATTAAGTGTGATTTTTCAGACTATTGTTTTTATTTAGTGTGATTTTTCAGACTATTTTTTTATTTAGTATGATTATTCAAACTATTGTTTTTATTTAGTGTGATTTTCTAGACTATTGTTTTTATTTAGTGTGATTTTTCAGACTATTGTTTTTATTTAGTTTGATTTTTCAGACTATAGTTTTTTCTTTAGCGTGATTTTTCAGACTATTGTTTTTATTAAGTGTGATTTTTCAGACTATTGTTTTTATTTAGTGTGGTTTTTCAGACTATTGTTTTTATTTAGTATGATTATTCAAACTATTGTTTTTATTTAGTGTGATTTTCTTGACTATTGTTTTTATTTAGTGTGATTTTTCAGACTATTGTTTTTATTTAGTTTGATTATTCAGACTATAGTTTTTTATTTAGCGTGATTTTTCAGACTATTGTTTTTATTTAGTTTGATTATTCAAACTATTGTTTTTATTTCGTGTGATTTTTCAGACTATTGTTTTTATTTAGTGTTATTTTTCAGACTATTGTTTTTTTATTTAGTTAGATTATTCAAAATATTGTTTTATTTAGTTTGATTATTCAAACTATTGTTTTTATTTTGTGTGATTTTTCAGACTATTGTTTTTATTCAGTGTGATTTTTCAGACTTCTGTTTTTATTTAGTTTTATTATTCAAACTATAGTTTTTATTTAGTGTGATTTTCTTTTTTTTTAGTTTGATTATTCAAACTATGGGCTTTATTTATTATGATTTTTCCGACTATTTTTTTATTAGTGTTATTTTTCAGACTATTGTTTTTATTTAGTTAGATTACTAAAACTAGTGTTTTTATTTAGTGTGATTTTTCAGACTATTGTTTTTATTTAGTGTGATTTTTCAGACTATGGTGTTTAATTAGTGTGATGTTTCAGACTATTGTTTTTATTTAGTGTGATTTTTAAGACTATTGTTTTTACTTAGTTTGATTATTCAAACTATTGTTTTTATTTAGTGTGATTTTTCAGAATATTGTTTTTATTTAGTGTGATTTTTCAGACTATTGTTTTTAGTTAGTGTGATTTTTAGACTATTGTTTTTAGTTTGTGTGATTTTTTAGACTATTGTTTTTATTTGGTTTAATTATTAAAAATATTGTTTATATTTAGTGTGATTGTTCAGACTATTGTTTTTATTTAGTGTTATTTGTTAAACGTTTGTTTTTATTAAATGTGATTTTTCCAACTATTGTTTTTATTTAGTGTGATTTTTCAGACTATTGTTTTTATTTAGTTTGATTATTCAAACTATTGTTTTTTATTTAGTGTAATTTTTAAGACTATTGTGTTTAGTTAGTTTGATTATTCAAAATATTGTTTTATTTAGTGTGATTTTTCAGACTATTGTTTTTATTTAGTTTGATTATTCAGACTATATTTTATATTTAGTGTGATTTTTCAGATTATTGTTTTTATTTAGTTTGATTATTCAAACTACTGTTTTTATTTAGTGTGATTTTTCAGACTATTGTTTTTATTTAGTATTATTTTTCAAACTGTTGTTTTTATTTAGTTTGATTATTCAAACTATTGTTTTTATTTAGTGTGATTTTTCAGACTATTGTTTTTATTTAGTATTATTTTTCAAACTATTATTTTTATTTAGTTTGATTATTCAAACTATTGTTTTTATTTAGTGTGATTTTTCAGACTTTTGTTTTTATTTAGTATTATTTTTCAAACTATTGTTTTTATTTAGTTTGATTATTCAAACTATTGTTTTTATTTAGTGTGATTTTTCAGACTATAGTTTTTATTTAGTGTGATTATTCAAACTATTGTTTTAATTTAGTGTAATTTTTTCAGACTATTGTTGCCATTTAGTGAGGTTAGATAAACTATTGATATCCATGTACTAATGATTTTAAAAGTAAAAAATAAAATTCCTCGTGCGCCACCACCGAGAATCGAAACCAAAATGTTTAGCTTACGATTTATTTATTTCTTTTGACATTAATTCCTGAGCTATGCAAAACTATTTGTTTCAAGGATAAACATAAAAACGTGAAAAAATAGCTATTATGTTACGCATACATGAACCAATAGCTATTATGTTACGCATGCATATTCGTAACGGCGTCGTTCAACCTTTACCTGGCAAATTCCATTTTCTTTCATTTTTACACTTTTGGCCCGATTTTCCCCCGACTAAAACCCAAATATAAGGTTTCGCATGGGTTCGAATACCCTATAGATAGATGCTTTATGCGTGTAGATCAAAAACTGACAGATGAGTGTGGGAGGCTAACAGTTTGTTTGACAAATATATATGCGCATATATAAATAGATATCTAGAGAAAAATATTTGTGTTTACTATAAACTGTTTATGCAAATATTACGCAAGCATAAATCATGTAGAAATCTGCATAAATATAATTACACGTAATAGTTAACTGAAAATGATCATCCATAAGAAAACCGAAAAAAAAAAACGAACAGGGAATTAATTAAAATGTATGTTTAAAAGAATATGCAAATTAGTTAGATCATTTGCAGATGAATGCAATTCTACGATCCGTATATAATAAACTTGTATTTTCTTTTTAAATAGATAAAATACATGGTTTCTGATTTGAATATCAATACACAAAGAAAAAATATAGGAGTATAGATTTATATTTTTATATCTATTTTAACTCCATTATCCAACATGACAGGTTCAGCTGAAAACGTTTCATTCATGTAATCGAAGTTTTTTTTTATTTTGCCTGTTTGTAGTTTATTTGTTTTTTTTAGGTTTTTTTTCTTCAATGGTTCAATATTTTTAATTCTCATCTTTCAAACCTTAAACAGTTTCTCTTGGTAATTGTGTCGATTTTGATGTCAGCTGTTCGTCTCTGATGAGCTGTCTGATAGTATGATGCTGTATTTTACACCATGATAAGAAAAGACATATAGAACAATAATGGAAATAATATAAGCATTTCTTCATATTATAAGAGGATTTAAAAAAAAATGTTTTAAAGAATAATAAAACAAAAATCAAATCCTGATTATAAACTAAATTTTATTTCTCATCCTGCTCAATTAAATCAGTGGGGGTTGCAAATTTCGATGTTATGATAACTGAACTTATGCGTTCATGACCTGAATGTTTTGTCATCCCGTTGCAGTTATTGACGGTGTGATTATCAAAGAACAACTCCTCTTATGAACAGGCGTCAGAAGAAGATATGTGTCATTTAATTCCTGGATAAAGTGAATTTAGAATGGTAGTTACTATGTAAGAAATATCACGGTGAACATGGGGTTCTTTGTTTCAAAGTGTAGCATTCCGAGCAACACCAGATAAGCCTGATGCTTATTAATATTTGTAGCATTGTTTAATGTCATGCATAGAAAAATATTCAAAGTAAATATTTTAATAGAAAAACAATGTTACACAACTCAATCTATCAGGAATTTTAGATGATACTTATGTTTTTAGATGAACAAAATACGGATAATTCGCATCCATTTTAGCCCTTTGGCTACGTTAGCGGTTACGTATTGCGATAGAGAAAGAGACTCGATATACACGTAGGTTTTAGTTAAGAGACAACACAGTCGAAAGTGGAGTCTTGCTAACGGCGGAATCGAAAGAGATTGTCTCTACGTCCGGGAGCAAGAGAACGTGCGATTAGAACAGGCTGCCGTCGTACACTCCATGGCGTGAAATAAACGTTTACGTATAACAGAAATAGTTTGTGTTTTCATAGTTTCCAAAACAAAAGGAAGAAACTCGAAGTGTGACCACATTTCAGAACCAGGAAAGAGAGAGTTAAAGGACATCTTAAAATCAAGAAGGTATGTGTTTCGGTTTGTTGTATGTCAACCCTAGAAATATGTATGCGTCACTCGTAAAGAACTGTCCATGTTACATTAATTAGCACATTGTCGAACAGTTGTATAAGTCTAAACATAGACACGCAACCATGCACATAAAGAAACACTCACAACGAACATTTTAGACGACCACATTTATAAATATTAAGGCGCATAATTAAGAGACACGCATGTATACACATTAAGACACGCATGTATGCACATTAAGACACACTTTATATAGACCGCTATATAACAATATTACCACTCCCGTTTTTGTAGTTCTTCAACTTTTAATTAGTTAAATAGGAATATGTAATTTATATAAATATATGTGTGTTGATGTGTAGCGACACACACACACACACACCCATATATACATATATACATATATATATATATGTGTGTGTGTGTGTGTGTCTGCGTCTGTGTGTGTGCGGGCGTGTGAACACACATGTATATATAAAACAAAACTAGTCTCAGTCGTGTTTTGCATCATAGTATTAACATATTAGTAATAGCTAAATGCCGAATATTTACATCATAGTATTAAAATATTAATAATACCTGAATGTCAGAAATTATTTGATTTGTTGGTACTAACTTTATATTTCATTCGGAGAAATTGTGTTTATTTTAATAAATAGAAATAGAAATATGCTTAACTCTATAGCTTTCTGTAAATACCAAGTAAATTTTATTTCCATGACATATTTGCAAGTTGCACCGTTCTGAGAACGAATCATCTTTGCTCAAGAATTGATATGGAGCTAAAAACACAAAAAGTAAAAATCGTCTTATAAAGAAGAACAACACATAATAATCCAAACACGGCCCCCCCAAAAAAAATGTAACTAAAAAGTTTAGCGTTTATGATGCAGTTGTGCATTATAGCAAATACTAAAAGTACTTTCTCTTAAAGTCTTGCAAAAATGGATTAAAATGGCGTGTCTACGCGAGTCTCCATATCAAGTAAAACACGGCGAAATATTTAATCCCAATTTGTAGAAGCCTATAACGAAATAAGACAAAATCTGAAAACATGTATCTAAAGTATTAAAACTGCAAACTTTGCAACTCGGTTTTCCTGGGTTCAATAAAAGTTATTTTTTGTAATATTTTTCCTCCCGTTTTCTTTTTGTTTTTTTATGCTCAAACTCATTAATCACACTATAACGAGCTATTGTATGTTCATTCGCATAACATTAATATAAATCCGCCAAAAATTAGCAAGTAGAACTAGAACTATTTTAAAAGCTTGCAGGAAGTAGAAAGCAGAAAACAATTCAGGCAATCCTTGCTGCTTGCAATTCATTAAAAACAAATTCTCTATTTGAAATGAAAAGTTAACGGTTGGCCTGTCATTTTCGGGCATTAATAATAATAATAATAATAATAATAATAATAATAATAATAATAATAATAATAATAATAATAATAATAATAATAATAATAATGTGGAATGAATGAATAAATGAATGAATGAAAAATTAACTAGTCATAATTCTATACTTTTTATATATCGCAGAAATCCGACTGCATTCATTAACATTGTCTCCTTCTAAAGTGGTTCACTAATGTTAACTACTCTAAAAATTAGATTTCTCTCGTGTAATGATTTACTTTTAACCTGTAAATACGACGCTGTATTATATGCTATGTGATTAAAGACAATGATGTTTTCCTGGAACATTTTTTGAGCTCTGCAAACAATTGTTAAGTGCTGCAAGCAGAGCCTTACACTTAAGTGTGTATTAAAGCAATTCATAAAGTTTTTCCAACGTTATAATAAAACACGTCGTAATTGCTACTCATAGACGTGTGTTAGCAATTTCTATTTTCAAACACACAAATAATGCTATATAATAGTCCCTAATAATATTTCTTACAAATATAGATTCCGTACAAATGTATAATAGTTCCTAATCATGGTTTTTACAAATATCTATTTCTAACAAATATAAAATAGTCCCTATTCATGGTTCTTACAAATATAGATTGCTAACAAATATATAATAGTCTTTTTCATGATTCTTACATATATACATTCATAGCAAATATAAAATAGTCCTTATTTATGCTACTTTCAAATATAGGTTCAAAACAAATATATAATAGCCCCCTATTAATGATTCTTACAAGTATAGATTCCTAACAAATACATAATGGTGCCTATTAACGATTCTCACAAACATAGATTTCTAACAAATATATAATAGTTCCTATTCATGGTAATTACACATATATGTTCCTTGCAAATATATAACTGTCCTTATTCATAACAAATATATAATAATCCCTATTTATGATTCTTACAAATATAGATTGCTAACAAATATATAATAGTCTTTTTTATGATTCTTACATGTATACATTCATAGCAAATATATAACAGTCCTTATTTATGCTTCTTTAAAATATAGGTCCATAACAAATATATAATAGCCCCCTATTTATGATTCTTACAAGTATAGATTCCTAACAAATACATAATAGTCCCTATTAATGATTCTCACAAACATAGATATCCAACAAATATATAATAGTCCCTATTCAAAGGTTCTTACACATATATATTCCTTACAAATATATAACTGTCCTTATTCATAACAAATATATAATAATCTCTATTTATGATTCTTACAAATATAGATTCCTAACAAATATATAATAGTCTTTTTTATGATTCTTACATATATACATTCATAGCAAATATATAATAGTCCTTATTTATGCTTCTTTAAAATATAGGTCCATAACAAATATATAATAGCCCCCTATTTATGATTCTTACAAGTATAGATTCCTAACAAATACATAATAGTCCCTATTAATGATTCTCACAAACATAGATATCTTACAAATATAGAATAGTCCCTATTCAAAGGTTCTTACACATATATATTCCTTACAAATATATAACTGTCCTTATTCATAACAAATATATAATAATCTCTATTTATGATTCTTACAAATATAGATTCCTAACAAATATATAATAGTCTTTTTTATGATTCTTACATATATACATTCATAGCAAATATATAACAGTCCTTATTTATGCTTCTTTCAAATATAGGTCCATAACAAATATATAATAGCTCCCTATTAATGATTCTTACAAATATAGATTCCTAATAAATACATAAGAGACCCTATTAATGATTCTCACAAATATAGATTTCTAACAAATATATAATAGTCCCTATTCATGGTTCTTATAAATCTAGATTCCTAACAAATATATAATAGTCCCTATATTCATGATGCTTACAAATATGTTCATAACAAATATATAACCCCCCATATTCATGATTCTTAAAAATATAAATTCCTAAAAATTATTTAATAGTCCCCATTCATAATGTTCACAAATATAGATTTCTAACAATATAAAATAGTCCCTATTCATTATTCTTAAAAAATATGTATGCCTAACAAATATATAATAGTTCCTATTCACGATTCTTCCTATCTTAAGTAATCGATAATTAAAATATCTTGTGCATCACAACACATTGCCTGATCACTGCTATCCACTAAGTTATTTGCTTATTTGACAAGTGTAAATTGATGGTACATGTTTTAACTGTTGCCACATATTGACACAAAAAAAACACTGGTATTTGCTTCTATTTACGATTAGATCAAAACTAGTTTCCTAACGTTTATTTCTTCAATGACAACTACCTAATTTGATCAACCTGATGGTTAAACATTATCTATTAATATGGCCGCTTTATTTACCAGCATTCTACATTTAACCCCTGTTTTACCTGGAACAGCATTCTGAATGAAAGATATCAAGATATATATTTGTTTGTCAGTTGTCAGCACGAGAAATTCTGAATTTCCTTTGTTTTGGGAAACTTGAAACAGAAGTTTAATTTAAATATCTGTAAGTCGTACAAACAATGATCCGATCGGGCTGAGATATTGACATATGCCATTTAAGAAAATGGAAATCTTATGAATATTTTATTACGGACGTCATTCAGATGTCAGGCCCGGTATTTATTGAGTGATGTGTTTTATTAGTACAAACACTGACAAAGCATATTTTTCCGGTATTTCTTGACTAATGTGTACATTAGTTTTAGTACATATGTCTAAAATAATGTTCACTTCTCTTAAATATTTTTGCAGACTTAAAAATTCCTGTACGCAAAGTCTCGTGGAATAGTAAATAACTATTGGGTAAAATTGAGTTGTAGTTTGAAGGTTTAATCCTCAATGCAGGCGACACTCAATACACAATACCACTGCGAATTATTTAGGACTTCTACCCAGTCATGACTGACGGAACAAAGGGTTACCATGCCCGTGATTTAAATAAATGGTCCCGTGCTGAAAGAAGCCTCCCTTAGCTTATATACATCCCTGTTATCTTTTATAGTAACTCGTTTATTTTCAAACTCCGTGTCACTTTCCTCTGTCTTTGTTCAGAATTAATACTAACCAATGGTGTAGCTATCCGTCATAAAGACATCTATAATGCAACAGTGTTCAAGATAGAGAGCTAGATGTGTTTCGCTATATCACTCGCCTACTAAGTGGGAGTAAAAAGGTCCCGTTCGGAAATCATGTGGTTTGTGCAACTTCAGCCCAGAACCCTCCCCCGTCTCCACACTTTCCATTAATACCAATGTAACTATGTATCATTTAGTCTGTTGCAACTCTAAAAGTAGAGTCTTTTTTACAAAGAAATCACCACTTATTAAGGCCCGGAGGCCACTCGAGGATAAGGGTAAATGAGTATACATAAGTCAATGTGATTATAGTGCAGTAAATAAAAGTAGTGAGACTTTTTTAAAATGGACTACTTAGGATGACAGTTTATCAAGAACTTGTTTACGTTTGACTTGAAGATAATCAGATTGTAGTCAGCAAGAAAGTAGGCAAAAGGAAGAGAGTTTCACTGGCGTGCAGTTCTAAGAAGAAGCTTTGGTATCTATATTTAGGTTTAGGCACAGACAAGGAGTGTGGGAAATTATTGATAGTGGTTTCGGCCAAACGAGTATTTTTCGTGAACGTTTGGCGAGGTGGGGGGAACCATAGATTGAAGGTCACATGAGCACTTGCCATGAAAATAACGATAAAGCAGAGACAAGCTCGCAAATCCTCTTTTCTGCGGGAAAAGAAAGAGATTGCAGGGAAGAGAAAAGGGCATCCTCCACTAAGCTCTGAAGTCTGCGTTGAACTCAGTCAAGGCAGGATAAGACGGTGTTGGCAGCTCCTGCCCAGATATGGCAACAGTTTTCTTTCATTTTATATTTTTTATCTTATTGAGATTTAAATTGCCGTCAGAACATTTTTTGAGGATAACTCATTGATATATATATATATATATATATATATATATATATATATATATATATATATATATATACTAGCATTTCAGCCCGGCGTTGCCCGGGTGTTTGGAGGTGTGTGTTGAGCAAAAACAAAAGTGGTAGGAAGGCAGGCTCGAACCCGTACCGCAAATGAGTGAGTAAAAGAACGGTTACAACCATCGCCAAACTGGAAGTGAAATAGATTTTAATTAAGACTAGACAATCGAAAAGAGAGGATGCCTTTCGAATATATAGGCGAAAAAAGCAACTTCCTGTAGATTAGTGCCCAGTTGCAGATGAAGATATTAATGTTTTTAGCGAATTTTTCGATATTTGTAATCGGAGAGGGCGAACTTCAAAACGATATTTATTTAGTAAAAATTGGTCACCTCTGTCGAAATTTGTAGGCAGACATGCAAACATATATACATACATACATTTATATATTGATAACTCAAATTTTCGACCCAAACCGATTAAAACCCGTGCCCTATCTCTGAATACGCTTTATGTAAAATTTCAAATGTTTATCCCAGAAATTGTCTGAGTAATTTGGTAAAGACCGCAGAGGTCATTTTTTTAATTGACCCCTATTATGACCCATTAACGTTTATTGTTTTGGGCCTAAATCAAGTTATTAAGTTAGATCCAATCCAAGGAAGCTACATCCAAAATTATCAAGTATTAAGTTTTGGGGCTAAATCAAATTATTAAGTTAGATCCATGTCCAAGGAACATATATCCAAAATTTCAAGTGTTTAGACCCAAAGTTGGCGGAAGAGTTTGGTAGAGTTCTCAAACGTAAACTCGTTGACCTTTGACCCATTAACAACCAAATTTCTGGCCGATAACTGATTCCAAAGATGTTCCCAAATCTCAGTACTCTGTATATCAAATTTCGAGTTTGTAGACTAAAAATTGGCATAGTTATTGCGTAGGAAATTGTACACAGACAGACACACAAACAGACACGTTCATTTTTATAGATATGTAGATATATACTAGCAGTTTCGCTCGGCTTTGTTCGGGCCCTATATACTGTTTATAAGGTTATGTGCATATGTATGTATTAAAAATGTGAATATGTCAAGTAATGCCTTTTTATATAATAGTCTTCCTTAACTACAATAGATAAAATACAGACAAACATTTCCACTTTTATAGATATACTAACATTTCAGCTCGGCGTTTCCCGGGTGTTTGAATGTGTCTGTTGAGCTAAAAAAAAATGGTGGTAGGAAGGCAGACACGAACCCGTAGTGCGAAGGAGGAAAAGAACGGGAAAACAAACCTGACGTCCTTGCTGTTACGACCACCGCCAAACTGGAAGTGACTTATTTTTAAATTATTGCTAGACAATCAAAAGGAGGGGATAGTTTTCAAAAATATCGGTGAAAAATCGACCTCCCCCTGTAGAAAAGTGCCCAGTTGAAGGTTAAGATATTAATGTTTTTAGCCAATTTGTCGATATTTGTCGTCTGAAATGTCGAACTTCAAAACGATACTGATCTTGGTAAAATTCGCCCACTCTGTCGAAAGTTTTAGGAAAACATGCAAACATACATACATACATACATACATTTATATATTGGTAACTAAATCTCTGAAGACACTTTATGTAAAATTTCAAATGTTTAGACCAGAAATTGTCTGAGTAATTTGGTAGAGACCGCAGAGGTCAATTTGTTTTAAAGTTGACTCCTATTATGTCCCCTAAACATTTATTGTTTTGGGCTCAAATCAAGTTATTAAGTTAGATCCATGTCCAAGGAACATATATCTAAAATTTCAATCGTTTATACCCAAAATTGTTGGAGGAGTTTGGTAGAGTTCTCAAAAGTAAAATCTTGAACTTTTACCACTTAAATCCCTGGCCGAAAACCGATCACATAGATTTTCCCAAATCTCAGTACCCTGTATTTCAAATTTCGAGTCAGTAGACTAAAAATTGACAGAGTTATTGCGTAGGGAAATGTACACACAGACACAAAGATACACAGACACGCTCAGTTTTCTATATACTAGCATTTCTGCGCGGGTGTTTGGAGGTGTATGTTTAGCCAAAAAAAAAAAAAACAGAAAAGCGGTCAATTTTTTAAAACTTTGACCCCTTTTATAGCCCCTTAAAATTTATTGTTTTGGGCTCAAATTAAGTTATTAAGTTAGACCCATGTCCAAGGAAACTATATTTAAAATATCAAGTGTTTAGACCCCAAATTGTCGGAGGAGTTTTGTAGAGTTCTCACAAGTCAAATCGTTGAACTTTGACCCAGTAACAGCCAAATTTCGGACCGGAAATCGATCACAAAGATGTTCCTAAATCTCAGTACCCAGTATATCAAATTTCGAGTCTGTAAACTGAAAATTGACAGAGTTATTGCGAAGGGAAATGTACACACACACACACAGACACGTTCACTTCTATAGATATACTATCATTTCAGCCCGGCGTTGCCCGGATGTTTGGAGGTGTATGTTGAGCAAAAAAAAAACAAAAAAAACGGTCACTTTTTTTTAATTTGACCCCTATTATGACCCCTCAACATTTATTGTTTTGGGCTCACATCAAGTTATTAAGTTGGATCCATGTCCAAGGAACCTATATCTAAAATTTCAAGTGTTTAGACCAAAAATTTTGTGGAGGAGTTTGGTAGAGGTTTCAAAGATTAAATCGTTGAACTTTGACCCCTTAAAAGACAAATTTCTGACCGAAAACCGATTATAAAGATTTTTCCAAATCCCAGTACCCTGTATATCAAAGTTCGAGTCTGTAGACTTTAAACTGACAGAGTTATTGTGTAGGGAAATGTATACACACACACACACAAACATACACACACACACACAGACCCGTTCTCTTTTATAGATATGCTAGCATTTCAGCCCGGCGTTTCCCAGGTTTTTGGATTTGTGTGTTGAGCAAAACAAAAAAAGGGGTAGTAGAAAGGCAAGAACCCGTACCGCGAAGGACGAAAAGAACGGAGGAAAAATCTAACGTCTTTGTCGTTACGACCACCGCCAAACCGGAATTGAGGTCGGTTTTAATTAAAGCTAGAAATAGAAAGGAGAAGATGACTTTCAAAAATATCGGCGAAAAAAAAACGCCCCCCCCTGTAGAAAAGTGTCCAGTTGAAGGCGAAGGTATTAATGTTTTTAGCGAATTTTTCGATATTTGTCGTCTAAAAGGTCGAACTTAAAAAAGATACTGAGTAATTTGGCAGAGACCGCAGAGGTCAATTTTTTTTTAAACTTTGATCCCTATTATGACCCCTTAAAATATAACAGTATAAAATATAACAGTATGAGGAGTAAGTTATATTTGACGAGACTCCACTTTAATTTTTCTAATACATAAGTACTGAATTATGCAGGTTTATGCAGTCTATAATTTAATCAACGGTTCATACACAATTTTTTTTTAATCTAAGCAAACATATTTAACAAAATATAACACACACACACAGACATATATATACGCATACACATACATATATATATATGTATAATATATATATATATATATATATGTATATATATATACCTTAAAGTATCCTGTACATCTATAAGGCCACCATTCGCCCATGTATGGAGTATTGTTGTCATATTTGGGCTGGTGCATCTGCTACTAGTCTCTCGCTCCTAGATAAGGTTCAAAAGAGAGTCGCCAATCTGATAGGCCCTGAACTGGCATCTAAGCTTCAGCCTCTGTCCCATCGACGAAACGTTGCATCCCTCTGCCTGTTCTACAAGTATTCTAATGGTGAATGCTCTGATGAACTGCAGACACTTGTGCCCCCACGACGTAGACACCCTCGACAAATCCGACAGGCATCTAAATCCCAGTAGAGATCCCTAAATGTAAAAGATCTTTCTACTCCAGTATATTCTTCCCCAGAACCGTTAGACTCTGGAATTCCATTCCAGGATCCTGCTTCCCTAAATGTACTGACATGCAGAAGTTCAAGTGTAACGTGAACCGACATCTTGCTGCCCAAATTCCAACATAGTGCGGCAGTAGTTGCTGCCCCTGATTGTAGCCCCTACACCAAAGTGACAATGTGCCTTGTTTGGGTGAAAATGTAATAATAATAATAATAATAATAATAATAATAATATATATATATATATATATATATATATATATATATATAATCAACCGTTATTACATCAAGGCTAATATTTGAATCTAATAAAAAATATATCTAACAAAATAACACAGTATAAGAATTAAGGAATTTGGTAGAGTTCTCAAAGGTCAAATCGTTGAATTTTTACCCCTTAACAGCAAAATTTCTGGTCCAAAACGGATTACAAAGACTTCCCCGAATCTCAGTAGTCTGTATAGCAAATTTCGCGTCTGTAGACTGAAAATTGACAGAGTTATTGCGTTGGAAAAAGTACACAGACACACAGACAGACACACAGATACACAGACATGTTCACTTATATATATATATATATATATATATATATATATATATATATATATAATCAACCGTTCTTACATAAAGGCTAATATTTGAATCTAATAAAAAATATATCTAACAAAATAACACAGTATAAGAATTAAGGAGTTTGGCAGAGTTCTCAAAGGTCAAATCGTTGAACTTTTACGCCTTAACAGCCAAATTTCTGGCCAAAAACGGATTACAAAGATTTTCCCAAATCTCAGTAGTCTGTATAGCAAATTTCGTGTGTGTAGACTGAACATTGACAGAGTTATTGCGTGGGAAAATTTACGCTGACATACAGGCAGGCACACAGACACAAAGACACACACATAGCCACACAGATACACAGACACGTTCACTTATATATATATATATATATATATATATATATATATATATATATATATATATATATATATATATATATATATATATATATATATATATATATATATATATAATAGTTTGTTATAGAAAAACTTACCATGAATGTAATTAAAACGATAGATTTATTGGGTTTATATTTTATGTATAGGATAGAAGAGAAAGTCTAAGACTATATTGCAAGCAAGTATGAAATAAACGATTCAATCTGTCTGCGAACGGCTGCCAACCATCACATAAAACATTCCTTTTCACTTGTATGAGAGAGGACAGTAATACGTTTACTTTATGAACGGAAAATCATTGTGAATCGATTATATTGCCTGAATGATAAATTGTGTGATCATATTACATACTTTGTCTTATGAATGTCGCATTGAAAAAAGTTCTTCAGAAATCGATGTCTTTAAGCTTACGAAAAAATAGGTAAAACTGATTTTTCGCAATGATAAATTTTAATAGTCTATCTCAGTTATTCCTTGTGGCTTAAAGTCAGTAGTTTCAGAATAGATTCCAATGAGTGATATATCAAACGATGCAAGTATATGCATATGGAAAACAGTTGACAGTTTTCTTCTGAAATTACGACATATATTCACTAATCGGTGGTAACGATGAGTACCATTGACTGTAAACTTCCGATTACGAAATTATAGATAAGCGCATATAAAGATAAAGTATTGTAAGATTTTGTTTATTTAAGAATTGAACACACACTCACGCGCATGCATTTATATATATATATATATATATATATATATACATTTTCACGGTGAAACAATGTCGCACCTCACACGAGTCATGTGTATCATGCAAGAAAACAAATCGAAAGACAAAGACCTAAGTTTCACTCCCATTAGGCTCGTTGTTGAAATACGCCATTTCACAATTTGAAACACGCATTTCTTGCACGCGAGGCGAGTAACCTGGCACTTGAGCAACCGCACTACGCTTAGGTTTTAGATGATTTATGTTTCGTGTTCAATTTCCTGTTTTTCTTTTGTCTTTTTTAGCACAAGATTCACATAATTTGCTTATTTTCATAATATTGCGTTGTCATTTGGCTTATGAACGTATATTATACATATTTTATTTAAAAATTTAAACAACGCTTGTATCATGGGAAAATCTGTCTTTCATCTTCTATGCGCCAAGTGTTTTATTCCGGCATTTGAAAATAACAGCACAGACGAACAATACGCAGACGCTTTACTAACTTTTGCTTCAATTTACCATCATGGCAAAGAAAAAAATGTAATCAATTCTGAGGATTGTGTCGATAAATATTTTTGTTGTGTTTATACAATTACGTTGTGAATTGGATAATAAATGTATTTTATTTTAAAATTCAACCAACGCATATATATAGTAAAACACAATTCTGCCTTATATATATATATATATATATATATATATATATATGTGTGTGTGTGTGTGTGTGTGTGTGTGTGTGTGCGTGTGTGCGAGGTGTGTGTTGCATTTATTTTTATTTATTCATATTTTAAATGATTTAATTATATCAATCATCACTGTGTTCATGATTATTCAGGAATGGTGCCGTTCTAAATGCTCATTCAATTAGGACTTTGCATAAAACACCGCAACTCATGACTCCCTTATAATATGTGCTGGATTTTTTTTGTAATTTATTCATGTTTAAATATATTTAATTCTACTTATCATCACCATCGTCATGATCATTGAGCAATTCTGGTGTTTTAATGCACTTTCATTTTGCACTTTTTGGGATCCATTGGCTTATTCATTTTTTTAGTAATCTGTTATATGCATCATCATCATCGTCGTCATCTGCAACAGCGTGAGTGTTGTAAACCAACTTTTCTATTTAAGATTCCGATATGTTTACAATGTAAACCTGCTGAAATCTGTCTTTGTTGGATTAATTTCTTTATTCAGTTTTTTTTTAATAATTTTTGAGATGCATCATCATCATCGCCGTCATCTTAAGTGTTGTAAATGAACTTTTTGTTCAAAAAGAACAAAAAATTGAGATATTTAAAATGGAAGCCCTGTGAATTCTGCCTTCGTTAGATATATAAGTTTATTCCTTTGTTTTTAAATAATCTGTGAGATGCATCATCATCACCATCGTCGTCACAAGCAACAGTGTGAATGCTGTAAACAAACTTTTGATTTAAAAAATTTCGTGCAGTTTAACATGCACGCCTGGTAACTTCTGTCTTCGTCGGATATATTAAAATAATATAAAAAAATATATATACGCCTGACATTTATCTGTTCACCATGCCCATTGTATCTGTTTGGCAACAAAAGGAATGTCACCCAATCAGAATATTATATATTACATCAGCATGAACAAATGTCTATGAAATCGGTTGCATTACATTTGTATTTCCAAATCTGTCCAGCATCAGGCCTGACTTCTGTGTCTGAAAGTATCTTTCGACAAGTCAGCACTTCTGTGAGAAAGGCACTCAAGAAAATGTGCGGCTTATACACTTACTAGTTATCTTGCACTTGCTTTTCATTTGATTCTGATTGCGGATACCCAGAGAGTGATACATGTATCGTGCAAGCATTTATCACAGATCATTTTGTACCGATATCTATTCAATTGCTGTAACAATAGAAACCCAGGCGACGTGTACAAAGCTAACAAACGATGGCGCTTTTTGGCATGTGAATTATTCAAGCAAACAAATCGAAAGACAAAGACCTGAGTTTCACTCTCGTTAGGGCTCGTTGTTGAAGTACCCCATTTCGCGATTCAAAACACGAATTTCTTCCATGCGAGGCGAGTATCCCGACACTTGAGCAACCGCACTACGCACAAGAAAGTTAATTAACTAACACAGGTAAAGCAAACCGAGGCGAAAATCCAACTCTGTAATGTACTTATTTTATCTTAAATAAGAGTTGTGATCATACAATCACTGAGAACTCAAAAGGATGTCTCAAACGTGTAACGTTGATAACTAGTGAAATAATTATATCACATTCTGAAAATCCTAATATATATATATATATATATATATATATATATATACTCCTGAGCAAAAAAAATGGACCAAGAGCGAATGAAAGAAGAAATCAATTTTTCAATATTTTTCCACGAATTATTGTTAATTTAAAGTGAAAATTTCTATTTTGCAAATCATTATCATTATAGCATATAATAATAAGGGGAAAGATTAATCCTAAAAATCGTAAGACCGCATCTTGGTGAGGACATAAAAAAACAGAATTGCAGGATTAAGGCAGTCCAAAATGACTTACAAGCAGATTTTGGATATTTTAAGAAAAGAAAAAGTGAACCCATCTTTTTCTGTAGTGAAGCGAATTGGTCAAAAGTTCGAACTCGAATGCTTGGTAAAAGGGTAATCTGAATCTGGTCGCCCTAGAGCATCCACTTTGAAGGACGACTACACACTTGAATTAACTGTTTTGAAGGATTGAAAGAAAACTTAGGTTGACCATAGCAAAGAATTCAAAACAGGGGCTGGAAATTCTCTTTTTAGATATACAATATCGAGACGAATGAGAGAAATGTGTTTTTTTTTACTTAAAAGATGTGCAAGGAAGCCATTTTTATCTAAGAAGAACATCAATGATAGAAAGAGATTTTTCTTGTATTATGACAAGAAAGATACAGACTGGTTCAAGAATGTTTTCTGGTCATGTGAATCAAGATTTTGTCTTGTTAGTGATGCTCCCGATGCTCGCGAATGGTGCTATCGAAGAACTGGAGAACGATTTTCACCAAGTTGCATAAAAACGACAGTTAAACACCGAAATAGAGGGATAATGATGTGGGGAACTTTTACTGCATCCGGAGTTGAAGAACTTATTAGATAGGAGAAGTCAATAAATGCAAAGGAATACATTCGAATATTAGAAACAGGGCTGTTACCAAGTATCCAGAAGCTGGGAATATCTCAGAACAATATTTTTCAACATAATAATGTCCCTCCACACACTGCTAAAGTCACAAAAAATTGTTTTCTGATAATTCAATTAATGTGATATTTTGGCCAAGTCAAGGTCCCGATTTAAACCCAATCGAGAATATTTGGTCCATAATATCTCGTTCATTGGATGGAAGAACTTTTTCGAACAATGGGAAACTGTGCAAAGCTGTGCAAAGCGAATGGTATAGCATCTCCTCTTTATAGTGTTCCACTTTGGCTGATAGCATGTCTAAAAGGATTGATCGCTTAAAGAAATCAAAAGGGAATGCCATTCCACACTAAGCATTTATTAAAGTAAATGTCTTGTTCTGTGTTATTAGTCTCGTTTAAGTTTCCTTGTTCAATTGTTCTTTGTTCAATATAGCTTTTAATGCAATAAAATGTATAAAATTTGTTTGGCCCATTTTTTTTGTTCACGAGTGTATATATATATATATATATATATATATATATATATATATATATATATGTATATATATATATATATATATATACAATAACACGAAAATTTAGTAGCTTATAACTCTCGTTTCCTTATATTGACATTTATTCCTCACGTTTAAACACGGAGCTAGGAGAGAGAATTACTGTTATCTAGATCGGAATGTTTTTTTCTATATAATACTTGATGTTAGCTAATATTTGACCTTGGAGTACTAGGCGCGTAAAATAAATGTTTAGACTTCTTTTTAGTATGGGAACGTTTATTGATAGAACACACAGTAAACTCTAGTTCCCTTCAAAGTAATGGCCACTGGTTGCAATGTACTTGTTTTACCGTTCCAACATGTTCCGGAAGTCTCCATGGAAGTCATCTTGCTTGAGCGTGTCACTGACCCTCGTCACAGCTTCTTTCATTTTTTTTCAATTGTTTCATAACCACAACTTCTTATGTTTTTCTGGTGTTTAGAGAATAACCAAAAGTCTCAGGTCTGGGCTATAGGGAGGATGAGGAAGTGTCTTCGTGCCCATGTTGGTCATGACAACGCATTTCTTTCTGATCTTCACTGAAAATCTTTTGGACAAACCATTCGCAAATCTTCGGCATCTTCAATTTTCGCGAATAAGCGTGTGTGTATTTGCCACACTGGCACTAAACTATGCACTTTTTGTCTCTATAGAAACACAACGGTTCTTATCCGTGAAATTCTATGTTCTCGCTTCCTTACTCCTTCCACATCTCTCATTATTATTCACAGACTCCCTGCCTTTCTTAAATATCTTATGCACTCACAAACTGATGCCAGACTCATGCAAGACTGTCCAAAAGAATTCTGAAGCATTCCATACGTTTCTATATGACCGTTAATAATACTTTCCCACACAATCGGGGAATGTAATGTTTAGGAGTTTGCACCTTGTATTACTGAGCCGGATCGTACTCCACCCCAGCAAAAAATAGTTAGATGGTTCTGAACAGATCTTAGGTTGCCACAATGGAGTCAAATCGTCATAAGTTCGTATGGAGACTGGCTGAAAGTAGGGGGCATATAACTTTCACTCACGGGAAGTTTCGGTTTTATGGTTGGTTTTCATTTTCCGTTCCAACATTTATGGAAAGCTGATAAAGATCTGTTTTATGTTACATTCAGTATATTCTGTTTTCGGCCAATGAAGGAGAAATCCTTTTAAACTAACGAGGTATTATTTGCTTTCAACAAGGATGTTTCATTTTGATGTGCGTGATTTATCTACATTAAAAAACTGGCCTTCTGTCCAACTTTTCTCTAGTGATTAAGCAACTCCTGTTACCCCATTTGTTACGGTATTTTATCCAGATTGATTCTCGTGTTGTCATTGATTTCCCTGATTCTTAGAATATGATTATCACAGCAGGTGTCACATTAAATATTGTAAAGATCTTTAATGAACGCGGTCCCATGGATTCTTATAATTAATAATGACTGACCTTATATGAGCCTCCTAAATGAGATCGAAAAGTTTTCAGTTAGACGATGAAAACTATAATGGAATAATTGAAAATAATGAATGAAAGCGTATATTGTACAGCATCTATGACATTTCTAATTAGCATGTGGATGAATCATTTTCCACATAAATAATCGAAATTAGCAAATTAAAATCTCTTTGCCATCGAGTATATCTGTCAGCTGTCGTTAAATAACGTTTTGAAAACTCGCGTAAGATGTAAAAAAAAAACAACTTGGCAGTATCAGGAAGAATACATAATATGTGAACTTCTTTCATATAATGTTATGGAATATTTTTAGATGAAGGTGTCATATTTTTGATTATTTGGATTATTCGCACGACTGTTTTCATTTTGGATGTTAGTTTCACAACGTTTCAACTAAGGTAACCTACGACCATGTTCAGGTACAAAAGCGAGATCATACTGTACTGATTTCTGAACGGAACCTTTTTATTTCATACAATGGGGTAGCTTGCTGCCGTTTCGTCAGTCATGACCAACTAAACGTCTTAAGTAATCCATAATTAATTCACTGTCTTCATGATTGTTACTTATAACTGATTATTAATTAGCAATTATATCCATTACACCACAAGTTCTTATGGACAGTCTTTTGTAGGTTGAAGGGGTAATCTTGGTGAAGGGCGATACTACGAATACAATAACGATTTACTTAAAACTTCTACCTATTATGACTGATAAAATAACAGCAAGCTAGTCACTTAGATGGTTTCGTTATTGATTCCATTCAAAATCCTTAACTCGACAATATGAGCTGGAAGAAATCGGAGGTTACATCGGCCGTAGCGATGTAAGATGTGAACTATAGTCTTAATAATCCAAATAATACAATCTTTGAACTCGTTTGTGTGTAGTTGGATATAAGTGTAAACTGTTCTCGGATTGCACCCTTGTTAGTACCGAAGTATGCAGTGACATCGCCTTTTGCTTTTTTTACTTCATCAAGGCGAGGATCAAATAAGCCTTATGTTTACTTTCAGCAGCCTCGTACCATTCTGGTCTTCTTATTCTGTCTTTTAGTCTTCACATTCTATGAAGGATGTGTCTGACAAACGGCAAAAATGCTGTTTTCTGGGTCGGAATCTATCCACAGAGTACGTATTGGTGTAACAGAGTGCGGACGTGCGTATGACAGCTGTATGCAAATTACCTAGCCGTATGCTAAATGATGTCACGGCAAAGAAAGAGATTATAAAAAGAACAACGCGAGCGCAGACCGATGATCACGTTTAGAGAGAATAGGCGTATCACACAGGTAGAAACAAATATTAATTGTTTCATTCCTTGTTTTGGTTTCATTGTGCCAGTGTCTACACGTTAACACGTGTTACACGTTACATTTATCACAAGAGAATCAATCCTATAGATACGTCTTTCACGCACGGGAGACTCTTTAAGGGAAATCCTTTTTGTGAAAATTCCGTTCAGTTTAGGAAAACAAATGAAGAAATAGAAGCTCCTCGTGTTATATTTAGTTTATATATTTTATAGACGTACTTTTACAATATGTATACATTCTGCCGACCGTGGATTTGTAATAAACGAAAACTTTATAAATCAACAAACTGTATTTATTTTACAAGATGATAATCTGACAGAAGAGAGAGTTCGGTCAGTTCGCATGGTAGTGTGTGGCGGCGAATCCTATGACAGTAGACTTGGGTTGCTGGTTCTCTCTATCTGATTGTCTTTGTTCTGACTTTGTTTTTATATTTACATCACCCTACATTCTTTAAACCGAATTTAATGTGTTCTCTTTTTTTTACCTTAGATTTGAAATACTTTTTAGCAATTTATATTCAGCGTTATATATTTCTTATTGCTCATGGTCTCGATTGTTCAATCAGAATATAAGGTTGACGCAATTGTCAGTGATCCGATTTACATTTGGTTTTGCCCGGCTCCGCTATTTTTCGGCGTTTTGCGTTATCTAGGTAACAATTGTAATGTAGAAATAGAATCTAATTATGTTTTATAGAGAGAAAAAAACAGAGATTGCAACGTAGTCAAATCGTACCATAAAAATAAGAGTTAAGCGAGACCAGCAACGTCTCTTATGTGAAAAACGAACTGTAGAGGACATAAGAGGATCTACTCCACTAGATTTCGAAGTTGATTTCCTAATTATTCAAGGAAAAAAGATGACTAAGCGGCAACTCTGCCATCCAGTTAGCCAAAATACTAGACTCGGCTAGTTTTCAGTCCAAACTAGTACCCATTAAGCAACAGTTGCCTTCTAATTGTTCGGATAAATGTAAATATTTTATACTTTATTTGACACAGACGGAAGCATAAAAAATATAATTCATTATTATAGTGTTATTACCCTGTGGAGTGAACCCCGCGCTCAGTAGGAATTAAGCTTTCTGTTTGAATGGCCCGTGTTAATAACCTCCATGACATTCACACCATGTATACGTAGTTAGCATATTTTGCAGATGACCAAACACGTTCAGTCCGATGCATTTGCCATCTATTTGTGGAAATTACACGAATCCTTTTCTTCTGCTACCGCATCTGGTCTATTCTTATTTATGACTGTAGAAACATAAATCCAATTTTCTGTAAATGTCTCTGACAGCGGTTTATTCAGCCGGTTTCACGGCTTGCCAATTATGCCAATGGTTCTTCTTGAGAGCATCCTGTTTTAAATACGTATTGAGCTCCTTGTTAAACAGACAATAAGAGTGCAGTATGTCCTTATTCATTGGGAAATGACGTATTACGAATACATTGGAAAAATAAAAGCTATTAATAAAATATCATAAAAATTTATTTATTCATTTATAAGAACCTTCATATGTTTTCTATTTTTTATACTTGTGGCATATATCTTATAAATAGTCTGGGTGCCTGGCATTTTCCGGGTGTCTGGAAGTGTGTGCTGAGCAAAAAGTGGTAGTAGGCGGGCAGGTTATAACTCGTACTTCGAAGGATAAAAAGAATGTGAAAAAAAAAAACGTGAGTGGTAGTAGGCAGACAGGCGTGAAGGAGGAAAAAACGATGAAAAAATGTGACGTCTTTGCCGTTGCGTCCATCGCCAAACCGGAAGTGATGAAGGTTTAAATAAAGGCAAATCAATCGAAAAAAGAGGGCGACTTTTGAAAATATCGACGAAAAAAGTGACGCCTCCCTGTAGAAAATTGCCCAGTTCAGGTTGAAAGAATGATTTTAGCCAATTTTTCGATATTTGTCGTCTGAATAGTCGAGCGTTACAACGATACCAATCGCGTGAAAATCCGTCCCATCGGCTGATAGTTTAAGGCAGACGTACATACATACATACATTTAAGCAGACAAGTGTGATTGATATTATATATTACTTAATTTAAAACTATATTTCCTGTGGAGTAAAACATTAGCATTGTTTAAGAATAATAAAATATTTATATATTTTTGCCTTGATGCAAACATTAGTGCAATTGTCACAAATTTAGAAATTATTGCGTATTCTAAATCATGTACCGTAAGAATATTTGGATTAGTTGGGACAGTAGTAGCCGTAGAAGCAGTAGTTATAGTATGTGGTCCTCTCGCCCAGGTCAGCAGATAGCTTTTGACCTTGCTGAAATGGTTTGGTCGTTGGTCGTCTATCTGCGAGAGGACTTCACATAAATTCTCAGCGTCTCATGCTTCGTGTCAATACTGCTGAAAATCAATTAGCTTCGCATGCATGCCAAAAAAAGTAAACAGACACGGGAGTTCTAGCTACGAAAAGTTAATATGTACATATGTACATCGTTTTGTTCGATTACACCAGATTTTCCAAAATCTTATTCCTCTTTCTCCACGATGGTAGGCAAGATGGATGGAGGGGGTTTATAGCGTTTTTGGAGCGTGTGGTTTTCTCGAGATTTGGCTTCAATCTGCTTAAATCAGCCTGGGCATTTGTTTATATACTAAGGTAAAAGGGTTTGTCGGGGCAATCCGCCAGACCAACCAGAATCCAACAGGTCAAAATGGGAATTACCAACTATTTTGCGTGTGTGCATCTCAATACGTTGTCCATAGCCTGCAAATCTGGGACCAAAACCCAATTTCCACTCACACGCCCCAATCAATCCTGTCACTCAGAAAGCCAAAACGTCTGAGCAGGTGTTCCTCAGGCCACCTTATTCTGACATTTCCTGTCATTTTTAAACAATAAAATATCTGTCTGTTTTTACAAAGCACAATAAATTCATTCCTTTTGATAGGTTACCCGCCGCTGTCCGGGATTCAATCAAAGTTTAACAGACAATCTCAGCATAATTGGCCGGCCTTATTAAGAGTTTTAGGGGATTTAATCTCCCCAATGGGGAGCAATATCGCTCCTCTAGACGGCCACGTCATTTTAGTGGATGTCTGCAGCTATTAATAAATAATCCAATTTAATGAAAACTTATATATATTTTTGAATATTCCGAAGCACTCCAATCAAATAATTACGTATGCATATTATCGAAATATTGCAATTGAATGAAAGATTCGGCATTTTTAAAAACACTACCAACAATTCCAATTTAATAAAATGATTTGAATATAATTAATCGTAAAAATACCTATCGCTGAAATTTTTTTCGAAAGTTGTATTTATTTATCTTCGCCAGTATTTATTTGCTAAAGATGTAGTATTTATTTAGTAAAATAATAACTAAAAGTAAGCGTCTTATTGTTATTTGTAAAATAATATAAATTTAAAGAAATGCCACACTTCTAGATTTTGCCCAATGTTATTTTCATGAACATAAAATATTCTGACTTTAACAAATATCACTTGCAAAAGATATTACTATTCAAAGCATTAAGAGGTGAAATTGTATAACTACTGTCATTCTCGAAATTCGTGTAAAAAATATAACAATTGTTTAATAGAAATTGCCCCAACATTGAATATCAGTGATAAACAATATCTCCTCGATGAACGCGAGCCAATGGTTCAAACGACTGAACTGAAGAATAAGCTGCCTCAACTATGTCGACTCTCTAATAACATCTCAAGAATAAACAGGATCACAGCCGTGGACCAACTTGCTGGAAAATAGCACCATTTCTAATGAGACTGGAACCTCTCTTTCTGCCTGTTCTTTTAAAATTATTAAATGTTATTGTGTAATACAAATATTTTATTAAATAAAAAAAACAATGTATAATACCGTTATAAAAACATTTAAGGTGCTAATATTCTATGAAATGAGAAAAAAGAAAATAAAATTCGATTTTTACCTTAGTTCTTTCAACATCTTTGTGTTTTTTTTTTCTGTTTTTGCAATTGAAATGTATCTTATTAATTTCGGATCTGAAAAAAAATCATCGCCAGAGATGTAAAGGCCCTTTTTTGTTGTTTATTTTTCCGTAAGTTGAATATCCCATGTTAGTATTTTGGGGATATGTGTTGGTGCAGTTGTTATTCGCTTGCGAGATAATTTTTCAATGTGAACCGCCTAAGTGTGTGGTAATCCAATGTTAATTAAATTGGCAGAAACTCTTTAAATCACCATCAATGGTGCTTTTTAAAACTTCGTCCAATTTTATTTTGTTTTATGTCATTTAATAAAATGTTTGCACCTTCAAGTGTTTATTTTATTTTTAAGCAGTTTATCTGTTTATTTAAAATTTAGAATTTCATAAACAGGGCTTTTAAGAACTTCTGCCAATTTTATTAAAATACGTTATAAATACAGTGCCGCCAAAAGGAAAGTCCGCTCTTCTCATTAGAAAATAAACCCGCAAATTTAAGATAACTTTAGTGTAACTGTTTAAACAACCTTTGACCCATTTGATTCGCATTTTATTCCTCTATAATTTTACTGTCTATATTTTACTTTTAATTGAAGTATCCCAGTGTTCACGTCGATTTTATACATTAGCTTCAAATCGAACAGAAAAAAAGAACGCTGCAGAATGGAATACTGTTATTAAAATGTAAATTTACCTCATGAATTCAACACAAATACGACAGGAACACAATGAACGAGTTTATTCATATTTAATTGGTTTCATTTAATTATTACGCTTAACCCCTTTTATGTATCGTGTTTACATCGTCCATAATTACGAATCATTTAGGATGAAAATGTTCGAGCACACTAATATATATATATATATATATACATATATATATATATATGTGTGTGTGTGTGTATGTGTGTGTGTGTGTGTTATTTTCTGTGTGTGCATGTGTGTGTATATGAGTGACCTTGTCTGTGTGTTTACAAAACGGTTTTTATCAAACTCCACTCTGAATATTTCGTCTACAGAATTGAAAATTTGCTTTTTAGCCTGTAAAAATACCTAACTTCGAGCATTTGTACGTATACATTTTTTGCTTGAAGTCGCTTGAATTTTAGCCTTTTGTTATTGATCTGGCGATGGCTCAGGCTGAAGAGCTGAATAACGAATATGAATGGAACTTTGAATGTATTGGTTTTGATTCCATCTGATGGCACCGACGTCATATTTTTAACCTTTGCAATCAGCTCTCTATATATCAGGTACAATATATAAACTAATAGAGAATCTGTTCTATTATTTTACATACAAACTGTGAATCAATTAAAATATCATATTTAAGTGTATTTTACGATCGTGCAACGCCTAACAGCCTTCTAATGTTTTCTGTAATTTGCCAGCCTGAAGATTTTGGATCATTTACTTGAATTAGTCTGCGACAATACTCCGGTAAAAGGGCATCCCACCTCTCTTTAATTTTTGTTCAAAGTTCTTCCAAATTTGAAATTTATCATTGCGTAGCTGTTGCTTGATATTATGCCATACGTAAAGATTGAAGTCTGGATATTGTGCAGGCCAATCTAAACACGAAAACATAAACCCATTGACGTTGCCAGTTGTGTGAATAGGAGCATTATCTTTGATGAAGATTAGATTATCATCCAAATTCCGACCAAAGTAGGGTAGAAAATGTTCAGTCAACATATTATTGCAGTTGGTCGAATTAATTCGACCTTTCAAGCGACCTATAGACCCTTAACTATCGGCACGAATTACGCCCACGCGCCAAAACCTGAACTTCCACCACTTGAAGCGTTGAAACTGTGCACCTATGATTTAATTCTTCGTCCTTCTCTCGAGGGACGTACTGCCTACCTTCACTGCCTAGCCTATTGAACTTTCGTTCGTCACTAAAAATCATGATCATCATTGCATCTGACGAAGTCCAGAAGGCTCTTTCTGTTTTTTACAGAAATTATGGGCTTGCGTCTTGGAACACAGCTTGGCAAATTAAATTCCTTCAATCTGTCCTTAACTGTAGTAAGAGAGCACTTTTTAACAAGATTACATTTTTGTTGGTTCTAAGAGGCCGTTTCGAATCTGTTTCTGAGGCGGTGGATATTGAAAGCATTGTTTTCCCTGTAATTATTAACGCTAGGACGACCAGATTTAGGGGGATCACGAACACTGCCGGTATGTTGGTGCGTTTTGGAGACTAATAAGCTTCTGACTATCACTAAGAGAGACTCGAGGTATATGGGCAAAATGTTACGTTTTATAGCCTAGGAACAACAATAATTACGATGAGAGATGCTAAAAGGTGGATATTTAAAGCTGGGTTTGTTGCTGGGGTGTTTCTTTTTGTCTTCTCAATTTGAAACTATTTTTTTAATATGAACACAAGAATACTTCAATTAAATATCAAATATAAAAAGGTAAATTATAGAGGAATAAAAGGCGAATCAAATGAGGTATAGGTTGTTTAAAGAGTTACATTCAATTTAGCTTAATATATATATATATATATATATATATATATATATATATATATATATATATATATATATATGGGAGGGGGTTGTTAAATAACCACATGCTTTAACGGCAGGATATGAAAAAGAAGAATTAAACAGTCTGAAGTTGCAAATGTCGTTGAAAAGACCCAAACCTTTATTGATAAATTATATACTACTAAATACAGTGTTACTGTTTGTCTGCTTATCTATGATTATTGTATGGATTTTATTATTATGTGGTTGAACATTTTCTGTGAGCCATACTTGAATTTTACTTTTAAATAATAAAAGAATATATTAAATAATTTTCGCGAGAAATAAAACAAAAATCCAACGATAGGTAAGTATGTTTGTAATTAAGATTGGCATGATAAATATTTTACATTATTCTGGTCTCGTAATTCTCACAATGTTCGGCCAATGTGGCTTCCGATCAAGTTCGGGTGCATTTAGTTGAATTCGTACAGACTTTGGCACATAATACTTCATAAGAGAAAATCTGGGGTTAGTTTATTCTTGTCCTGCTAGTCATGACGGGATAAAATTCTTTAGTATTTCTTAATTGCATACTTAGTATTCACCAATGACGCAACGGATAAAGTGCTAAGTTATTATCTAGTTCTAAGTGTGATTTTCCTGGTGGTATAGGGTCTAATTCACAGTATTAGACATACTAATAATTATATAGTAAGGTATTATACAGAGAGAAAATAAAGAAAGAATATTTTCAGCACGAATAACATTCGATATATTATATGAGGATTGAATAATATCGGAAGAAATAAAATCCTTAAAGATCAATATAATTTAAGTAAAGAGGAAGGGGGCGTTTACTGTTGATCATCTTTATTGGGGAATAATAAGAGATCTGTGCAAATATTTTTTGACCTGTCTCATCTTACTAGTCTGCGAAGAAAGTAAATACCAACCATATCTACCTTAATCATTTTACTTGAACTTTCGTTTTTGATTATGCCATTTATATAGAATTATGACAGAATTTATGGTGTCATTGTTATATAGAGCACTGTCAGGTGATGCCAAGTAAACTTAACGATTATTATCATGATTGTTTTTGATGTTTGGAAAATAGAATGCTAGAACATATGTATCGAGGTGAATGAAACAATGGTATGACGTATTTATGGTCGACTCCATATAATACAAATAGTTGCGAGAATGATACTTGCATGCGGATTTTAGATTCGATATTGGGAGTTTATCGAACTGTTTTCTTCATCTTCATCGTTGTCGTTTTTCACCACGTTTCGGCCAACTCATTCTCTGGTCATCTTCATGTGATTAACCGCGAAAGGATAGGAATGCTGAGACTCGTAACCGTATTTCCAGTAACTACTGCCTTCCATAGTTGTTGTTTCGCCACGTTTTGGCTAAGTAAACCTCAGCTGGGTTTGGGTAGGATTGAAACCGCTATCTTCGGACAATGTTCATCTGAAGCCGTAGAGATTCAATGCCTCTATCCACTTCGAAGCCCGTGACGCAATGGATAAAGGTGTTCAATTTCTGCGGTTTTACTAAGGTTTAATAATTATTGGCGATATAGTTAGGAGACCTGGCATTCTTATCCCATCATAGTTAATAATCTGAAGAAGGCCAGAAGATGAGTTTGCCGCAAGGAGGTGGAACAACAATTACTATGAAGATGAGGAGAAAAGTCCACAAATAAATATGTGAATACAAAAATTACTCATCTCAAAGGATTCCATAAAAAAATAATATACGATTTATGGAGGGAGTTGAAGTTTACCCTTTGCGAGTGCCTTTTATAATTTTTGTTTTCCCTTAAGACGTGCTATGCGTATGGAAATCCAATTTACATTATATGCGATATTCAAAGAAACGCATGTATTGCGTTCAGCCAAATGAAAGCAGATAAAGTCTTATTTAAGAAAAATATTTCTATCATATAGATTTCTTGCATCGTTTGTCTTTGGTGGAATTATGTTTTTTGTTTTCAACATTTTTGCATTTATCCCTAAATATATGAACATTTTTGCATTTATCCCTAAATATATGAACATTTTTGCATTTATCCCTAAATATGTGAACACACATATTATATTATATTGTATTATATTATATTATATTATACTATGCTATATTATATCATATTACCAGCTGCGTTGCCAGGCAAAAAAATATAAACGGAGAGCAGCATATATATTGTTTTTAAAATATAATTATCCACTGGCACGTGTTTCATCGTCTACGACTCATCAGAGTGGCCCCTCATTCGGGGGTACCAAACTGATCAAAGTGAAAATTATTCTCAACTGACATTTGGGTAAAAATCCACTTTCGTATAAATAATTGAATTCATTCAAAACGCATCGCAAAAACAAAAACAAATAAAATAACAGCTACGTAAATCGCGATATATCCAAACAGCCGTGCGAGATGGTTCATTGGTGAGAGTTTAGGCTTCTTACCATGAGGTGCCGATTTCGAATCTCGATAGGTCTAGCCATTCTGATGAGTCGTAGACGACGAAAAACATGTCAGTGGACAATTGTATTTTAAAAATAATATATATGCCGCTCCCTATTTGGGGGTACTAAGGGAAAAATTATTCCACACTAGCATTTAGGTAAGAATGCACTTTCGTATAAATAATTAAATTCATTCAAAATATATCGCAAATCAAACAAAATAACATATATATATATGTGTATATATATATATATATACACACATTCATGTATGTACCTGCAAATTTGATTTTTTTTCGCTCTGACATAGTTATTAAAAGCCTACTTCAGATTTAAAAAATTATTAAAACGAACTTCTTAATATAGTAAGGCATGGATATGCGAGAGATTCATGAAATGAAATTAATTTGCAAATTTCTTTTAAAATTGAAAATTATTAATTTTGTCGTTTCTTCATATTTAATTGGTTTCATTTAATTATTACGCTTAGCCCCTTTTATATATCGTTTTTACATCGTCCATAATTACGAATTATTTAGGATGAAAATGTTCTAGCACACTGATATATATATGTATATATATGTGTGTGGGGGGGGGGGTATGTGTATGTGTTATTTTCTCTGTGTGCATATAGTTAAGAGACCTGGCATTCTTATCCCATCACGGTTAATAACCTTAAGAAGGCCAGAGGATGAGTTTGCCGCGAGGTGGTGGAACAACAATTACTATGAAGATGAGGATAAAAGTCCACAAATAAATATATGAATACAAAAATTACTCATCTCAAAGGATTCCATAAAAAAAATAATATACGATGGAGGGTGTATTATGGTGATGCCGCCATTTGTAATTTCAAATATAGCGGTTTACGAAACGGTTTTTATCAAACTCCGCTCTGATATTTCGTCTACAGAATGGAAAATTTGCTTTTTAGCCTGTAAAAATACCTAACTTTGAGCATTTGTACGTATACATTTTTTGCTTGAAGTCGCTTGAATTTTAGACTTTTGTTATCGATCTGGCGAGTGCTCGGACTGAAGAGCTGAATAACGAATATGAATGGAACTTTGAATGTATTGGTTTTATTCCATCTGATGGCACCGACGTCATATTTTTAACCTTTGCAATCAGCTCTCTATATATCAGGTACAAAATATAAACTCATAGAGAATCTGTTCTATAATTTTACATACAAAATGGGCATCAATTAAAATATCATATTTAAGTGTATTTTACGATCATGCAACGCCGAACAGCCTTCTAGTGTTTTTATACATTAATATATATATATATATATATATATATATATATATATATATATATATATATATATATATATACATAAATGTACGTATATATATATATATATATATATATATATATATATATATATATATATGCATATACTAACTGTACCCTTCCACGCGTTGCGGTGGCTAAATTTGATGCAATAGAAAAATCTAATAAAAAGAAAAAATGCATGTTTCTTATATTCTTAGTACAGCAATCCACTCCAAAAAGTGGGAAAAAAAAGGCAAAAATGAAAAAAATGGTACTCTTGCAGAATTGAATTCGGATCCTCGGGAATTTCCGTCAATAATGACTTGAGCTCGACCAATAATCAGTGGATTAAGCTGGATGTTGCTAAAATGTTGAAACGCTAAATCGATTTTTTTTTAGTTTTTTGTATTAAATATGTGAGTTTTCAATTAATATTTGGGTGAGATGGATTATACACAGATTAACACGAAAAAGTTGTCCAAAAAAATAAATGAAACGGAAAGGTAAGGTAAGTTACGTTTCTACCTAACTGGATAATTTTTTAGTGTTTTTATTTAATGCAAAATGTTTAACGGCTCGAAGAACACACAGTGTTTATCGATGCATTTGAAAAAGACAAATGGCCGAATACGTTAAGTTTGGGAAAATAAGTTAAAAACTAAAAACCTATACAAAATCATGCCAGAAACCCACAGATTATATGTTACCATGACATAGGCTTACATATTCGGTTGGTTTCTGACAGTATTTTGTATAGTGTTTTAGTTTTAACTCATTTTCCCAAACTTAACGTAATCAACAGTATCCGCCACCATTTGTATTTTTCAAATACACCAATAAACACTGTTTTTCGAGCCGAATAAACGTTACATTAAATAAAACGGGACTGTATTACTAAAGAGAGATACGAAAAAGTTGTCGAAAATAAATATATAACAAATAAATGTTATCAAATGCAAGATAGAGTTAATTTTCTACCTAACTGGATAAGATTTTAGTGTTCTTAATGTAAAATGTTTACTAGGTTCGACAACATGCAGTATTTATCGGTATATTTGAAAAATACAAATGGCGGCAGACTGTTTTGAACACGTTAAGCTTGGGAAAATGAGTTAAAACTAAAATAATATACAAAATTCTGTCAGGAACTCACTCAATATATGTTACCATGAAATAGGCTGACAAATATTCGGTGTTTTTTTTTAACAGTATTTTGTATAGTTTTTTAGTTTTAACTCATTTTCCCAAACTTAACGTGTTTAACACAGAGTTTGCCGCCATTTGTAATTTTCAAATATAGCGTAAACGCTGTGTTTTTGAGCAGAATAAACATTTTACATTAAAAACATTAAAAAATTATTCAGTTTGGTAGAAAAGTAACTTATCTTGCCTTTGATTTGTTATAGATTTGTTTTTTGACAACTTTTTCGAATCCATGTGTACAGGAATACAAACACAATGAAAACACTAACAATTATCCAGTTAGATAGTAAAGCAACTTATCTTGCCATTGAAAACATTTACTTGTTATATATTTGTTTTGTTGACAACTTTTTTCAAATTTTTGTGCAAGTACAAACCCAAACGGTGTATTTTTCTGTCTATTTTTATTTTTGGTACCGCGCTATTTTAAAATAGTTTTTTTTAAACTTAAATTAAAATTTCACGATATTTTTTTGGGGGGGGTATTTTTTTACATTAAGTCCACCTCCACAATTTTCTTTGAAATGACTATATTTAAAGGTTTTCGACTATTCTGAATAAGAAAATCTCATTTCAAATTTGCAGAGGCAAGTAGTTTTCGAGATATAAAGACCTGTGCTATGCACTATAATTCACTGGCGGCCATGAATAAACACTTCCAACCTCCGAATATTAAGAACGGCTTTCGGAGTAAACACCACTAAGCTCCTCATATCAAAAACGGTTTTTGGAATAAATACCACCATTCTGCCCATGTTAAGAACGGCTTTCCGAATAAACACTCCCAACCTACCGATATCAAAAATTGTGGAGGTGGACCTAATGTGTAAATTTACATTTTGTTTTTAAATGATTTGTTAGTTGAAAGCACAGAATAGTTATAAAACACTATCCCCTCCCATGGTAAGAATGGCTGAAAAAATAACGGTTTTCTTGGCAGAAACGTTTCTGTATTTCACCTCACAATTTTTTTAATAAAGAAAATAATTCATATTTTCTTATATAAAAACAACTTCTGTATAAAAAAGTGTACTTTCAATTTTGTTAAAAAAAGTTTTCTTGAAAAAAATATTTTTTTTTTTTAAATTTAACCTAACAATTTACGAAAAAAAAGCAAGAACAAAACATTAATCGACTAATAGGCTCCGGCTACAATGATGAACACACCGTTCACGTTTTGTTAGTTTTTTTTTTTCAAGTTAAATTCAACTTTCAGAATATCTTTTTTTATATAATTTCGCGATATCATTTTTAATAATAAATTGTTAGTTGAAAGACAGAATAGTTACAAAATACCCTCCCCTCTCCATGGTAAGATTGGCTTAAAAAATAAATAAATAAAAGGTAATATTTCAGCACGTTACCAAAGCGTAATTTTTTTTCGAAAAAAAAACTGTACTTTCACCTAACAATTTATAGTTTCAATAATAAAAAAGTTCATATTTTCTTATATAGAAACAACTGTTTAAAAAAACTAAAAAACAAAAACAAAAAACGTGTACTGCCAATTTTGTTAAAAAATGATTTTTGCCACAGAAATCATTTTAAGGTTCTTCGACTGTTATGTTTCAACTCAAAACGCACATTCTGTCGAGCAAATTTGTTTTTAACAGACAACATTTTTTTAAATTATTTTATTTAATTTATAATTTGCAATTTTAATTTATTTTAGTAACATAAAACATTCCTCGACTCTAAGGATAAACTGTCTGAAAATTTGAATTAAATTGGTAATGTAGGTATATCTTTTATTGATAACTAACGAACTAAGAATTAGATTAATATATATATATATATATATATATATATATATATTACATAGGCATCACCACTTATAAGGGTCAAGAAGCCACTGGAGGATGAGGGTTAAAGAGTGTACAGTAGAAATTGGACAATATAGTAATCGTTAGTAATGGAAATTCGGTAAATTTGTTAACAAGTGGAACAGCTCGTCAAAAACTTGTTTACGTTAGACTTGAAGACATCCATATTGTAGTCAGCTGGAAAGTAGTAAAACGGAAAACAATTCTACAGACATGCAGTTCTAAGAATAGAATTTACGTTTAGGTTAAGGCACAGATAAAGAGTGGGGAAAATTATTGATAGTGTTTTCAGCTAGACGAGTGTTTCTTGTGAAAGTTTGGCGAGGGGGGACCATGGACTGAAGCTCAGTCGAACACTCTTCATGAAAATAACGATACAGCAGAGACAAACTAGCAACACCCCTTCTGTAAGATAGAGGTTGCAGGGAATAGAAAAGGAATCTCCTCCGAGCCTACGAAGTCTATTTTTGAACTCTATCAAGGCAGGACGAGTCCTTTCTGGCAGTTCCTATATATATATATATATATATATATATATATATATATATATATATATATATATATATATATATGCGCGTGTGTGTGCTGTCTTGTGCATGTGCGCCTCCACAAAACGGAAAAATATATGTATTAAACTCTACATTGATTATGTGTATCCAATTTATCTTTGTTCATCATGTAAAAAACGGCTTTTGGAATAAATACCACCATTCTCCTCATGTTAAGAACGGCTTTCGGAATAAACACCCCCAACCTACCGATGTCAAAAATTGTGAAGACAATAATTGTACTACAAGAAATAATTTCAGGTCAATAAAAGACTTGCTTAGTTGCTTTATTGAACTTGTCTTTTTTTTTCTTGTATGAAATGGTGAGGGTCTCGTTCCTATGGTAATATATAAAAGAAAATGTAAATTTCCAAAATAATGTTTGGCATTGTTTATTATGTACTTGTTTTTGCCGTGATCCTATGTTGCTACATGCTACTATTTTTAGTTCAATAAACACATAGATATTAATCTCGTTTTTATGCTGTCACGGTCGTGGTGGCAGTAATATTAAGTTTGCCTCCCTCGTGTTGCTTAGATTTTATCCATGTTTTAGGAAGCTCTAATTATCGAATTATTAGTAAAGGTTAAGTTAAAGATACGTGACCGGGTTACGTGTGTAGGGGGAAGGTGTATCAAATATACAACTTTGCTCTGAGGATCGGATTTATGGTGGGGATAGGCTTGCCAAAAAAGATCAGAAGACTAATAATGCGACTGCGTTTTTCTTTTGAATTTTCAACTGTATTCTGGGAAATTATTTTCTGATAACAAAATACATTAAGAGCCCTGACGACGACATGAAAATATTGAAACGTTGCTTGATTTGGATTGACCCCTTAGAAAACGTATATATATATATATATATATATATATATATATATATATATATATATATGTCAGGTCATGTCATATGCTACTGGTACCATGCGACCCAGTACTACCTGCGTCATGGTCGGGTCACTGGCGACTAAACTGGTTCCCCCACCAGGCTTCTTTGGTGAGGAGGGTGGCTTATCTCTCTGAAGGATTAAAAACAAGACCTTTCAAAAGGCGAAGGAACCCTTTTTCGGGGTCAACGGCCAACTAGCACCGTGTATATTTGTGTGTATATATGTGTTGGAGTGGAGAGGGCTCCCGTAAGCCGTGGTGAAGGCAACATTTCTAGGAGAAGCAAGTCTCTTATTTAAAAAACATAAAGCGGGAGACCAGTGCCCGCATTAAGCTGGTCTGCAGTTTAACTTATTGCTGGCTATCTTGCTCTTGCTTGTTGCTGGATCTCAACATTTTGAACCGAGAGTGAGACTTACCTGTCGTACAAAGCTAAAACTCTGTAACATAATCCTTGTATAGATACTCCCTAAGGCAGTTGAGCTCATGGACTTTTATGTCTGAGGGAGTGGCACTCGTCTGACAAGACGTTGCAATCATTATATATATATTGATGTTACTCGTAAGTGCTTACTCGTAAGGATTGAACTTTAATATATAGTCGCCCGATAAAAAGTCACAAGAAGTACTTGCCTGGATGTAAGACATCAGAAGAAAATCTCTTTCCTTCTTCGTCTAATCTATGGAACAAAATACTCTCAGCTAACAACTATATCATCATGTTCAAGTCTAATTTTAACTAATATTTGTTTAACGATCCGTTAGTATGCATAATCCTTCTAAAGAAATATTCTGCCAATTTTAAGTAGTATTATTTTAGTATTTTCAATGGGTTTAACTGATGATCCCTTAAACGCTTTCCGTAGTGTAACTCAGCCTAGAATAACCGTTGATTCAATACTCCTATTACAACTACTACTACTACAACTACTTGTAATAATAATAATTATAATAATGATAATAGTAACAACATATTATGCCTTATAACTATATATATTATTCATTATTTATAAATAAATGTGTGTGTGGCCGTATACAATACGATATATAATGAAGGAAACTCAAGTGGCATGTATTGTGGAGCTGTAAAAAAAATGACAAAATTTAAAACACAAAATATATCATCCAAAGCAAGAGTTTAGGTTTTACTTGATTTGTTTCGTGTGTCCAATCTTCTGTTTTCCTTTTGTCTTTTTTTAGCACAACATCCTCATAATTTGCTTAATTTCATAACATTGCGTTGTAATTTGGCTTACGAACATATTTTATCCGCATTTTATTTTAAAATTTAAACAACGCTTGCATCACGGAAAACACAACTCTGTTATTATATCTCGTGCGCCAAGTGGTTTCTTGCGGCATTTGAAAATAATAGCACAGACGAACAATACGCAGACTCTTTACTAACTTTTTCTTTACTTCACCATCATGGCGAGGAAAAAAAATATAATCAATTCTGCGGATTATGTCTATCGCCAAAATATTAACGTTAAACAAAAAATATTTGTTTTGTTTTTTATTGCGTTGTAAATTGGATAATAAACGTATTTTATTTTAAAATTCAACCAACGCTTATAATTAGGGAAACACAGCCCTGACTTATATATATATATATATATGTGTGTGTGTGTGTGTGTGTGTGTGTGTGTGTGTGTGTGTGTGTGTGTGTGTGTGGATGTTGGATTTGGTTTTATTCATGTTTAAATTTATTTAATTGTATTAATCATCACCGTCGTCATGGTCATTCAGGAATGGTGCTGTTCTAAACGCTCCTTCAACTAGGACTTTGCATAAAACACCGCAACTCATGACTCCCTTATAATATGTGCTGGATTTGCTTATTCATTTTTTTAAATAATCTGTGAGATGCATCATCATCATCACCGTCATCTGCAATAACGTAAGCGTTGTAAACCAACTTTTGTTTTAAAAAAGAAAACATCGAGACGCTTACAATGTAAGCCTAGTGAACACTGTCTGCGTTAGATATATCTTTTTAATCATTTATTTTTAAATAATCTGTGAGATGCATCATCATCATCGTCGTCGTCGTCGTCATCAGCAACAGCGTGAATACTGTAAACCAGTTTTTCATTTAAAAAATTTCGAGCAGTTTACAATGCACGCCTGGTGAATTCTGTCTTCGTCGGATATATTAATATATATATATATATATATATATATATATAATCATATGCGCCTGACAGTTATCTGTTCACCATACCCATTGTATCTGTTTGGCAACCAAAGGAATGTCACCCAGTCAGAATATTATATATTACATCAGCATGAACAAATGTCTCTGAAATCGGTTGCATTACATTTTTATTTCCAAATCCACAATACTTTATTCCAGCATCAGGCCTGACTTCTGTGTCTGAAAGTATCTTTCTACATGTCAGCAGTTTTGTGAGAAAGACACTCAAGAAAACGTGCGGCTTATACAGTTACTAGTTATCTTGCCCTTGCTTGACATTTGATTCTGACTGCGGATGCCCAGAGAGTGATACATTTATCGTACAAGCATTTATCACAGATCATTTTGTACCGATATCTATTCAATTGCTGTAACAATAGAAACCCAGAGAGTGATACATTTATCGTACAAGCATTTATGACTGAGATAATTTTATACAGATATCTCTTCTTTAAAATTACTGTGGCCAGAGAGGCGAGGCGAGGTGACGCGTACAAAGCTAACAAGTTGGAAATATGAAGTCAAAAATCTGCATACGGGCGGCTTATCTGATCATCTTTGTTAGTTTTGAGGGTCAGGAACTAGTTTCGATGGGGCTTTTTGACATGTGAATTATGCAAGCAACCAAATCGAAAGACAAAGATCTGAGTTTAACTATCATTAGGGGTCGTTGTTGAAATACCCCATTTCACGATTCAAACCACGAATTTCTAGTTTCAGTTGGGCTTTTTGCGACTGATCAGACCTTTTAAAGGACAGTGCTGCTCACCCGGATCATAAGACAGGTCGAGAAAAATGTACCTAAAAATTGTCTGTTCATATTTTTAGCTGGTCACTTATCTGCGGTTGACGGTTGTTCATTTGTGTAGGGGACACAAAAGAAAAAAATATGATTTATTCAAAAATAAAACTAAATATTGCTACCTGGAACGTAACAGCAAGTATTTATATGAAAGAGTCGGTTAATTCAGAGCGATAAACAGCTATTGTGTTAGGATAATAATAGATATTAAAGGGAATAAAAAAATGAAGGATGACTTTGTTTTGCTATCAGAACAAAGTTCACATCTATATTAGAACACTCTTGTGAAATTTATGATCGAATCATGTAACTGAGAGGCCTTTTACGTGATCGTTGCGTGTCAGTTATCTCAGTATATGCCCCTACTTTGGATAGTACCTATTTACTATGCCTCCCCACGGGAAAGAGTTAGACACCAGGGTCGTTTTTTAACGTGGAGAAAAGGTACAAAAATAAAAATTGTCTACGTCGTGAAGGATTTCTCCTCCACCGAAAGAGAACAAGAAAATGAAGTGCAGCATCTGAAGAACAGATACTACACTTTGATCTTGGCCCGAAAGTATAGTAGAAGTTGTATAGAAGTTGGATAGTAGGCAGGATGTCCAAATGAGGTGTTATCAAGATCTAGGGAATTGTATCAAAGGGATACCAAAAACAGAAAAACTTTATTTCTTTGGGCATTTAATGCACTAGTTAGAAGTGATCGCAACACCTGGGCTGTCTTAAGAAAATGTGGCCTTGCTAAGGCAACTGATAATTGGATTCTTTTGCAATTGTGCAGTGAACATAATCTTGCAGTATGCAACACCTACCAACAAAAATCCATTTAAAGCGTAACTTAAATGCACCCTAAATCAAAGCATATTCATATTCTTGATTATAGCATCATGCCCAAGCGTGATATTCAGGATATGTGTAGCGTAAGAGTTATGCAGGTACAGACTGTGACACTGGTCACAATTATGTTCGTGCTAAACTTAAATTGCGTATACGGAAAAAATGTCAGAATCAATGAAGTAAAAGTGTCTAAACGCATCGATATCTCCAAGTTAAAAAAAATAAGGAAGCGTGTGAATCTCTAAGGATCTTATTTCACGGAACTTGGGAACGATTCAAATCACAACTATATAGCAAATGAACTGAAATTATTGGCTTTAAGAAAATGAAATATATGGACTGGGTTGATGAAAATGATTTTACAATCACAAGTTTTTTGGAAGAGAAGAAAAGGCTCACGAGATATGTTTGTGTTCTAATTGATCAGCTAAAATAACCGCAGAAAAGGTGCATAAGAAACAAAATTAAAAATACAGCGCGAGAGACGCCTAATGAAGAACAAGTGTTAGTTAAATTGTCAGCAGAAATCCAGACATATTACGACCGTAAATCTTCAAAAGATATGTATGACAAAATCAGACAAGCTTTAGGACCGCAGCCTCCAGCATTTGCACTTGTGATCTCAAAATATGGTTGTGCCCTTTTTAACAATGTTGAGGGGATCATAGAACGATGAACAGAGCATTTTGGAGATTTTTTTGATAATCCGTCTGAAGTAAATGATATAGTTATTGACAGTCTCTCACAAAAGGAGGTCATTGATAAGATTATAACTAACACCAGCAATTATGAGACTAAAAGAACATTAACAGGGATTAATAAGGGAAAATCTCCCGGACTTGATGGGATACTTGTTGAATTATTGCTATTTGAAGGTGATAGCGTTATCAACGCAGTCCATACACTCATCCTTGTTTGGCGTAGCAATACTATCGCTCAGAATTGGGTTGATGCAATATTGATCCCAATTTACAAACGGGGTCAAAATCTGGGTGTCGTGATTATAGAGGCATTAGCTTGCTTGAAGCAGTTGGAAAGGTTCTACCAAAGATATTTTTGAATCGTTTGCAGAAATGAATTTGTCCCTGTTTCATCTCAGGGAATCAATGTGGTTTTAGATTTGACCTCGCCACAATAGACACTATATTCTCTGTGCGACAGCTCATGGAAAAATTTATGGAGCAGAAGAGTTCCTTTTATCAAGTTTTTTCGATTTGACAAAAGCTTTTGGTAATATTAATTGCAATGCACTCTGGAATATTCTTAGGAAACTACTCTCCTACTACTCCTATTAGTTTTGTGGAGTTGATTTAACAGTTACACCATAAAAGTTAACATTAATGGATTTCTGTCTGATCCAATTTCAGTTGAAGACGATCGGAAAACAAGTGGATGTGCTTGCTCTTGTATTATTTTCCATATATTTCGCTGTGATGCTGGTGCATGCTTTAACAATTGCGATATTTGGGTCAAGTTTCAGTTTCGAACATCAGGTAAACTTTTTACCTTAGACGTCTCAACACACAGCCGAAAACTTTTCAAAACCTTGTTCGTGAACTTTTATATGCAGATGGTGCAGATCTTGTTTAATGTTCAGACACAGAAGCAGACACACAAATTATAATGGACAAGTTGTTGAGCTTTTGGATTTTACATCATCATAAAAATAAAAATAAAACTTTTGTTATTTATTCCCCTCCTATAGGAATGTCATGGTTGTCTTGGTTGATGGTAAGAAGCTAAATGTCACGGACAATTTTCTATATCTGTATAGTATGCTGAGTAAGAACGGTATACGTGATACTGAGATAAATAAGAGATATGCTAAAGAAAGTTCTGCTTTTGGCGAAATGAAGAGACGTGTATGGTTAGTTCGGGGAATCACATAAAAAATAAAACTAAGTGTTTACGAAGCATGCGTTATCACTATATGTTCAGAGACTTGGACAGCACATAGAAGTTATCTGAAGCTGTTGGAAATTTTTCACAAAAGTTGTATTCACAAAATACTTAATATTAACTGGATGACTCTTGCGCCTGACACTCTACTTCTTGAACGAACAAATAGTACTAGTATAGAAATGAAAATCATTAAAAATCAGATACGATGGAGGAGAAACACTTCCATAACCATAGTTTTGTGAAGAGATAGGTAGGGGTAAACGACCAGAATATGAACCAAGAAAAAGATTTACGTATTCTCTGAAAAACAACTTGAAAAATACTTGAGATGGATGTACATAACAGAGAAGCCCAAGCGAAATAGCAATCAATGTTGAAAAAGAAAACATCAGAGAAAGTTGTAAGATTTTTGAAGAGCAGCGGCCTATAGATCTTGCTGTCTTAAATATATATATATATATATATATATATATAATGTGTGTGTTTACACACACATATATATATATATATATATATATATATATGTATATATGTGTGGATCTATGTATATATCATAAAACACGGTACCGTTTGAATATATAGTTAGAACTGCTTCAAAGCTTCACCGCTCACTCTTTTTTCAACCAAATTTCAAAAAAGTATTAGTTTTTAGATCACTTTCTCAGCTTTATTATTAAAAGTGTTCAATTTTCGTTCAGTAAAACAAAAGTTATGGGGAATTTTCTGGTGTTTGAAATCGTATAAATTTGTAAAGAGGTGTGTGACGCTTAGTATGACTGGTTTCCATAGCAACCAATTCGCTTCAGAGACTACAGGTTCCACTAATTCACTGCTGTCGCGAAAATGAAAGTAAAACGCGAAACAGAGAATGAGAGCATGAATGAGCGATAATTGTGATATTTTATTGAGAGCAGACGAGTGCCGTACGGTGTTTTTGCATATGCGTCCATGGCGGTTAAAATAAGACTAAAATTAAACAAAGAACAAGTACATTTATTGGAAGCCTGGAAAATCATGGATTACAATAGAAAAATGCGAGCATGAGTAGTAAACGGTTTAGCTTAAACAGGGAAATTTAAAGGACTAGTTGTTAAAACTGGAAAACTGAAAAACAAGATATTCTGGTAAAAAATATAATAAATTAATAACAAATATTGCAGCATTAAAATCATTTTTTTTAAATCAATTCATAACATTCTATAATCAGTTCTTACTGCTGCAATATTTTAAGTTATAAATTTATTATATTTTTTACTAGAATATCTTGTCTTTTTCTTTTCCAGTTTTAACAACTACTCCTTCACTTTTCTATGTTTAAGCCTAACTTTTCATTTTTATATTGTAATGTATATATATGTTACCAAATAAGCTCAAGCGTGTTTAATTCAAAATCAATGTTTTTGTTAAAAGTGTTCAGTATATATGTACTGATACTGTAAGCGGCTTTATATAATATGAATCAAAATAAATATCGGCAAAACGTAGATTAGTCGGCTTTGTTTTTCTAGTATAATTTCACCCCCCACACACCCCATATATATATATATATATATATATATATATATATATATATATATATATATATATATATATATATATATATATAGTATTCCGGCAGGTGAATTTTATCAAGTAAAATAAGTGTGTGTTTCTTGACTATATAGAATGATCGCTTTAAGTTTTAAGAGGAAACAAGAAAGCAAAGAACAAGTCAGACTTATACCACCACCTAAAATCGATTCGAAAATATATTCCACACTTTATAATAATAAAAAATAACTGTTTGGGTTATTATTTTTCCCGTATTGGAAATAGTAAGAATAAATTATTCATGTAGATTAAATTACTTACATAATTATGTGATAATGTATTAACACTTCGTCATATATCTAGATAGATAGTACAAGCGAACATTAGCGCAGCATCTTTGTTTTTTTTTTACGGTAGACAGAGTAGACTAATAATTAAAGAATAACAGCTTTCGATTAATCAGTTTTATTTTCAATGGTTACGATTAAATACTAAATTATGAATAAGGCTAATCAGAAGTGATTAAGGACAGGGTTAGTTATGAAGATGCGATGATCACCTGTAAAAAAAAGAAGTCCATCGCATGAAATGAAGAGTAAGAGAGGAAAACAAGCATCAAATATAAAAGGGAAACTGTTGCATGTTGTTTCTGCGAGATGGAAAATATCTTTTTATATATAAAATTATCGAACATTTGATGTAAAGAAACCCATCGGTACGATTGGCTTTTTCTCATGAAATGAATTTTTTTCCACACATTTCGAGTTAAGGAAATGATAGGGTTGGTTGGAGCCGGTGAAATGTGAATTATATTAACAGCATGAACATGTTGCTTCAGGTTGTTTTGCAGTTTCTCTTTTCCACTGGATTAAAGCAATGGAACGCTTGCTCTCATATGAAAAATGTAATTTAATATGAGAGGTCGCGTATAGGGCGCGAGTAAAAATATCAGCAGCAGCCGGAGGAGAGCTGGCTAGCGAAAATATGACAGGCAACAGCCCTTAAAACAGGTATGCAAAATAGAAAGCGTGCGCATGTTTGCGTCACAAGAACACAAGAAGGAATAGACCACGTGGTTGAAAGAGAAGCAAAGTGTGAAACCAGAGAAGGTAGACGTGTAAGCATAAGCGTTAGGTGACAGTGAGACAGAGACTTTTAAAGGACTTTAGAAATATAATGGAGCGTGTTGTTTTAGGAGGAACTACAAATAAATGCGTTTCATTTGAACTTAAAAAAGATGCTGAGTCGGATTTTGGATTCTTTTTTTTTTTTTTTACATAGACATCACCACATTATCAAGGCCCAGAGGCCACTCAAGGATAAGGGTTAAAGAGTGTAAAGTAGAAATTGGACAATATAGTAATCATTAGTAATGAAAATTTGGTAAATTTGATAACTTATATGGAACGGCTCATCAAGAACTTATTTACTTTAGACTTGAACACAACCATATTGTAGTCAGCCGGAAAGCAGGAAAACGGCAGACAATTCCACAGGCGTGCAGTTCTAAGAAAGAAGCTTTGTTCATGGAATCTACGTTTAGGTTTAGGCACAGATAAAGAGTGGGGGAAATTATTGATACTGTTTACAGCTAGACGAGTGTTTCTTGTGAAAGTTTTGCGAGGGGGGACAATAGATTGAAGCTCAGTCGAACACTTTCCATGAAAATGACGATACATCAGAGACAAACTCGCAACATCTCTTCTGTGAGATAGAGGTTGCAAGGAGGAGAAAAGGACATCTCCTACGAGGCTACGAAGTCTATTTTGAACTCTATCAAGGCAGGACAAGTCCTTTCTAGCAGCTCCTGCCCAGATGTGGCAACAGTATTCCATCCTTGGACGTACCTGGCTCTTATATAGATAGAGAATAGCATCAGCAGTGAGATATCTACCGGATCGATAGAAAGATCCCACCATTTTTCCAGCGGCCTTGGCAACAGATTTGATGTACGTGTTCCATTTAAGATCAGGAGTAATGGTCAAGCCCAGAAGCTTGTCAAAACTTGAGGCCTCTTGAAGACGAGAGCCATTCATTTCAATTGATGACAAATGTGGATTAGAATGTTGATGATGTAAAGAGAGAAGCTTGGTTTTAGATGCATTAAAAGTAACCAGCCACTCCTTTCCCCATTGTACTACGTGCTCAAGATCAGAGGAGAGAGAATTGGAGAGAACTTGGTCGTTTACTGTCTTAGATGTGCTACCATAAATGGTAGTGTCGTCAGCATAAATGTCTACAAATGATGTAAGGATGTGATTTGGAAGATCATTAATGTAGATCAGGAACAGAGTTGGGCCCAGGATGGATCCCTGAGGGACACCGGCATTAATACTGTGAGCTTCTGATTTTTGCCCCTCAACTACTACTCTTATGAACCTATCAGAAAGAAATGATTTAATAATTAAGAAGACTTTTCCAGCTATACCATAGCTAGCGATCTTATGAAGTAAACCTTTATGCCATACCCTATCAAAGGCTTTAGATATGTCAAGAGCAATTGCCCTAGAAAGATTGCCACCGTCGAGAGATTTGCTAATCCTATGCGATATAACTGTAAGGACATCTGCTGTAGATCTAGCAGAACGGAAACCATATTGAGTGTCACTAAGAAGGTTATTTTTGTTGAGATGGTTGATTACTTCTGTATTTAACACAGATTCTAGCAACTTACTCATGACGCACAGGAGACTTACTGGCCTGTACTGAGAGGGGGATGAGCGATCACCTGAATTCTTAAATACAGGGCATACTGATGAGATTTTCCAGGGAGATGGGAAACTATTCACCTTAAGACAACGTTTAAACAGTTTTGTAAGTATGGGCGCTAGTTCAGGTTGAAGTTTTTTTAGTACTATAATTGGAATACCGTCAGGGCCAGTTGCTTTACTCTAATCAAGGTTTTTGATTAGCTTCGCAACATCACGTACAGATATACGTATATCACATAGCATGTTTTCTGATACAGGAGGAAGGATTGGGGGCTGGCGGTCTTGGTTGCAAAGGGTAGAATTAGCTGCAAAGTTTTTGACAAAGAGTTTGGCTTTGTCTGATGCTGACGAGATTACCTCAGGTCCATTGATAATAGTTGGGATGGAGCACACGCTTCTGTTTAGGATTCTGTTTGCTATTTGCCAAAACTGGTGGGAACCAAGCCGCTACTCAGCTACTTTGGACTTAACAGATTGAGCATACAACTCTCTTGCGTTCCTTATTACTTTCTTACAATGGTTGCTGGCAGTCCTGAAAACGGCTTTAGTTTCCATACATCTATTACGTTTGAATCAGTGGAAAAAGTGATTTCTGTGCGCAATGACAGCAGCACATTCTGGAGAGAACCATGGCTGGCTGTTAGGTTTTTGCTGAAACTTTTTAGAGGGTATGAAATGGTCAATACCTACAATTAACCATTCAGTCAGGTCTAATACTATAGAGGACACATCCTTTTTAAACATGGAATGCAGAGGTAGATCAGATATAAATGTACGGAAGCTATCCAAGTCAGTATTAGTGTATCGATATACTGAACGATGAAGAGGTACGTCTGGGGACTTATTACATTTCATTTTTATCCTAATTGCTACAACAGAGTGGTCGGAAGATCCAAGAGGCGACAGAACAGAAACTGAACATAGTTCAGGGCAAGTTGTGAGAAAAAGGTCTAGTAGGCTCGCATACTGGCCGTCATTATCGGGCACACGGGTAGGTTCCTGAACAATCTGAGTGAGGTCATAGGCAATGGAGAAATCATGACAAAACCTCCCCTCATCATCGGTCTTGTTTGAGTGGGTCAACCATTCGACGTTGTGAACATTGAAGTCTCCACATACGTGAATGTTAGCTGAAGGATAAGCAGAAAGGACTTGGTCAATTTTCTCAGATATGCTATGAAAGATAGTAACTCCGCTGTTGTGGGGGCGATAGAGAGTAAATATAAATGCAGTAGTGTGAGCTAAAGCAACCCGGAAGCACATATAGGGTAAGTTAGGATCTTCCCTGGAGATGTCCCTCCCACATGGAAAGCTATCTTTAATATAGGCACGTATTCCATGCCCATGGCGATCTTGGAGGTCAGATTTAGAAGTTAAGTTAGAGTATCCTGTAATTGCAAACTCATCTAGGGAAATAGCCTGTCCAATGCCAGTTTCACTTAAAAATAAAAGGTCTGGTTTAGTCTCCTGTAATTGGGTTTCAACCTCTGGAAGGTTAGAACGAAGACCCCTGATGTTGGAGAAGGAGACACGGTAGTAGGGGTCTACGTTGGAAGTTGGAGAACCGGGTTTAATCGTGTATTTTTTCTGGAAACTTGTCATGATGAAATTTTGGAATTTGTGGACTAGGTCGTCAGATTTACTAAGAGCAGGACAGAGAGGGGAAACTAAGAGAGAAAAAGAAACGAAGAATTTTTTTTTGTAGCACATGATAAGGTAAAGCCGTAACAATTACCCACTAGTATGGCATCGAGAGGCCCCACCAGAAGCTACTGCATGGTCCAGATTCCATTCACCAAATGGCAATACAGCAGCCCCAGTACTTTGCACCTGCTGATAGGACAGCCTCCTTAGTGGTTAATCCAAGGTTCGGGTCCCTGACTATCAGGCGGATAACGTCAGCCCAGACAAAACGTTTACCTCCAGCACCCTTACTAGTGACATGGCTACAAGGATAGACATAGAAACAGAAAATTTCCACCAACTCTGCCAACTGTTCGCGAAAAATACTGCCAACCTAGAAAACAGCTTTTTCTTCTCCCTTTGTCATAAAAATCACTCATTAAAAAATGAGGACTGAGGGACAAATAAGAAGAAGCGAGAGTAACAGGAGCTGCCGATAACGCATCCACAATGCGTTTTCTACTCTCCATTCTTTCCTATTTATTTTTATTTTGTTCATTTGCGGCGGTTCCAGACAGCGCGTGGGTCCGAGATGTTTGAAGTGTAACAACACAGATAATACGTAACAGCTACTTTACACTTATATTTTAAAACACACACACACACACACACACATATATATATATATATATATATATATATATATATATATATATATATATATCCGATAGTCGCTCCAAAATTAAGGATCATTCTTTTTTTATTCAAAATCTACAATGTCGAAAAACTACTGATACGGGCGTGGTACTATTTAAACGAGTGATCTACGGAGTCGCCACCAATTAATATGCACTTTTGTTAGCCTCTGTCGATGCCTTTGTCGTAAAAATGCAGAGTTCCCTTTTCCACTCCTATTTCTGTCGCCATTCATTAATTGACGAACCCATTTACTAACTGTGCCGACATCCACCGCATCGTTTCCGTAAACGTTCACCAGACGTCGATGAGTGCCTCTCGGTTAATTTGGGGGGGCACGAAGGAATTCAATGATACATCTCTTTTTTCTGACGCACGCTCAAGACAGGAATTGCTTTCTTACAGTTTTACAATGTCTAGTATGCAATAGAGAGGTGAAACGTTCAGGTCGTGAATACTTGAGTTCAGTTATCACAACAATCCAATCTGTAATCCCCTCCGATCTATTCTTGCGGAATAAAATAGATATGCATTACTTTCTGAACATTCGTCGTATAAATATTTTTATATAGGCATAAATATTCGACATGGTTCCGATTACGCCCCATAAAGAAAGTCAAGAGGGTTGCACTCGGGTAAAGGGGGGGGCGAAATTTGGTGACCAATAATAATGGACATACTTGACCATGTATGCATAAGCGACGTCTTCCTATAAGACGTAGAGGCGTCCAACGCTAACTTCGTAAACCCAAGACATAAGCACGCTATTCGGCACCTTGTAGTATTTCGTTTACTTTATTACTAAGGTATGGATAGCACATTATTTAAACTTATGTATTTTATTATATTTCTAGCAAGACAATAGCGTAATGAAACAATATTGATGAAATTACACATACTTCTAAAATGCTTAGCTGTATTTTAAAGGGTTCAGAAGCCATTTCAAAGGGTCCAGAACCATCGCATTATGTGGTAAGAAGACTTAGAGCTCTAGGCTGAATCCTATATACTAGCATAATTTTCCAGAGGGTGACAGTTGAATGCAACAGCGAAATCAATGAAATGGATGACTGTTTTTTTAGGGAAGCATCAATAAATCCTTGATGTGAATGTTGATAAGGTCTGTCCGTAACCTAAATTTATATGCCTCGTTCGGGAGTTGCATTCTGATTGTAATCGCCTTTGGAGTATCTATATATTAATACCGTAGTACATTTAACATACGTCGTACGTACGTGTCACGGTTTTCAAATGATAAATTATTCGATCGGAATATCCTATTTATTAAAAGATCGATATAGGGTGATAATATACTACACCCATTAAATTATTATAGATACGCTAATCTAATGTCCGTAGTACGTTATCACATTCTATCCCCCTTTTTAATAAATAGAATATCCCGATCACCGGGGAAGCAATTAAAAAAACATTTAATTTTTTAAAATTATATTGCCTTTGGGCTGTATATAAAACTAAAATATACCTTCTAGTTCCTTTGGCTAGGATCCAAGGGTAGTGTCTGTTCTGTCTGAAGATGGTAAATGATATCGTGGTGTTTCTATTCGAGCGAGGTGTCTTTTCAATGGGAATATCTCATAGACTCCTATAAGATTTTAGAAATCAACCGTAATAGCCAGATATACTCTGACGTTTCATTAATCAGATTACTAAGATAAATAACTTTACAATTTATAAACAAAAGGACTCCATTCACGCTGAACGTCGATAAAATGGCTGGCAATATATTACAGTTCCGCTTGTAGAAATTAATATTTTAGCAGACACATCGATCAGGACGATGCCATATTAGTTGCTGAGGAGCGCTTATCGCCTTACAGAATGTTTGCAGTGATACTTTGTTCCTATCTTGAGAGAAACTTTCAATCTCCCAAACCCGAGTGATAAATTGATGGATAACAGATTCTAGTACGTTTGATATGTGCTTAAAGATCTCACGAGGAATGTTCTTATTTAATTGTCTCGTCACGAGAGTTGAGCGAGGCATAAAATCGATTTTTAATATGGAGAAAATCAAGCGCCCCCAAAAGTTGTATTCCGGAGAGCAACAATGATAATGTTTCCTCAAGAAGTTATATTCGTCTAGTGCTTTATAAAATTCAGGTTGTTTGTATAGCAACAAACGTGTGATGAGTAATTTGGCAGGCGTATGAAGTTGGATTGGTTAATTCGTAGGAGTACTTGATGAGGGGAGGTGCATTGTTGGTCGTGGGTTTGCAGACTGGGGACGTATATCTGTGTACCTGTTTGCGACTTCTTTAACCAATCTCAATTTATAAAACATGTAATATTGTTCTGAAGACGTTGTTTGTTTTAGTCGTATTATGATGCCCCCAGAGACATAAGAACGCAAACCTAATAACTTTTATCTCTTATGTAAATGTGATTTGAACCAGTAGAAATTATAGTAAATTATGTAGGCTTTCATAATTTGAAAAAAAGAGTGTGTTATAACCTTGGTAGTGCAATCTACTGATCTTATAGTTACACGTGCGCTTAAATATGTTAAGTCGGTTCATTGATGGTATTCTAAATAGTACACACACATACACACATACATGTATATACACATAAACACACACATCTACACACACACACATATATATGTATATATATATATATATATATATATATATAGGGGTCGAATTTTACATTATAACAGTTACATTTGAGCTAAATAAGAACTTTTATAATGTGCACAATCCCAGGCAACACTTAATTCCATTGCTGGCCCCATTAATGTGGTCGATAAGTGTTATACCGGCCTTCCTTGAACAGAGGAATTTACACCGATTAGCACTATAAATAGCGCTAGTAATGCCAACACCGGTGAGAGAGATGCGACTGCACTTCAACTGCTAGCCGAGTGCCCAGCAGATATACACGCTTTCCTATCTTTGTACATTATTGTTAATACACTTATTCCTTAACCGAACCTCGACTTGATTGTTCTTATTTTCTCTGTTGTTCCACGACACAACAATAAGAAACCAGACAGGTGAAAGGTAGTTTTAATAAGCGGATTTGGAGTTGATAATAATACTTTAATAATAATATTGTTTTGCGAAGAAAACAATTGATTTCGATGACATAATATGAAAAGTTGTTGTGGCTAAACTTGGTAGCGACATTTGACCTTTAGGTCAACTTGCGAGGATGATCTGCGTGGCAACAGATTTGATGGAAATGTACTTCGATACGCGATTATGCATGGAGCTAATCATAAGAAAAGTTGATATGCTGTAACGATCTATGATTGGCTAGGTTAGACTGAGCAGATTCATTTCCCACCCATCAATCTCATTATATCCACCTTATTATATATGCACGATTTGACTGGTGTTGAGTAGTAGAATCGAGCAGAATTAAACAAAAAAAAAACCCTGAGCGCTGGGAAAATACACCGACTTAAAATACAACTGATAATATATCTCCCCACTCTCTCTCTCTCTCTCTCTCTCTCTCTCTCTCTCTTTATCTCTCTCTCAAGCTTTTTTTTTGTTACATACCGTAATTTGCACAAACTCAAACAGATTTCTATTGGCGAAAACGCCCATTGTTGTTGATAATCTCGCTTAACATCACCGCGACAAAGGCTCCAGCCTTCTCCTCACATCTGCAGACTGTATATAGTCACATAGGAACAAGAAAAAAAGGAAAGAAAGTAAGATTCACGTAATTGTAGCAATAAGTTGTCAACCTATCGATGTTTATGATATACGAAAAGTTAATTCGGAATTATGCGTGACTTGTACTCCGGAAATGAGCGCTCTCGGTCGCAGATGATGCAGCGCTTGTTGACCTATGGACTCTGAAATGATTAAATTCCAACTGCGATGAGAATTATCTCTTACAGTGGTATTATATTAATATTACCGTTATCGTTCTCAGAAGATACGACGTGTTGACTGTGGACTCTCAAGTGCTTTAATTTCAAATTCTTATATCGCTATCTTTGTTCATGGTATTATACTAGAAACTTGTAGTTATATAGTTTCTGTTAATTGAAATTGTATGAAAAAGAAAACTAACGACTAGAGTTTTTACTTATTGCTATTGCGAAGGAGTTTGTATTGCTACCAAACCGGTCGGTCAACTTGATTTTTTTTTTCAGGAATCATCTTTCAGGAGAGGAGTGCCTCCTCGACTCCAGAGAGAGAGAGAGAGAGAGAGAGAGATAGAGAGAGAGAGAGAGAAAGAGACAGAGAGAGCTAAAGCCAGCGGATAAACGGCGCAAATTACAACGTGGCGTAGGCCGTACTTGTCTTCCTAGATCCGCGGATTTTCTTGTTGAAACAGAAATACCAGAATCTACGTATAGACGATCAAGTCAAACTAACGTATTGTAAAATTTGTTCTAGATGACCAGATTAGCCGTTGAAATGTAGTGAAGGGGGTCCCGTTCCGTGATCAGAAAGATCTAACACGAATTCATAATCGGGGTTAACCACTGTTAATAACGCAAGACCTTATATAACCGTTTTGTTATAACCATTATTTCGGGAGAGGGATACAGGAAGAAAGAGAAACCAGAATTAGAAAGATAAATATAAATAGCTTAAAACTGGAACCAGGATAACAAAAAGCTCAACACACAAGATAGAATAAGTAAAGCAATAAGAAAAATATAATGAATAACAAAAGTGAATAAATGACAATATTTATGGTTTTACTACAAATTCAAATAAGAAATTATAATAATAAAAATGCTTTTATCAATTTTTTTCGAACAATATATTTTTATACACTGTTATATATTTTCAAATCTGTATTAGCCAGTGATATACTCGGATAGTTTTGTAAATGTCTCCTATAATGAAAAGACTTATATTCACAATATATCCATTGAAGCCTTTTTTTTTATTTTCCATGAATTAAGTAATACTTTAATTTACACATATAATTTTCATCCAAAATTTTCTCATGTATAAATACATATATAAATAGAGGTGTATATATGTGTATAATTACACATATCTATATATCTATATGCGCGTGTGTGCGTGTATGTGCGTGTATTTAGATAGAATTATTGTAAATTTGAAGAAGAAGAATATTATGAGAGGCTTGTGTTACGTCTCTGTGTGGAAAGATTGAGTAAAAGATAGTGTCTGCTTATTTTGAGTCAATGTTCATATTTATGGCACCTTAGCTCTTTTGGGGGATTCATAAAAGTAAAACGGAAATGTACCTTTTTATATTTTCGTCACATCTCTTGACTATGTTGGCTCGCTTAGAACAAAATGACCATAACAACAACGCAAGGCTCATCTTCTAAACAATCACAGATTTATTTGTTTCATGGTAGAATGGCGCGCACTAATTTATCTACCTATCCTTAAAACTTAGAAAAATTTCCCCCACTTTTTATCTGTGCCTAAATCAAAACGTGGATTCCATAAACAAAGCTTTTTGTCTTAGAACTGCACGCCTGTGTAACTCTGTTCCGTCTGCCTGCTTCCCACCTGACTACAACTTGCATGTCTTCAAGTCCAACGTTAACAAATTCCTTATGAACCGCCCCCTTAAGTAAACACTTCATCAAATCCCCACACTAACGTACCGTACTAGCAATAACCCTTATTCCTGAGTGGCTTCCGGGCCTTGATAAGTGGTTAACTCCGTGTAAAAAAAAGAAAGAACGAGGGTAGGAATTTTTCTATTGGTTAATCTTCCATACATATCTGCTTCTCGTCGTTCCACGAGAACGCTCAATTCAACGACCGTGTTTGTCACTCGAACTCAACTCTCAACTCTCAACTGACTAAAATAAAAATTTCCATGTGCGTTTTTATTTATATAAGAATATGCGTGTGGGACTTATTCCCGTTAACCGCTAGCACCAAAAACACACTCACTGACCTGTCTAGCAACACAGACCCACGATCTGTTAACGGAAGTCATGGGTTTTATCTATGTCATCGGTAACCTTTTTGCCCTCTTTGCACTCCCTAACACAAACAAGTTGTATTTACACAGCATCGCGTTAACCGCGTTATTCATGTCATGGACTTCACAACACCTGACTGATGGGATTTAGCAAATTCGAATTACCTATGAACAAGTTGTATTTTTTTTTACTCATGTTCACCCCTAGCAAGGCATATCGCAACTTGGTCGTAAAGAACTACTATTTGGGACCATGTCCAGAAAAGATTAACAAAATTTTCGTTTACGTTACATTTAAACTTCTACATATCAGTGCATTTAGGGAGGCATATAGCGGGAAGAAATTCTAAAGTCTAGCTCTTCGAAGGAAGAAGTTATTCGAGTAGAAAGCTTCTGGCATTTAGGGACCTCAAGCGTGAAAGGCTGTTATTTTGTTGCTAAATGGGTTTATCTGGGATACTTATGTCGAGGCGGCACAAGTGTAATGAATTAATCAGAGCACATTCATTAAAATACTCGTAAAACAAACACAAATATGCAAAATTTCGGATATTAGGCAAAGCTTGGAGCTTAGTTAACAAAGTGGGCCTATTAGATCAGATACTATTTTGGACTCTCTCCTAGAGGGACGGATTAGTGTTAGATGCACCAAGATGTGGCAATACTACTCCATGCATGGGAGAATGGTGGCTTTGCAGGAGTACAGGATACTCACAGTTGTGAGGAGTTTTCTAGTCCAGAGGGAATCTACGTTCCTTGCAGCAGCTTTCGAAATGTTCTCAATGTATTTTTCCAGTTCATATTTCCTGTGAATGGTAAGCTGAGGAGTTTGAATGGGAGAATTATCAAGTATAGTGTAATTTGTCACCGATATCGGTGGTTGGAAAGGCTTATTGTTACTGCTACAAGAGAGCAGCTTAGTCTTACAAGCATTAAATGTTATTAGGTTGGTGCCAAAATAATATTGTTTTCTGAAGTTCAACTTCACGTCAGAAAACTACATTATTTTTCTATCTACCTAACACTATCCATTTTCGGTCCCATTCTTGTAATGTGTGGAGGTAACTTTCTAAGTATTATCCCATTGTCTTAGATTTATGTAGGTCTTTTTCCCCTCGTGTCAGCTATAGAGCACTGTATCATCAGCAGATATATCTATACAATATTATCAGGGAGTTCGTGATCATCAGCAGATATATCTATACAATATTATCAGGGAGTTCGTTAATCAATATCAGAAATAATAGTTGTCCAAAGACGATCCTTAAGCAATCACGCGTTAATATATGGTCATTTGGATGCATCTCCATCATTGGCAATCTGGATGGTTCCATTGTCTAAGGAGGATCTAATTATATTTAGTATTTGTCCAGTTATACGGTACGATTTAATTTTCATTAGCAATCTGGTCGTGTCAGATTTTGTCAAATGGTGTTGGAGGTATTTTCGCCTACCTTATCCAGTGCATGGTATATGTCTTCAGAGATGACTGTAAGAATATCTGCAGTAGAATGAGATTGTCTAAATCCAATATGTTTGTCAGACAGAAGATGAGCTTTTCGAGATCGTGGACTAGTGCTTGATTTATTAAGGTCTCAAAAATTGTAACAAGAGAATGAGGAGGCTGATAGGGTGACAACTGACAGAGTCAGTCCTTTTAGAAGAATGTTTGTACACTGGTACCACAGGGATCATTTTCCATCTAATAGGGAAAGAAGATTCAGGAAGACATTTGTTGTAGATTTTGGAAAGTTCGGGTTTGTCTCAGTTGAGCATTTAGTATAGCAAAAATGTTTATTTATGATATTGCGAAAAAAATAAGGAGGATTTTCAGATTATTGAATGTAGCTGCAGTCTATACAGAGAAATTTAGGAAGAAGTTGTTTGTTGGCTGTAAGGTTAAGTTTGAAGCGAAGCACCGGGCAAGCGGTTCCGTCTTCTCAGTTGTCCTGCATGCGACCTTCTAATTGTTGGATAGTGGAGGAATTACTGATTGCCCTTTATTCAGGGGACTATTATAGATATTCCAGAGATCACTAGTTGCTATTTTCCGCGATTCTATGCGTTCCCTGGCCATTTCAGCATGCCTTCTTTTGGCTGTGGCTATTTCTATTTTGAAATGATTTCTACCATCTATGAAGTTTGCCTAACGGGAATTAATTAACGTTAGATTTACGTACGATGATGCTGTATATATTTATTTACTGAATTCTGCATTACGAGTGGTTTCGTGTCACTAAATCGGCAATTATCGAATGGCATTGGAACATACAGTTATGGGGTTAGATGGTAATAAGAACGAAGGAGCACACGACTTTTAAGAACGAACATGTATTCACATATATTACAGGCAAAAACATGTGGAGCAATACCCTTCCTCAACGGTTGAGTGTTTGCACCCGATCGCCTTGGTCGCGTGCCAAACAGACCCCGGACACCGGTACTTTGTACCGGAAGTGACGTCACCAGAAGAAGTGACGTCACCAGAAAAAGTGACGTCATGAGTCCATTAATCCCATACCTTCGAAAAATAAAGCATGGCTTTAAGAACGCTATGCGAGAAATTGCAAGCCACTCTGAGCTGTTTAGTCTGTCTTTATAAACTTATATCTACGTGCCCTCTTAAGTATAATTATCAGTGTTTTATATCAATATGGTGATACAAGTATGTGTACTAAATGCATATTTTATTTCCACACAGAACATGCTTAGTATGGTGATCAAATCCTGACTTTTTTAAATTCGCTAAAAGATTACGCTTCAAGAATTAATTAGAATAATAATTTCTAATGAATAAAAATCTAATTAATTTTTCAAGAGATTTTTTTGTTATGATCATTTTGGAATTCTTTTACACCTGTTTTGTGCATAAATATCTGCCTGATATCGATCGTCTCCCTATTGGCTAATCTGGAATCTAGTTATGGTTTAAGCGAAAAATTGAAATCGACTACGTGACTCGATCCAGGCCATTGACGTAACAAAGCATCTTTATATTAGTGGTCCTCTCGACCACTACTAAAATTAAATTATATAAAAAGAAAATTAATATAATAGCGGGAAGAGGGGGCGCCTGGCTTAGCACGGTCGTAAAATACGCTTAAATATGATATTTTAATTTGCCCAGATTTCGTATATATTATTTTAGAGTCGTGATTTCAAAAGTAAAAAAAAGTATTTGGGTGCCATCAGCTAGAATCGAAACCGAAAGCAAAACTATAGCAGTATAAGCTGGTGACGTTACCACTGTACAAGCATGACACGCATATTGACTGATTAAAATAAAGTAATGTGAATGTACAGAATGTATAACGATTTTTTTTCATTTTGACACGTTTTTGTCCCCTTTAAAAACTATTTAAACCGGCTAAAGATTCATAAGAAAGCGACCTATAAAATATTTGAGACCCCTAGCGCCGCTCCATGACTTTAAGTTTCGGGGGAGATAGAGTTTGAAAATATGAAGAAAGACATAGTTTTATAAAAAAGATTAATTTTAATTTATTTCTTTTAGTTTTAATCAGTATTTGCTCAGGATAAATACCATTCGGGTTTTTATATAGTGTATCAATCAATACGTACTATAATTTATACCCCTATATTTTTTGGTGTGTGCGTGTATTGATTTGCATAGTAAAAACCTTTTGTTTCTATTTATTTCAAAAGAAAATACATCTTTGTTATATATGGTTCGTAAAATTGCATTTATCTGAAAAAGATTTAACTAATTTCCATATCTTTTAACATTCATTTTAATGAATTTCCTATTAGTTTTTTTTTTTTACGTTTTTCTTATGGGATGATTATCTTTAGTTAACTATTACGTGTTATTATATTCCTACAAATATTCAACATGATTCATACTTGCATAATAATCGCGTAAAATGGTTATAGTAAACATAAACCTCTGTCTATATATATTTATGCAAGCGTATACATATTTGTTTAAAAGATTTTGCCTACCAAACTCCTGTGTTAGATTTTGGTTTACAGATAAAACTTCTATATAGGGTATTCAAACTCATGCGAACTGTATATTTGTGTTTCAATTCGGGAAAATCGGTGCAAAAGTGTGAAAATTTTTAAAAAATGCAATTTGCCAGGTGAAGGTCGAACGACGGCATTACGATTATGCATGCGCAACGCAATAGCTATGCATGTCTTCGTAGTTCAGTCACTAACATCAAAGGAAAAAAATAAATTGTAAGCTAAACGTTTTGGTTTCGATTCTCGGTAGTGGCGCACGTGCCATTTTTTTTTTTACTTTTTAAAATTATTACTGTACATTGGGCCGAATATAATAATAATAATAATAATAATAATAATAATAAATACGAGATCTGCATTAATCAAAATATGATATAAACCGTATTTTAAGAGCGGGCAATGCTGAGTATCCTGCTAGTAATGGTAATAAGCTGATTTAGCGAAGTGCTCATATCGTTATTAGATAGGCCGGCTCATATATATGTTATATAGTTCTGGAACACGTGGAATTATCTGTTATTTATTTGTCCGTCGACCTATCTATCTATATGTATCTATCGATCTAGCTAATCAATCTGTCTCGATCTAGCTATCTATATCGATCTAGCTATCTATCTAACTGTCGGGATAAACAAGAGATGAGATGTGAAGCTATGCTTTGAAAAACTTGTCAAAATTATAAAGTGGACAAGTTGAAGCGGAAGCTCTAAAATAGCTGACCGGAAGGACATGTTTGTTACCACGTGGTCAAGTTGATTGGACATATTCGAGTTGGAATTTGGACATAAAGAAGAGCGGACGGGTTAACAATTGTCTCCTCATCCCTTTGGGAGGGAGATGACGTGTTTCCAATTTGGAGATTAGAATTAATCACAAGCAAAGTACTCACTTTCCATTCTTCTGCGGTCGACACTAGGAAAGTGTAAAGAAGAAAACTATATATAAAACCTCCATTGTTTTGTAGTGAAATGAATTCGTTCCAACAGGTTTCCAGCTTCTCTCCAAGAACAAATGACTTCCAGGTAGACCATAAGACCAACGACGCAGTTGAAAAAATTACATGTATGACACAAACGCACCCACATAAGAGCATTTAGACGATCACGGAATGAAGTCAAATAGGTCACAAAGATAACTAGGGTTCAAATAGTGAAAAACCCTACTATAGACATTAAGTAATATTATACACAACAACACGACGTCTATATGAACGCCACCTCACAACGTAACATATATTTTGCCATCTGCACACTGATAACTATAACTTACCCTAGTGAGATTTAAAACCGGAACTAGAGATTCTCAAATAAAAGATAGCAATAAAATTTATTTTTCTCTCTTTTAAAACTGTACTGCCATTTAAGATAATAAATTCAATTTACTTAGACGAGAATTTAATCAAATTTGGTTATGAATGAAACGTTGGTTTCGACCGAAAAAAATTATAATGCGACGTCAATATCTTTAACGTTAGTAAAATTGCGTTACCACTTTTCGTGTGGTTTTCTTGTGTGTTTGACTCATTGGGGGCATTTCATCCGTTTCTTAATTATTATTATTAATATTCGATTCATTATTGAAAGCAAAACTACAATAGCGTCAAGTGCTAAAATGAAAATGTAAAACTCTTATACTAAAAAAAATCATTAAAGTATGAAATTAGATAGACCAAAACGCATTTTTGTTTCTTCACAAACGAGTGTTGTATTTTTAACATTAGCTAACAGTTGAGAAAAGAATGAATATCTTTTTAACTCTTCACAAAGTTATTCACCAATATGTCACCCGCATGAAGACAACAACTAAAAAGAATTGCCCCCACATTGCCTAAATCTAAACGCAAATTCCATAAACAATTCTTTTTTCCTAGGGGTGTCCGCCTGTGGAACTCTGTCTCGCTGGTCTACTTTCCAGCTGATTTCAACATGGTCGCTTGCAAACACAACGTAAACAAATTAATTGTTCCGCAGTCGCTTATTATTAAATTCCACCAAATTTCATCTTCCAGCGGTCACTGTAGCCTCTTATATTCGTTATCCTCGAATGACCTTCAGGCCTTGATACAAGTAAGATGTTATCCCTTATAAAATATTTTATTGTTGTTTCATTTTCGATAGTGATACAAAGAAAACGAGTTGGACATTATATAAGTTATGTATGTCCTGACGCCCTTAACATCTAGCATTCAACGGCCTTCCTATTTTGAAAAAAAAAATAAACAGTAAATACTCGTAACTTTTCTGCTAATATGACTTATTGACGACAGGAAAAAAAAGGTTTATACAGGAAGTTATACTTAAGTCTGGCCATAAGTTCTTATCTTTCGGCTTCGCAGCACAGCAGCAAAATGTTTTAATGTTATCTCCCCTTACGAACACAAATAAAGATTAGAAAATAAAAGTATAGATGGGTTAATAATCAAACTGTTAGTATATTTGGATTCGTTATATCCTTATGATACTCGTTGTATGTGATGCTTCTATATGCGTAGTATTAAATTCTTTACATTTCATTACATGCAAAATTTTAATACACACATACACACACACACACACACACATATATATATATATATATATATATATATATATATATATATATATATATATATATATATATATAACCTGGTCAAAATCATAAGACCACTTAAGAAAGTAAGCGTTTACGCATAATATCGAATTTTTAATCAAACAAATGGTTGAAACCATTGCCAAAAGGGAAAATATGATGGAAAAAAAATGAAAGCTACTTCATTCGAAATCTTAACCCTCATCTAATAATTATTTTTTAAAAAACAAACATTTCCACCTGGTCAAAATGATAAGCCCACTTTAATAAAATATGCTAGTTTTGAAAAAAAAAATGAATACGAAAATCTTTCTATGTTACTAAAAGCAACTTGTTAGTGGACAAAAACCTCTTACTAAATTATAAATGGTAAAAGGGAAACCATTATCAGAGTTTGAGAGAGGAAGAATCTGTGAGCTTAATAGAGGTGGACTCTCCCATAGATCCATTGCAAACGAAGTGAACCGTAACAAAACGGGCATCACATTTTTTTTTTGAGAATTCCAGATCAATATGGACACAAAAAGAGTCCAGGTCGACCAAAAAAAAAAAATAACCCCATCACTGGATCGCTGTATCAGAAGAAGTTTTTAAAAAAAACTCCAGTATGAGCTCAAGTCGATTGAACAGCCAAACAGCAGCATAATGTAGTCCTAAAACACTCAGACGGCATCTGAAAATTAAAGGTTTCAATCATTTAAAGCGACTGCAGAAACCACGCCTTCCTGAACAGCACAAAACTAACCGACTTAAATATACCGCCAAATACCAGACTTGGTATGAAGAGAAGTGGGAAAATGTAATTTTCTCCGATGAGAAATAGTTTAATCTATATGGTCCAGACGGATTTCAACGCTATTGGCATGATAAAAATTTGCCCAAAGAGACTTTTTCATAGTGGAGAAGGGTCTTTAATGATCTGGGGTGCTTTCACGTCAACTGGGACCCTAAAGTTGCAAGTAGTGAAATGCCGGACAAACATCATTGATTACATTTCAAAATGATAAGCCCACGTCTGTGTGGAAGAAATTGGATTTTCCAGCAAGACAACGCTGCAATACACACTCCTCGACAAGCACGAGAATACTTTTCTTCAAATAATATAGAATTGTTAGATCACCCAGCATGTTCTTCAGACCTCAATCCCATTGAAAATCTTTGGTGATGGATGGCAACAGAAATGTTCAAGGATGGAACCCAGTATGATTCCATAAAGGAACTTTCTGATTCAGTTTTCAGTACATGGGATAAAATTCCTTCGCAACAGATAAAAAAAAACTTAGTCGGAAGCATGCTGAAGAGAATTTTTGAAGTAACTCGTAATAATGGAGGCTATACTAAATACTGAGACCCTTTTTAGTAATTTATAATTGCCTTTTGTTAGATAAATTATCAGTGGTCTTATCATTGTGACCAGGTGAAAATATTTGTTTTTTAAAAATTAATTATTAGGGTTAAGGTTTCGAATGAAGCAGATTTCATTTTTTTTTCATCATATTTTCTCTTTTGGCAACGGTTTCAACCATTTGTTTGATTAAAAATTCGATAATATGCGTAAACGCTTACTTTCTAAAGTGGTCTTATGATTTTGACCAGGTTATATATATATATATATATATATATATATATATATATATATATATATATATATATATGTGTGTGTGTGAATTTGACCAGCACTATATATATATATATATATATATATATATATATATATATATATATATATATATATATATATACTTAGGGGATTAGAACAACAGTCTAGCAGAGTATATGTTAATGTATTAGTGAATTCATTAATAGAATTAAAGTAAAAGAAAAAAGTGCTCGTTTTAATGTAGATATATAATAAGCTCGATAGGTAGAGCTATTTTAATGCTGAGTAAGATGATTGATAATTTATAATTAAAATTGAAAATCGGTTTCACAAGGAAGTATAAACAAAATCAATCAATTGTACGATCGTTTCGGAAACGATGTTTTTATTGTGATAAACAATCAGTCCTGGACAATAATTTTATCATATTTTTGAAACATATATATATGCATGTATGTATATATATATATATATATATATATATATATATATATATTAGTGATTGTACGACATAATCACGCTGACACACCGATTACCGCTGGATCCCGAAGTTAAGCAACGTTGAAACTGGTCAGTAATAAATGGATGGCCATTTAAGACTTCCAGGTATCTCGGCATTGTTTCCAGGCGTTCTGGACTTCCCCTTGCTACTGGACGCAAACAGTGTCGATTCAGGAGAGGTGTGTTTGATGATTGCGCAGCCCTTGCCTCACAATTACAAGTGCAGCTGCCCTTACGTCGAGTATCCTTTGTCTTTCGAGACTGAAAGGAAGCATTGATATTCGTGATGATACAATGCTAATATTTTTTTCGATTCTGATACAATTACCGATTCGGACTTTGAGTCTTTATAAATCTATAAATATTTAACTTACAATAGAAAAATGCAAGCATGGAAAGTAATATGGTTAGGCTAAAACATGGAAAAGTTAAAGACTAGTCGTTAAAACTGGAAAAGAAAAGGAGGAGATATTCTAGTAAAAATATAAATTCATAACTTAAAATATTGCAGCATTAAGAAATAATTATATAATTGTATGAATTGAATTAAAATAAAATTCTTTATGCTGCAATATTTTAAGCTATAATTTTTTTTAAATATATTTTACTAGAATATCTTGTATTTTTCTTTTCCAGTTTTAACAGCTAGTCCTTTACTTTTCCATGTTTAAGCTTAACCATATTACTTTTCATGCTCGCATTTTTCTATTGTAATCCATGATTTTTTTAGGCTTCTAATAAATTTCTTGTCATTTGTTTAATTTCAGTCTTATTTTTCCCAAAAAAAAACATAACATACATATATGTAAATACCAACACTCGTCTGCTTTCAATAAAATTCTCCCAATTATCCTCCTTTCATTCTGTATGTTTAACGGTGAATTGGTAGCAACAGTAATCGCTGAAGCGACGTAGTTGCTATGGAAACCAGTCATAAAAAACGTCGGTCACCTTCTTACGTACTTTGATTTTGAACACCAGTAAATTCATCATAACTTTTGTTTTACTGAACGAGAATTATTTTTTCACAATATAGCTGAGATGGTAATATATATACTGCCATAATTGTTTAGAATTTGGTCGAAAAGTTAATGAGTGGTGGACGTTAAATCAGTTCTAAATGACTAAACCATGACCAAACTAAAAAAAAAATAACCAAACAACCAGCCTCCTCCATCGACGCCTGCATTTACGAATATCCGCGGGCTTAGAATTACCTTAGATGACGTTGAATCATTTCTACTAGTAAACCGGATATCTTAGTATTAAGTGAAACTAACCTACACTCCTCCATTCCTTTAACCATTTTAACATGCTTGGTTATCTCCCACTCTGTCGCAAAGACTAAGACAGGCATATGCACGAGCTTGGAGTATATATTTGTAACACCCTTCCCCTGACTAGATAAACAACACTAGAATGTGCTTCAGACTAAACATGCAAGATAATATTAGCTACTTGTATTTTCTCTAACGCTTTCCCTCGACGCAAGACTGTACCCTAATAAACAAAGTCTAGATATAGCACTCTCCCCCAATACTAGCGCACAAGTACATGTATTTTTTTACTTTAATGTCCACCACAGCAACTGGCTTAGATTCTCTACTTACACAGACGCAGCTAATAGCCCAACACATAACTTTTCTATATCTCATTCCCTATCACAGACGATTACATTTCCGACACGTTTTCCAGACAAGCAAAATCAACGCGCCTCACTTCTAGATCTATTTCTGACCACAGGTCCATATGATTGTACAACAAATGCCCACAGCCCACACAGAAATTAGAAACCCGTGACTTTTGGAAAATCTACAACTGTGTAGTAAATAATGGGCAGTTAACGATTCCCCACTACGACAACCGAGAAGGCTAACCTGCTTGCAAGTCGGTTTGCCTCTAACTCCACATTAGACCCGGCATACCACTCCCTCCCTGATTTTACTTTGCGGACAGACACCACACTAGATGATTTGAAAATCACCCTTTCTCAGGTATATCGTATCATAAAATCCTAGACACCGCAAAAGCATGTGACCCGATCTCATTCCGGCTGTGCTATTAAAAATGTTCCGCAGAGGTTGCTCTGGTTCTCTCCAAACTTTACAACAAATGCATCAACGAATCTTGCTTTCCTGACTGATGGAAAACTGCTTCTGAGGTACCAGTTTTCAAGAATTCTGGCGAAATAATTGATCCATTAAATTATCGCCGCATTAGTCTTCTCCTGCTTTTCGACAAAATATTTGAGTCCTTAATTATTCAAGCTCTAGTCCATCACCTTACAGCAGCTAAACTCCTGACCGACATTCAATATGGATTTAGGCAAACTCTTTCCACAGCAGATGTCGTAATTGGAATCTCTGTATATACCGTTCACTGGACAAAACAGGGGAGAGTACAGCGATAGCACTTGATATATCTAATGCTTTTGACAGGGTATGGCATGATGGTCTTTTGAGGAAAATAGATCATATGGTATCACTGGAAAAATTCATAATGTAATTAAATCCTTCTTAAGTAAGAGAAAAACAGATTGTCCTTGGCGGTCGTACATCTAAACAATATAATATAAATGCAGGACTTCCTAAGGGGTCTATAATTGGACCTTTATTATTCTTCATATTCATAAATGACCTCCCTGATAAAATTTTCCCTGAAATGGGTATATTTGCTGATTACACCACTCTCTATAACAGATACGACAGGAAAACAAATGAACTCATATCTAAAGGAAATGGCAGAATCACTAGAGGATGACCTCCAATCTGTAGTGGAATGGGGACAAAAATGGAGGGGCACATTCAATGCTGCCAAGACTAAGCTTGTTTCATTCAATAATTACAAGAAACCTTCTATACAAGCAATAGCAATGGGCAAGAACACATTACCAGAAAGTACTTCCTTTAAACTCCTCGGCCTAATGCTTACGGGAAACATGAACTGCAATAGATACATTGAGAGCATTACAAAGGTTGCTACCATGCTAGAAAACTACTTATGCCTGAATGTATCTGTACCTCTATAAAGCCACCATTCGCCCAAATATGGAGTACTGTTGTCACATTTGAGTTCAAAAGAAAATCGCCAACCTGATAGGTCCTGAACGGTCATTTAGGCCGAAGCCTCTGCCCCATCGACGAAATGCTGCATCCCTCTGCCTTTTCTGCAATACTTTAATGGTAAGTGCTCTGACGAACTACAAGCACTTGTACCCCCTCGACGTGAACACCCCCGACAATTTCGACGACCCCTTTACAGTAGAGATTTCTAGGTGTAAGAAAGCCTTCTACTCTAATAGTTTCTTTCCCAGAACTGCTAAACTTTTGAACTCACTTCCGGGATACTGCTTTCCCAACTGTACTGACATGCAGAAGTGCAAATGCAATGTGAACAGACATGTTGCCACTCGCTCCCTTCATAATATCCTTGCAACTTATTTCCCCGATAATAGCCCGCTACTTCAAACTGGCACTGTGCTTTTTTAGGGATGAAGATTGAATAATAATAAAAAAATGATAGTTATAAAAACACATGCTATATGTGCATATATTTTCTCAGGCGTAAAAAAAAAACAAACGTGCGTGGGTAAAGATCGTATTAGATTTTAATGTTACTGGTAGTTTACTATCAATAAGTATTTGATTATTTACTATTACTTCCAACATTGGATGATTTTGCTTTAAATAAAAGCAAATGAAAGGATTAATAAAAGTATTGTTTTTGGAATCAGAAAATAGGCAGAGATGTTTCCGGTTCTCGATTACGATTCAAAGTAATTGTGCCAACATTAATATATATATATATATATATATATATATATATATATATATATATATATATATATATAATATATATATATATATGAATAAAATATCAATACGAAAAATATATAAATGCTTATATCTTTTCTGTATTTATTCCCTATGTTTTGACGTGTAGGAATACAAAAAAAAACTCTTTTGAAAAAGAGAAAAATTCTTTCAAAAGCGCATATTTTCGACCGATCCTTCGGTCTTCCTCATTTTGACCGAAGGATCAATCGAAAATTATGTGCTTTTGAAAGAAACATTTTCGTTTTTTTTTTTTTCAAAATACTTTTTGTATTCCTACACGTCAACACACAGTAAATAAATACAGAAAAGATATTAACATTTATATATTTTTCGTATTGATATTTTATTCATACATATGTATATATACTAAAAGGAATACACGTGGATAAACACACACAGATAAACATACACACATATACACACATATATATATACACACATATACATATATACATATATATATATGGTAAAACTGGTAATTAGTAAAAACCTGAAGAGAGTGCTCAATACTATTGCAGAGCAAATATGTGTTTTATTTTTTTATTACCGTTTTATCTGTTTGGTTACGTATGTTTCGGATGTTGGACCGTGTTTTCGATCTAACAGCTTCGTAAGGTTTGACGAGGCTGTTAGATCGTAAACACGGTCCAACATCCGAAACATATGTAACCAAACAGATAAAACGGTAATAAAAAATAAAACATACATATATATATATATATATATACCTTATTTCGCAAAAACATCTGAAGACGTGACAAGAATCACCATCACCATGGCGCTTAAATAAAAGAAAAAAAATTGATTGCCTTGATGAAGATACTCTTATGAATCGAAATCTCGAATTGAATTAAATTTTAGAAATAAATATATATATTTTTTATTAATAGAAATTCTTCCCTTTTTGAGTCTTTAAAATGGTAAATTTTGATGTTTTTGTTATTTATATAAATATATATGTATATATATGCATATATATATATTATATACTAATAAAAAATTCAAGACCAATTTAAAACCTTTAAAAAGAATTTTTTGACGCATAGATTTTATACCCCTCGCATTTAAGGTTACGAAAACTACAACCATAGATGTAATGGAAAAATGCTTCATCCCAAACAGTCAATTAAAAAATTTACATTTTGATAAAATGGGGCATTTTTCACTTGATTCAATTTCTAAGACCAAAATATAAATTCTACGAAATTTTATGAAAAGTGCGTGAAAGCATTCAACAACTAAATTTAGTAGTGAATTTTACTTTCACTGGTTTTAATGACTTCAATAATTCTTTGTTGCATGCTAGAAATAAGCGTTTCCATTAAGGTGCGTGTGGTGTTGCTCCAGCTTCTAAAGATGGCTTCGCGAATTTCATTTTTTTGTTGAATATTACTTGCCATTTCGATAAAAACCTCTTGACATTTATCCCCAAATATTTTCAATTGGGTTCAAGTCCGATAAGTACGCCGGGTGTCCCAAGCAATAGACCCCATTTTTTCGCAGATGGCCAAGGTCCGTCGTGCAGAGTGGACTGCAGCATAATCCTATTGGAATAACCAACACTTTTCACACAAACAATGGCCCTCCATCATTAACGATGCATTTGTAGTATGATAACATAACCAGCCGCTGTCTGACGACCTTGTACCATTAAGAGCTCTATTGCCCCTCTGTAAGAAAAGGCACCGCATACCGTTAGGAATGTTCAACCTCTATGACGTGTGATGAAAATTACAGAAGGTATATTTTCCTAATGCCAATATCGTTGGAAGCTAACATTGGATTTTTTCTCTTCAGAAAACAGAACTTTCCTCCACTTCTCAACGTCTCATCTTTTGTATTTACGAACAAATATTAAACGGTTCACCTTGTGACATGAAAGCAAGCGGGGAATTTATTTACGCTTTTTATTTACGATGCTTTTTTGTCGTAAATCTCGTATGCTTAATTTAATTAATTTGACTAGAAGGAAGTCCTCTGTGTTTCACAACAACGTCTCTTATTCTCCTACTCAATGCAGGAGAAATTTTACTCATCTATAATTCTCACTGTTCTTTAAAAAATTTTACTGCGATTTCCTTTAGCTGCGTTCGGCCGCTGTGACAAGCTTTTCTTATGGAAATCTAGAATTCGAACATGCTCAACTTAGGTAAGTTTGCTTGCTTTAGGCATACGTGTACCTTTACACAGTAATTGCTAATCTGTAACTGAACTAAAAAAAACATTTTTTACCCTTGATCTTACAATTTTGATCAAGTGTAAAATGTCTTGTTTAGTAAACATGTAAATTGAAAATGTTGTGAATTAAATGTCTGGAATGTAGTTTTTTTTCATCATTTTTTAGATTAATCTTAAGTGGAAAGAGTTTTAAATCTATCCTTCTTCTTAAATATTTTACAGTGGTCTTAAATTTCCAGTTAGGAGTGCACACACACACACACGCATGTATATATATATATATATATATATACATATATATGTGTATATATATACATACATATATATGTATATATATATATATATATGCTGTTCATGCTGAAAATTGTATCTGAAGTGAGAAAAAAATGGGCCAAACAAATTTTATACATTATATTGCACTAAAAGCTATATTAAACAAAGAACAATTGAACAAGGAAACTTAAATGAGACTTATAACACAGAACAAGACATTTACTTTAATAAATACTTAGGATGGAATCGCATTCCCTTTTGATTTCTTTAAAAGATCAATCCTTTTAGACATGCTCTGAAACAAAGTGGAACACTGTGAAGAAGAGATGCTATTCCATTCGCTTTGCATAGCTTCACACAGTTTGTCATTGTTCTCAAAAGTTCTTCCGGCTAATGCACGAGATATTATGGACCAAATACTCTCGATTGGATTTAAATCGGGGCTTTGACCTAGCCAAAATATCACATCAATTGAGTTATGAGAAAATCATTTTTTGTGACTTTAGCAGTGTGTGCAGCGGCATTATCATCTTTAAAAATAATATTCCGGGATGTTCTCAACTTCTGGATACTTGGTAACAGTCCTGTTTCTAATATTCGAATGTATCCCTTTGCATTGATTGACTTCTTACATCTAAGAAATTCCTTAACTCCTGCTGGAGTAAAAGTTCCCTATACCATTATCCCTCCATTCCCGTGTTTTACCGTCGAGTTCATGCAACTTGGCTAGAATCCTTCTTCAGTTCGTATATTCCACCGCTCGGAAACATCGGGAACATCACTAACAAGACAAAATCTTGATTCGTCTAACCAGGAAAATTCTTGAACCAGTCTGTATCTTTCTTGCCATAACCCGAGAAAAATCTCTTTCTATCATTGGTATTCTTCTTAGATAAAAATGGCTTCTTTGCACACCTTTTAGAGGAAAAACCTATTTCTTTTATTCGTCTAGATATTGTATGCCTAGAAAGATAATTTCCATCCGCTGCTTTGAATTCTTTCCTAAGTTTGGTTTTTTTCGATCCTTCAAACAGTTAATTTAAGTCTGTAGTCGTCCTTCAAAGTGGATGCTCTAGGACGACGAGATCCAGATTTCCCTTTTACCAAAAGTTCGATTCGAACCTTTGACCAATTCGCTTCACTACAGAAAGAGATTTTTTCACATTTTCTTTTCTTAAAATATCAAAAATCTACTTGTAAGTTATTTTGAACTGTCTTAATCCTGCAATTCGGTTTTTTAAATCCTTGCCAAGATATGGTCTTACGATTTTAAGATTAATTTTTTCACTTATTGTTATATGTTATAATTATAATGATCTGCAAAATGGAAATTTTCAGCGAAAATTAACAAAAATTCATGGCAAAATATTGAAAAATCGATTTTTTCCTTCTTTCCCACTTGGCTATTTTTTTTTTTTTTTGCTCAAGAGTGCATTTATATATATATATATATATATATATATATATATATATATATATATATATATATATATATATGCATATATATGTATATATATATATATGCATATATATGTATGTATATATATATATATATTTATATATGCATATATGTATGTATACCCACATATGTATATATATATATATATATATATATATATATATATATATATATACATAATTCACCTGTCATCCCCATAGTTAAAAAATCAATCACTCAATCGTCGAAGACAAGGCAAAGGCGCACGCTTCACAGAGTTTTGTTTGACCATAAACCAGCATATCGAGCACTGTAAAAACTAATGTCTATATAATTTGGAATTTGATAAGGTCGGTTACAGGCACTGATCCTATGGATCGGATGTTAGAACTGTCGATTATCAATTATTGGTTGTAGGTATAATTCATGATTAAGGATCGATTCTATTTTAGAAGCTGTGATAGAGCAAAACATTAAACTGCTCTATAATAATAAATACGTAGTCTACATGAATTAAATATCATATTTTAGCGTATCGTACGACCGAGCAATGTCGGACGATCTGTTAGTACACACACACACACACACACACACACACACACACACACACATATATATATATATATATATATATATATATATATGTGTGTGTGTGTGTGTGTATGCGCAGATCGCTGTATAATGATTATATCATTCTGAATTATGTTATACTAGCGGGGGTACCCGGCGTTGCCCGAGTGTTTGTTTCCGGGACGGGGGGAGGAGTTTTAAAAAATGTCATGGTAGGTAAGTAGGAAGGATCAAACCCGGAGTCATGAGTAAAAGTAGGAAAATAAAGTGTGAAAAAAAAAACATCTGCAACGTTAACAGTTCGGCCACCAAGAAAAGTCCATTCCAGTTGTTTAGGAAAAAAAAACGACTACGGTAGGTCGGCGCGAACGTGAAAATATAATGTGAATTGTCCAGCACGCTAACCACTACGCCACAGAGCACTGCAGCTTAGTTTAGTGATTTTAAATAACTTCACATGAAAGAACTACGAAGCCAAACCGGTGTTCTCTTCTCAACTGTTCCTTGTGAACGATCCCCAAACGGTGTTAAGTGGTGGCAGGGGGAGGAGGAATTTATTAGAGAGAAAATATTTTACCACTTCCATTGATCTTAACCGATTTTGGCCGTGACTTCTCAGCAGAAAAAGTATAGAAATCTAAGATTATCGAGGAATTTGAGAAATAATAAGCCTATAACACACCTCAGATATTGTTCTGCCGTTTGTGCATATTATATTTGCATGAAATATCTTGATTTTTAATCCTATTAATGTCAAAATCAGACGGGAAAAAATGAGTTCATTTTATTTATATAGAATAGAAGAGAAGAAGAAGAATAGAAGAAGATAATGATTAGATCATTCTGAATGACGTTAAAAGCATAATAAAAGAATAAATGTTTAAATCTCAACTGTTCTCGCGGTTGACGGTAGCCGAATGAATTAGGTCGTTGCTAATGAAGTCAGGCATGACTTCTTTTGCCGGGTGCCGGGTTCGAATCTCTCGACTGGTGTTAATCGTGACACCCTGCAGTGACGATTCCCGAATGGGAGAATCATTAGTGTCTGTAGGTATTTAATAATTATTATAGTAAATAATTATATACACATACACACACACACACACGCATATATATTGTATGCTGATGACTAAAAGCACACACATACACACGCACACATACACACACACACACACATATATATATATATATATATATATATATATATATATATATATATATATATAGAGAGAGAGAGAGAGAAAGGGAGCTCTCGGTATTCTCCAAACATAATATTTCTCACTTTGATGAACTAAAAACATATTTAATTTACGATAATACATTAATCAGTAATACTTTTTGGAAAAGTATTAATTTCAGCCACTTTCTAAAATAATGACTTGCATTCAAATCTTCGTATATAATAAATCGTTTCAATATATTTTAGGCTTTGGAATTAAAGAAGCCATATTTTATAAAACAGATAGATCAACAAAACAGTATAAATACATAAATGTTATCAGATCCGCTGTTAAGAAGCGAGACTTCATCGCATCTGCCAGTTACCGATATCTTACTAAAACCCATTCACCCATACATGAATTATTGTTGCTCACCAAAAATAAACCTCTTTCTTGGACATGAAACGAATGAGAATTTCCAATCGACTAAGTCCCGAGGTGTCTGACAAGTGTTTGCATGCGTGTCTGCTCCTTGCGGTATTCATTATCGCTTATTTTCACGGAAATTGGCGCTCTGGTGCCCTCTGTTTTGTTTTGATATTCAACTTTTTTATGCTTGTAAAAGTATCCACGTATTTTAGTTGCTTTTATCGCCAATCTACACATGCTTATCTTAGCAGTCAATTGCTGTGAAAATGTAGAGTAATCTTCGTGATGCACAAGAAAATAGATCAATTACCATAGACGTACGAAGATTTTTTTTATGTTTCCTGTTTATTTATAACCTCATGCGAATGTTGCACTGTTCACTTTTATTTCTGCAATTACTTCTATTTAAATCTTTTTAATGAATGAGTATTTAACTTTTTATTCTTTCTTCAAATCCGGACTCAATTTCCACACAATATTTTCGCTTAGTTTTCATTTTTTTTTCTTTTTTTTTTTACATCATATAGTCACCACTCATCAAGGCCCAAAGGTCACTCGAGGATAAGGCTTAACGGGTACGGTAATAGACATTGGGTGATTTATTTTAGAGGACGGCTCTTTAAGAACCTGTTAACTTTGAACTTGAAAACTATCATATTATAGTCAACCGGGAAGCAGCTTCGGGTTATCGTGTTCTACAGACGAGCTAATCAAGAAAAAATACTCTGCTTATGGAATTTCCACTAAGATTTAGCATAAATATAAGGTAAGGGAAATTAATGAAAGTGCAGCTAGTCGGGTGTTTACCGCAAAAGGCTTACCAGAAGGGAACCACAGAGTAAAGCACAGTCAAGCACTTGCCATGAAATTAACGGTAGAGCAGAGAGTGGCTGGCAACGTTCCTTCGGTGACAAAGACTGCAGAGAGGAGAAAAGTACATCGCCCACTAGATGCCGAAGTCGATTTTGTACCTCATTAAATTATAACATTATTCTTCCAGTGTTGATGTGTACATATTACAATTAAAATCCCCGTATTGAGAGCTTCAACTAAAAAAAAAAACACTCGTTAGAATATAAAACAAAAATGTGCATGTCCATTATCATTTATAAATACAATAATTATAAACCACTATAAATGGTACTTACAAACACCTCAAAACATAGTTTACAAGTGATACTTAGAGGTGGTAGCAGGAGTTACGTAGATTGTATCTTTATTCTGGCAACGGGCGAGTACTGATTGCGCTAGTAATTCATAAATAGTATTATGGAACTATGGTTTTATAAGAGATGATGCCACATTGTAAGTTCTCAGACACAATAATAATACGTGTTCTCTGAATAAATCCTTAATAATCATTAAATTTCATGTTATTAAACCACAAAAATGCCATATACTTTAAATAAAAATAAAAATGATAGAACAGTCTGAATAGTTGTAATTCTCTTGTATGTTGCGGTATGCGTTGTGCGTTGTGCGTTTGACGACATGAATCAATGAAAATAGATACCGAGTATACATACATATATATATATATATATATATATATATATATATATATATATACAATATATATATACAGTAAAACTCTTTTTATTTGAACTTCCTCTAAAGTTGGACTTCCTCTCATTTGGATTTCTTCTCATTTTGGACTTCCTCTCATTTGGATTTCTTCAAAACCTGGATTTTCTCTAAACTTGAACTGTCTCGTCATTGAAATTGTATTAGCTTATTTGATGCGGAGTTGCAGTAAAACTGTTTACATGGTTTAGTCAGATATTGCGCAGAAATGTTAACATGAGTACTATGTAATTAATGTAGATTAGCCATTGATAATTAATTTAGAATAACTGTAATTTTATTTTCAGATTGCTATATTTAAAATAGTGTAAAACAACCCATCACAATGGCTTGCAATTCTAAAATTAGAGAATACATCTGGTCTAGAAAAAAATCTTGAAACCCAACGGTTACCGACCAACCACGCTGTTCGTAAATCACTTAATGCAAATGATGTTGAAATGTGGGTGCAACAAGATGAGGAAAAAACTTATCAATATCCTGAAGGCAGTAATGGTGATGAAAATAGCGACAGCTCCTATACTCTTGACCTTAATGTAAATAACCAAGAACACTTTGATGAAGCAATATCATGGGATGATGCAGAAAAGTCTACGGAGACGGTTATAAAATTTCTAGAAAAAAAAAGTCCTTACTTTAGTGAGAACTATATTTTGCAAGCAATGTCACTTCGAAGAGCTATAATCATAAAGAAGCTACAGAACTAAGAAATTGTAGATTTTCGTGATCGCTTACGGAATACAATGGTAGCGCCCGGAAGCTCAATCGATGAAAATAGAAACTGCAATGAGACCCATTCAATGAATAAATAAATTAAAAAAACTGTACTTTATATAAATGTATGGTTTTTGTAGACGATTACTTAGGTAATAAATACCTAACAAGTAAGAGTATATTTAATTTATTTTCAATGTTTTTGTTTTTGGTAATAGTATTTAACAATTATTACTTGCAATATATCGTAAACTCAACTTAATATATACTTTAAGTACCATATAGCAATGAATTTCATTTTCTATTTCTTAATTCTTAGAAAATTAAAGTAACTGCAGCACATTTTTTTATCACGAAACTTGAACAGCATCCTCTAATTTAAACGAAGCGGATGTTCAAATTATAGGAGTTATACTATATATATATATATATATATATATATATATATATATATATATATATATATATATGTGTGTGTGTGTGTGTATGTATATATATATATATATATATATATATATATATATATATATATATATATATATATATATATAGCCGTAGACTTTATTTAAAACAAGTAAGAATATATTTATGCATTTTTTAACATACAATAGCTTTTAGTGAAAAATGCATAACATATTAGCTTTTTAGCATGGTAGAGAGAACCTACCTTCTTCGCAGCGGTCCTGGTAATGCTCTCAATGTAATTGTTCCAACTCATGTTTCCTGTGAACGTTAGGCCGAGGTGTTTAAAATATCTCTACAACATGTTTTACTTATAGGCATTTGATATAGGTACTTCTGAATTACTTCTACTATTGTACTTTCTTTGCATGTTAAATTCAGTGTAATGTAGTTTTTTAAACTAATATAACATTTTTAATTTTAAATTAAGGGGATGAAAATTAGTATCTGGCTTATGATGAAGTCATTATATCAGGAATTAAATTCTCTTTGGAGGTAGTGTAATACCTGTTGTATTGTAATAATATCATCTCAATCATTATCTTTTCTTATAGTGGTGGTTAATAACATACGTGGATGAGCATGACCCACTATTCATTCATAACCTCACCATATACATTGTATAACTAGCGAATATATACAATTCAAGAGAATGTATTATCGCTAGTTTAGTTTTTTAATCACGATGAATTGACAGAACTTTAATAAATAGAAATTAGCTAAAATAAAATAATATACATTCGACAAATCTTTAAGTTTGCCCTGAACAAATTTTGAATTTTCGCATGCGCAGTAATATAAGCCGATGACACCGGATTTAAGACTTACGTCGAACAGATTAAATAACAAAAAAAAAAATTTTAGAATAAATATTTTCTGAATATACTGGATAGATATTGTTCTAAAACTACCTGCATAAGAAGCGTAGATTTGAATTAAATGTTAAATCCATAAAACGGAATCTTGATGAACAGATATTTTCTTGCCTTTGTTCAATAGTGACGTAAGTGAATATTGTTTTCGAGCAAAAATATAAGTGTCACCAAAGGTGACAAGAAATATGTAAAACGAAGAATTATTGATTGTTATGTGATTATGCTTGTAGGTTTAAAAAAAAATTGTTAATACTTTTCTTAAAATATTGTTATGTAACACAGAGCGGATGCGCGTGTGTATATGCATGCGAAATGACGTCACTGAGGAAAAGAATTTTATAAAATAAAAAGAAAGAGAACGATTACGTGTATAATGTTAGCAATCACGTGCGAGGCGTGTCGGAGGCTCGAAAAGACGATCACGTGAAAAATGTCACAGCGGTAAGAAGAGAATGATGATGAATATGTTGTTGCTATAAAGTACAAGCGAGTTAGAGTTATTTCCTGCTCATTTTGGTTTTCTTTGAGACTGAAACAGGACACACACACACACACACACACATATATATACATATATATATATATATATACATATATATATATATATATATATATATATATACATATATATATTCTGGATATGACCTTAAACTATATCCGATGGTTATGCCCCAGCCTGCGGGCCTTGGGGAGTGTGGAGCCACCCTTTAATTGCCATTGCTCCCAGGTCCACTCTGGCCCGGAGTGGCAGTACCTGTTAGGGTCCCAACTATGTGTTAAATAGAATCCGACTTAAAAAACAAATATACTCCGTTAAAAATCGTTCCTCAAAATAACTAGATTCGGCATTAAATAACCTTAAAAGGGTTGATATGCCGTAAAACAAAAACAACCAACCTAAAATTTTCTTTTGTGTATTAATTTCCATAAGAAAAACAGTTTTTTTTTCTATTTATTTAAAAAGAAAATGCAACTTTCTTATATATGGGTCGGGGATTTTCATTCATTAGCAAAAGATCTGGCTAATCTGCATAGTCTTTTCATTCATTTTTCATTTCAATTCCCCATTAGTTTATTTCGGTTTTATTATGAGATAATCATATTAGTTTATTAGTAAGTCTAATTATATTCGTGTGTAATTATGTGTAATTATATTCATGTATAATTATATTCATGTGTAATTATATGCGTAATTATATTCATGTGTAATTATATTCATGTGTAATTATGTGTAATTATATTCATGTGTAATTATATTCATGTGTAATTATATTCATGTGTAATTATATTCATGTGTAATTATATTCATGTGTAATTATATTCATGTGTAATTATATTCATGTGTAATTATATTCATGTGTAATTATATTCATGTGTAATTATATTCATGTGTAATTATATTCATGTGTAATTATATTCATGAAAATATTCTACATGATTTGAACTTGCGTAATATTTGCATAAAAAGTTTATAGTAAACATAAAACTCTTTCCATATAGATTTATGTGTATGTATGTTTTCTGTTTAAATATTTTGTCTACAAAATTACTCCTAGAGTTTTTGATCTACAGATATGAAGCTCCATATATAAGGTATCTGAACTCATGCGAAACTTTATATTTGGGTTTTAACCTGGAAAAACGGTACAAAAGTGTGATTTTTTTAGTTAACTTTGCCAGGTAAAAGGCCTGTGGGAGGCACGTCTCCAGAATGGACGATCATCGCCTCCCAAGATAGTCCTATATGGCGAACTCTCAACTGGCCGTCGTGACAGAGGGGCACCGAAGAAAAGATATAAAGACTCTCTGAAAAAGTCCCTCAGTTACTGCCACATTGATCACCTCCAGTGGTCTGCTCTCGCTGCTGACCGTCATACATGGCGACGTATTGTCAACTTGGAGATCTCCTGCACAGAGAATCTGCGGGAGAAGCGCTGCAGGAGCAAGATTCGGGTAGCCTCAGCAGCCATACCTGACGTGATGTAGCCCCTGTGACCAAAGCTGCTTGTCTCGCATAGGGATCGTCAGACACAAGCGGCCTGCAGTCGATGTGGACAATCCCCTTCATAGAATCTTCGTTTGCGAAGTACTGCCAAGAAGAAGAAGAAGGTCATATATATATATATATATATATATATATATATATATATATATATATATATATATATATATACCAGGTTGAAGGTATTCAAAAGTGATAACTAATACATTGAACAAGGTTATTAATAGTGCTCTATAAAACAAGAGCAAGATATATTTTATTAATATAAATACATTTATATGTTAGCGCACTGGACTTGCAAATGTTTCGGACAAATTTTCAGTTAAAACTAAAAGGCCTCATCAAGTGACTTAATAAATGGTTTCTTTCCACAAGAGAAAGAGAAAGGGAAGGAGGATAGAAAGATACATATAAAATGGATGACATTATGAAAGTAACATTTTCTTCAAATACTTGTTTGTATTCATTACCTACGCGCATATGTATATAGCGAATCTGTTAAAGAAATTTAACGCATTTATTAAATAACTCAGTGCTCCTGTGGCTCAGTTTGTTTAAATGGAAAACAAAAAGAAAACAAAAAAAAAACGAAATGCATGTTCCTAATGTTTACGTTCTCAATACTTGTGGATACACAATATTTTAAGATGTGTGCATGGTTATTGCAAACCCCCACCAAATTTTGAAGTTCAATATCTTAAATGAAAATTGGTATATCTGTTATTCAACTCACGTTCGCTGCCCGTTCTTCCTTTTTCGTTGAGCATTGACACAGTTTGCGCAGCACCACATTCGAATTTTTGGGGCTTCTACACTATTGGGACGAAATTTCAGAAATCGTAATACTGAATTTCACATGAACATTAATGTTATCAACGTATTCCTCGCATTTTGAAGATGATAATATCCAAAAATTTCGAAAATCGATAAGGTAGAACAGTATTTATTAAAGAAAATAAAAATAAAATTTGATGAAAACGAGAGTTCAAAACAGAGGTCATTTTCTGGTTTGATTAAACAAGATGGCAGCAATTTTTCACTTGCTAAGGCGATTAAAAGGGGAAAACATGAGGATTAAATTTTACTATGAACATGTATATGAGCACTTACTAGAAAAAACTTGTAAATTAAAACATTTTGCCGATTTTCTTTTTGTATAAAAAGATAGTGTTTTATTAATCGATAGAAAAAATGAAAACAAAACTATTTAAAGAATAAACCCAACAAAGTAAGTGGGAGACCGATGATAATTTAGAAGGATAAAAAGGAGAAAAGAATCTAAAAATGTTGGAAGTTGTTTTATTTTTTAATCAAGTAAATAACCTTGTTTCGCATATTTTATGGAGAAAAGACATTGCTTTATATAATTAATGAGGATATTCGTAAACATTTCGGAGTTTTTTTCTTTACTGTAGCGAAAGTCGAAAACCGAAATATTGACGTGGAGGTGAAACAAGTAGTTCCTAATAAATTGGCATGTCGCAGTAATGAAAATATCCAAAACGCACGGAAAGCGGTAATGTAGAAATTAATTAGTAAAGAGAATAGTCGTCGAAAAAAGTTAGAAATTTAAACTGCGTATACAGTACATGTCACGTGATAAGATAAACATAACCGAAATCATTTTTTCGTTGAATCATGGAAGACTTAACTAATTTGAACATGACTATTTGGTAAATAACATTGCTTATTGTTGAAATTAACAAAAAATTTAAATAGTTATTAGTGCGTTTCTAATAAAAATCAACTGTTCGAGTGTCAGATTTTGCTACAATCACAAAAAAACACCCCTTTTTTCGGCCGACTTGTACAATGAGCACCCCGCCTAAAATTTTTTGCGGCACTCTTGCAGAAGTTGAACCGGATCCTCCGAATTCTCCGTCAATTATGATTCAGGCTCGGCCAGCAGTCACTGTATGAAACCGAGCAAATTAACAGACGTAGACAAATTTCAAAACAAACTAACCTGAAAAAATAGAAATACACAAATAAACAGAAAATAAAAAAATCTATAGCAAGTAATTGAGTTATTTGTATCGTACGCAAGCACGTACACCCCCCCAACCGGACTGTAATGACCTAAGCATTAAATGAACTTCAAGCCGTGAGAAATAATATATCTCTTAGTGACACCATATTTTAGTTTTAGTAACTGTTCGTTATAAAGAGAAGAATTAGATCTCGGAATATGAGAATTTTCAGAGCCTATCCAATCAGAATGGACGGACTTTAACGAGGGAGCCTTAATTATTTTCGAATCACAAATTTGAAAGAATCTGTTAGGCCTACTTATTTATTAGCTAGTTACGTTCGGTGAAATCACAGAATTTGTAAAACGTGTAAAATTCGCCCCGGTGACAACTGGTAGCAATGTTAGAGAGAAAACAGGGACTTCTTCCTCTATAGATGTTGCAATTGTGATGATGTTGCTCATGGGATGTAATGTAGTATTTTAATATCACGGCTGAATGTGTGTAAAATGGTGTTCGAAACTACATAAGATTGTGGCTATTAGCCTAGATGTATTGAATTTTTATGTGGAAACTGATGTTGCGAATCTATGATACTTTGGTCGAAAGGGGAATTTTTGCTATCATTTAATTATATATAGAATTATACATCTGAGCTTTGGCAAATCATAAACTATTGCGCTATTAACTCATATTATTATGTGAATTTAAATATGGTTAATAATGATTACTTTTGTTTCGTTTTACTTTTATCAGAGTTCTCAAAAATCACGGGAAACCATTTCCTAGTGCTAACACATGATCTTTAAATAAAATATATAGATGTTAAAATATTCTATGTAAGCTTTCCTTTACCTCTCAAAAACTGATTTAGTAAAAAAATTTCAAACTTAATCATCCTCTCAAAAAGTTACCATTTAAATATATCATAGTATATCTTCCTTGTGGTCTCTTATTCTTGCCAGATTCCAGGAAAAAAATTATTATTTTCTGATGAAGTATTCAGCTTCGTGCTGTTACTTGAGATCACATCACTCGGAGAAAATGCGCCATTTCTCATAAAAGTCAATGTGGGTTAGTGATACTGAAGAGAACTTATTCTGGTTGCAAATACTATGTAATTTTTAATATTTAGTCTGGATTTACTTGTAGAGAAACGTATCCTCATCTCAGATTTTCCTGACAAGTCCAAGTATTGAGAGACCTCAGACATTCGAGGATAGTATCTAGTAGGTATTCAAGTTCGCACTGTAAGCACTGGACTGATCTCCAGTAGACTTTCATGTTCCATTCTCGAGGCATAATTGATATCTCCAGTAAGCATTGAAGTTCTCTCCAGTAAACATTCAAGTTATGTTTTTTCTCTCCCTTTCTTTCTCTATCTCTCTTTATATATATATATATATATATATATATATATATATATATATATATATATATATAGTAATTTATAAAATATATATGGCGATTAAGCTACACTGAATATTCAGCGTTTCATCCACTCTAGGATTCGTCAGGCTTATGCGCGAATTATGTGGTTGTTTATCGTTTTTATATGGTCCTACGATAAACAACCACAGAATTCGCGCATAAGCCTGACGAATCCTAGAGTAGATGAAACGCCGAATATTCAGTGTAGCTTAATCGCCATATATATTTTATAAATTACTAACTAGCTCTACCTACGTATTGAGCACTTTTGAAGTAAATACTTAAAGTTTACGCATAACTCTATACTTTCGTATATTAGTTTTATGTGAGTAAATGAAGTAGTTATATATATATATATATATATATATATATATATATATATTCTGATAAGTTAAGGCAAAATAGATTCATTGATTGATATAATAATAAAGTGAGTGATTTTCTGCTACGAAACAGATACTGTCACGAATTGTAAATGTTAACTGAATTAAAGAAATAAATTGTAAGATAGTCAACATTATGGCATTTGGAATATAGACTTTTGTCATTGGTTCATTATACACTCTGTAATTACATTGAGCTTCTTAAATAAGTATGGGTATTTATAATAAGGAAATATAAGTGAATAAAGAATGTTTACACACTATATATATATATGTATATATATATATGTATATATATATATATATATATATATATATATATATATGGTTATTTCGTTATATCTGAGCATTAGAGGAATTGTTATTTTATTTTTGTGTTTAATAATCACCCTGTCTCTCTTGAATGCCCTGTTGAGGTTCAGTAATGTATATTTCATTGCAATTATTGCATGCTACAGCATATATATATATATATATATATATATATATATATATATATATATATATATATATATATATATACTTAGATGTCTATAAACCTTTTGTTCCTTTTAGAGTGTACTTTGTTTTATAGTTTCTGATATAGTGGTTGTTTTTCGAATTGCCTGCGTATTTCTAGTTTTGTAAATTGTTGTATTTTTAATAAGTAGTTAAAAGATGTATGTTTGTACGAGATGTGTTCAGTATATATGATACTTGTTCATTGCTTGTGGGATAAACATTCATATCACATTATTGATGCATCAAGTGTGGCGGATTTGCACATCTTTATTTTTCGAGAAAAAAACAGATTATTCCAACTTATATATGCACCATGTATTGCAAAATTTCAATTTTATCTCGGTAGTTCTTTAGTGGCAGTAATCAGCCCTTCTGTAATATATTTATGTATTTCTCTAATCTTTGAATTATGTAGTTTTCGCGTACTTCGTTACACACCAGTCGTTTATTTCCTCATTTTTATTTTGATACCTATACATAATTATTCAGTTAATATGCATACATCTACATATGTTACTATCATTTATGCATAGTGAATTGTTTACTGGCGTTACCCTTGCTTTGTGAGATGTTGTTGTTGGTATTATTATTATTATTGGCTAACAAGTAGCTTTTACACAGGTCGTAAAGGATTTTTCCTTGGGAACAACGTGTAGTGTGGAAGCTGGATGACAAAAGGTCTCTCCAGATTTCCAGTACTCTCCACCTCTTTAGAAAACATTTGCAAATGAATTTGCAATATCGCACTAGCCGCTTACCATTGATTTCTCTCTAGGAGCGGCCATTGGTCTCCATTGAAGTTTAGGCGGCCATAAGCCTCCCAAAGGTACCTGTTTTTTTTACAGTCACTCAGCGGGGGTCTGGTCAGCGTTCTCTTCTCAGTCTTTCCATCTTCATTGAGGCTTCTCAACTATTTGGCATTATTCATTGGGGGGGCAGTGATTGGGTAATGAAAATAGGTATGGAGAACTTATTGATATGCAGCTTCAATGTTCTTGGTTCCATGTAACGTTTCGTGTTTTGTCAGAAGTAGCTCGTCTGATCCGCGCATGTGACTCGTGTATTCGTCTCCGCACTCCAGGGGTTTCCTTAATATTTCAGCTCTTTTCATTATTGATATTCGTTGCATCATTCCAGCAATTTCTCTGATTCTAATTTATTCCATTCTCTTTTCAATGTTTTTCGGAACTGTTCCTAGTTCTCCTACTATAATAGATATTATCTTGATTTTTTTCATCATCCATATCCTTTCCTCTCTGTGACTAGCTCTGTGTATTAGCTCCGTTTCTCCTTTTCTTTGATATTTATTCTGTGGTCAGCTGGGACAGCAAAGTCTACAATTTGGCAGGATTTTTCTTTCTTGTTAATTATTACGACATCCGGTCTTCTTGCTTTGATGGGTTTATCCGTTTGTATGTCCATGCCCCCATATTGTTGTTGTTGTTATTATTATTATTATTATTATTATTATTATTATTATTATTATTATTATTATTATTTACTTGAAGGATACTTTACATATCTCTTGCAGTAAGTAAGTTCACAATATATTATAGTCTAAATTGCATTGTAGAGAAACTACTGTTGATTTGATAAAATTATTTTCATATTTAATGAATTGCATTAATTTTTAAAATTCAAAAGTCAAGTATGATGCTTTAATTGTGCTCTAAACAGAAATATTCATTTCGAACGCTTTTTTTCATATGAAAGAACCTATTATTAATGTTATATGTGTGGCATTACTGACAGTGCGTTGATAATGGCTTGTATTTAAGTTGTGATGAGCGGCGGTCAAGCAACACCGCAGAAGAAAGGAAAATGCGGTAAAGCGGTGCCCTGACCCAAGGGAGCAACTGCAGATGTCGGCATTAACCCATTGTTTAAGGATCACCAGACAACAGAAAATCCAGCAGACGCCCGATATTTTATTTTTAGGCATGATGCGCGATTGAATCCGAGGAGAAAATGACGTCTGAACGTGCCGATCTGGGCAGGAAATACAGAATAAGAATGGGAAGAAAATAATTTTTTGGCTCGTTCAGCTGTCGTTGGTGTGGAAACACGCGTCTTTTTTGTGCTTGGAAAAAGAAGGAGGTTTTCATCTCGTTGATCGCACATGGAACGATGATGAATAAAAATGTTCTTCCCCAAGGGGAACCAGGTCCCTCATTGGACATTACTGCGAGGATAAAGTCAGAGATGTGTGACCATCTTCCGTAAATTGGAACTTTTATGCGACGGGTTTATAAATACGTATTCCCAGATTAGCGATGCATTTTACCGAAAGGAAACAGGTCCGTGATATTTCCTCTTTCTAGACTTGGGTAGCAGGTGCATGTCAAATCCTTACCCCGCCCACGTATAATGTGAAAAAAACAAAACTTTGCTTCATATGTTTAAACACTCGTGGATACAACTGAGGCCTGTTGAGTTATCACACTGATTAAACCCTCGATTTTTATTATATTTTCACGGATCTTTTGAGTCGTCCCATGGGACATTCAATCGAGAAAACTTCTTTCCTTGAACCCTCATCTTCTCTACATATCCAGGAACACGTTAGGTCGTCCCATGGAACATTCAATCGAGAAAAATTCTTTCCTTGAACTCTCATCTTTTCTTCATTTCCAGGAACACATTAGGTCGTCCCATGGAACATTCAATCGTGAAGACTTCTCTATGCTTAAACACCACTGACTTTCTAATGGCCGGAAAAACTGAATAACTATTTAAATTTGATACCTGTAGCATTTTATCTTTATGCTCTTTGTTGCTTGTATGCTTTTATTTCGGCGCTGTTCAAATGTTTATTGTTTTTATATAAAAAATAAAATAAATAAAAGTCGGACTAAAAAGAAAGGGGAAAAATATGAAAAACTAATTATCTGGATGTTTAGTAACCATTGCTATTTTTTCGTTTTCTTTCTCTCCTTGTATTGATCTTTCTGCCTTTCTGCTGAACTGCCGATCCTAAGCTCTTTTATTTTCATAACCGTTTGTTATATAGGGGTTTCATTAAAAGAGTCTTAGAATCGTATTAGTCTTAGAGAGAGTTTGTTGTTGTGTCTTGGGGAGAGAGTCTTTTATTAAGAGGGATGTTGTTGAGAGAGATGTTGTTAGAAGAGAGATTCTTCGTGTTATAAAGAATGTCGTTGTTTCTGTTATGAGAAGATTGTTCGGTTTATGACGTTTCATATATATTAAAAGTTCATTACTTAGATGTGTTGGTGGAAGCTCTTAGAGGGGGGAAATAGTGTTCAGACATTGTGTAGACAGTCTTCAGACAGTCTTAGTGTAGATATGAGATGTAGATTCACATTGTGGATATGAGATGTGTATATCAAGACATTTTATAACACAGACATATAGACATATAATAACAATTCACTTTACCTTTTGCTGGAATCACAACACAAAGACGACGTTTACAAAAACACCTGATGGTTTATTTCTTCTCACGACCGGCCGTAGTTTTCATCATCAAGAATTCAAAGCTTCACATATTAAGCTTCAAAGTGACCGTCTCGCTTCTAGACGTCCGAATCCTCAGACCCTCTCTGACTTCCCCGCTTCTGTCTGCTTTACTCTCAAGTTTTTCTATCTATTTCTAGAACTTTCCATCTTCCATGACGTCATACACATGTTAAAACATGTGCCTTCTTTCACGTGTTCTGGACATGCGTGTCCAAAACTTTTCCTTTTTTTACAAAAGGAATTTTAACCTATACTCAGTAATCTATTTTTCCAATATGTTAAAAACATTATCTCATAGCTGCATTCTTTCAATTTAATTTTCATAACAAAATTGACAGTGCACATTCTTTTCTTAAAATATTTTATCTCTATTCTAAACAATCGTTTGCTTTACATTCCATTTTCTAATCCTCACACGTAATCTATTTCTAAACCTAAATTACGAGGTTCGAATTTCGCCTATGCTATTTCATTTTCATTTTAATCTCTCTATTTTTATACTTACATGAAAAGGGGACAGTATCATGTAACACGTTTTCACAGAGGATTACATGACATACGAGCTCAGCACCCTATTTGACTAAACCCAACCGATTCCAGATAAGAGCCTCGATACTCGAAAGTTACATAAAATCAGTCGAGTGCCGCATCTTCGGTGGCAAAGTCCATTGCTTTTCAACGAGAGCCGGTGCACGCACTAGCCCCATGTCCAAGTAATTGGGCTTAAGTTAATTCTGTGCCCCGAAACCGGATCGAGGATATGATAAAATTTAAAATTAAAAAGTCAAGTATCATTGTGAAATTGTGCTTTAAAAAGAAACAATTATTTCGAACGCGCTCCTGTCATATCAAAGTCACTATTGCTGATTTTATACATGGGGCCTTTCAGCTGCTTTGGGAATAAAACTTTTCAAATGCACTTGTGATGTTAGGCTGTGTAAAGTGTTAACTTTGGTCAAAATCACCGGTTTTTTCTTTCATCAAATTATTTCGATTATTGATTATCGATACTCATCGAAGACATTCGTAAAAAAAAGCATCTCAGAACACTGCTAGGCACATAAAGTACTTTCATGTGAAATTCCATAAAAATCGATCCAGCCGTTTTCGTGTTCTAAGGGTAGGAACTCACTGACACACAGAAAAACTGACATACAGACACACAGATACACAGACAATGTTTCTTTTATATATAATAGTAGAGATAGTGATATACGGCATAATCACGTTGACACACCGGTTCTCGTCAGATCACCGAAGTTAAGCAACGTTGAGCCTGGTTAGTACCAGATGGGTGACCATTTGGGAATTCTAGGCGCTGTATGTGCTCTCTGCTTATCTCGGCATTTGTTTCCAGTCGTCCTGTTCATGCACTTTCCAGTAGTGTTTAACAATGTCGACCCAGATGTGTGATTGGTGATTGCGCACCTCCTGCCCCCCCCAAAAAAAATCAATGCGCAGGCATCCCTACGTGGGTATCCATGAACTGTCAAAGACTGGAAGAACCTATAGAGATACAGATTATGTACAGCAAATACACAATAGCTAAAATGCGATTATTATTATTATTATTATTACTATTATTATTATTATTATTAATTTTATTTTCTTCTTAATATTATTATTTTTATTATTGATATTAATAATAGTAATAATAATAATAATTTTATTATTATTATTATTAATATAATTATTAATAATATTTTTAAGATTATTAGTATCAATAATATTTTTATTATTATCATTATTATTATTGTTATTATTATTAATATTACAATTATTATTAATATTATTATTATTATTAATGGAAATGGTATAATTAGCATTATGATTAATAATGCTATTATCATATGACTATTTTAATATCATTATTTTCTTTATGAAAATATACATTATAATTTTGCGCTATACAAATTCATTTTATCAGAACGTACGCTGATGTTCAGAAAGTGATGAATGATGAAACGAAATAAAATTATACGGTATAAATAACACGGTGTCGTGTCTTAATATGAATGAATTGTGATTAAAAATGTTTCATTCTATTTTCTATAGTCGACTCTTTTCGTTTTTGCTTTGTTTTGATCTGAGGTTGTAAGGATTGTGCATGAAATCAGTTTTAATCAATTTGCTCAGAGCCATTGTTTTCGTAATAGACGATTATGGCCGAGATTCTTTAGATAAGATCGGGAAAGTGTCTAGTAAAGATAAACGCGAAAAAACATAAAACAAAGAAACATAAGATCATAGATCTTAACAACGCGACAGAAATCAGCATCAATATTAAAAGAGCTTACCTTCTTTCTTATGTTTATCTATCTGGTATCTATTTGGTACACTAGAAACACAGACACATAGCACACACACATACACATATACATATGCACACGCATACACGCATATATATATGTATATATACATACATATATATATATGTGTGTGTGTGTAGCAAGTCATTATTCAAGCACGTCTGATTAAATACGACAGAGTTGTTTTTCTATTTTTTCTGGATATCTATTCCATTCGCCAAGCGGTCTTTTAATATCAGCTGGCAAATTCAATAAAATAGCGCTAAAACGTTGTTGTTCAGCCATGTTCTTCTCAAGCGCTTTCTATCGGTGCGTCCGATTATCCACAAGGGTGATTGTTATTGTTGCCATCTTCTTTTCCACTTTTTGGGCGCCATTTTATAAATATGTCATCTGATATAAAAAGACCGCTCGGCGGAGGGAAAACATATCCTGAAAAATCGGAAAAAAGAATAAGTCCAACATGTTCAATCAGACGTGCGTATATATATATATATATATATATATATATATATATATATATATATATATATATATATAAAGCTGAACGTCCGTGTGTGTGTGTGTGTGTCTGGTCACGAATAGGCTCCTATATGGTTGACTATTATAGAAAACTGATCGCATATAATGATAGAAGATGTATCGAGACACAGATATGGGTATGTTTGATCTGGCATAATGATGGTTTATTGAAATTGTGGGGTCTGTGTACGCGCCTTGTCCACAAAGTATGGAAATAAAAAATTTAAAAAAAAACGTGTACAAGTGTTTTTGATATATATGTACATAATAATACTTTTATAAGTATGTTTTAACTTTAATAGGGATGGTATAATAAAATTGTGGGCTCTACGTTCGCGTCTGGCCTCCATGGAATGGAAATAGGCACAAACTTTAATAAAGACTTCTCATATCTATCTGCGTAAGTATACTTTGATAATTATGTTTCAGTTTGAAGAAATTTGTATAATAAAATTATGGGGTGTTCGTTCGCACCTGACCTCCATAGAATGGAAATATGTCAAAAAGTTTAACAAGGTTTTTTTAATATAGATCCACAGAATATTGTGTTAAGTGTTTCAGTGTGAACAGGTATGGTATAATAAATTATGGGGTTTATCTATTTTATTTTTACTTTCATCATATTTTGCTTTGGTGTTGATACCCTCAAATTCGACGCTATCTCTTTACAACCCTTCATTTTCATAAGCTATCATACTTTCATTAATCAGAGTCCATTTTCTGTAGGTTGTTTTTGAACCTAGTCAACGACGGGTACTTTTGCTAGTATATATATATATATATATATATATATATATATATATATATAAATTTATTTATTTATTTATTTTTAACACAGTAATCTACGTTCATGCATGTTTCGGGGCCCTACCCCTCTTCAGCGTAGCTTTACTGTTATTAGGACTCGAACCCTGGACCTTATGTATTTCAGTCCAGCGTATTACCATTACGCTATGATGCCATAGATGATTTACTATTTTAGTTTTTTTTCATTTATATATTTGCGTATGGCATAATAGCGTAATAGATAAGACGCTGGACTGAAATACATAAGGTGAAGGGTTCCAGTCCTAATAACAGTCAAGCTACGCTAAAGAGGGGTAGGGTCCCGAAACATGCATATACGTAGATTACTGTTTTAAAAATAAATAAATAAAATATTATTTGTTTACGTCCAAAATAAAAAAAATTGGCAATTTCTAAAACAAAAAAAAAACCATCCAATCTTCAAGGTGGAGACGCTAACCTCAATATATATATATATATATATATATATATATATATATATATATATATATATATATATATATATATACATATATATATGTATATATATATTATAATGAATTCTTATTCCTGTCTGTCTGTTTGTTTGATACGTTTATTTCTTCACAATAAGGTTATAGTATATATAATATATATATAAATGTTATGACGTCATTAACGACGTTATGGCAGATAGGTTCACGCATGACAGATCACGTGATGTAGTATGTCATGTATGGAGGAGCAAAAATTACAGTAGATTTTCCGGGCACCGCCGGGATGCTTGTTAGTATATATATATATATATATATATATATATATATATATATATATATATATATATATATATATATATATATATATATATATATATATATACTGACCCTTGGGAAGAAAATTTCTCAGAGGCTCATGAACGAAAGAAAGATCGGTACGAATGCGTGCGTGCCGAGTGTATAGAAAAGGGATGGATGTGCAATGTGATGCCTATCGAGGTTGGATGTCGAGGATTTTTAGGACACTCCACCATTTCGCTTCTTTCGAAAATAGGCGTCACTGGAAGGGATTTTAAAAAACAAAAATGTCGCCTGCAAACAATTGTTAGACAGGCGTCATGCTGGATCAGGCGCAATTCGAAGATATTTGCAAAGAGAGCATAATATTGTCCACTTCTTCCGTTCTCGGGCTGCTCTGGAAAAAAAAAAAAGAGAGGGAGGAAAGAAAAAGAAGGAAGGGGGGAAAGGAAGGAAAAAAGGGAAATTAAAGAGAAAAATAAATAAATAAAATTTAAATTAAAATTAAAAAGTTAAAAATAAAAATGAAAAAGTTAAAAACAGCGTTTTTCCTCTGCTTGAATGTGCCAGGTAATTTTTTTTTTATATCCTATTTATTGCTTTGCCCAGCAGCAATAGCTGCTGGTGGCGCCAGGGGTGGCAGTCCCGCTTTAGCCACCGAAACTGTGTCATCACCTCTGGTTAGCGGCTGATGAGGGCAAAGTAAAAGCACATGTGGTCACATGTTGTATGTAGAATTATATATATATATATATATATATATATATATATATATATATATATATATATATATATATATATTAGCGTTTTTGTGGCTGTTTGTGTCAGTGGCATTCAAACGCAAAAGAAGCAAAATGTATGTTTCTTATGTTCTTTTGTCAATATTTTTGGATACATCAGGTTTGCAGTGATGGAAGCATCATGATTTAATTTTAATATTGACATGTGCATCGTATAAATTGTTTTAGTTTATTTAATTTTGGTATGTAAGTATAGGGTATTGTCAATAATAATTCGTTTTGTAAAAATGTTAAGGGGACTTTTAAGGAATAAACCTACAAAAAAAAAATGGGAGATCGATGACATTTGTTAAGGAAGATAGAATGTAGTAGGAAAAGTGTGTTTATTGTTTTAATTAAATAAATATCTTTATTTGTGCACATTTATTTTTAGAAAAAAATAATGCTGAAATATTGAAGTTCTATTGTAACCAGCCGTTTTTATAGAATTGGCATGTCTAGAGTAATGAAAATATCACCAAAATAACGCAAAACGATAAGGTATAAAATAATAAATTAAGGAAGTAGTTTTCGAACAAAAACTAAAAAAAATTAGCTTTTTTTCCTAATCTTTACGTCAGCTGTAATCATTTTTATCGTTGAATCATCGACAATTAGGTAGTTAAAATTTCTTATTGGGTAATGTCTGGGTTCAGTGCTCGAAAGAATTAAGCTACCGGAAGTGGATATGGTTGATTATGTAACGGAATTGGTAGAGTGACGGAGTCAAGACACGCAAAGCGAAACAATATTTTTATAAAAAAAATATTTTAGTTTTAACACTTCCGGTGTTATTAGGAAACCCCCGAAAAGGAAACACTTATTGGATTATCAAATAAGAGGAAGCATTTATATCAGCAGAAATAATTTAGATTTAAGACTCATTGTTCTATCATAACAAACCCCCACAAAAAAAACTTCTTGTATTATCTAATAAGAAAACAAATGTTTTAATAAAAATGATTAAGTTTCAACACGAGCATAATAATGTAATAAATTATTTTATCTAATAATGTAATAATAATAATAATAATAATAATAATAATAATAATAATAATAATAATAATAATAGTACAAGAAGTGTGTTATATTTTTTTTTATTTCGTGATAACACAAGATTTATTATAACTATAGTAATGCTTCTGAATAAACAGTAAGTATTTATTATTGTGTCTGTGTGTAAATAAAAAACGAGGAAGTTCCGTATTAATCGGTCGACACATAAAAAAAAAAAACAGCATCTATGATTTTGGTAATCATAACATAAGAATAAATACAATAAATACCGAATCCAAGATAGGCTGTAAATAAGCAGTAACCCGCAAAAGGACACACCCAAACGTACACACGCACACAAATACGAAACGCACATGAATCGGATAACTGTTAAATTAAAATACAAAACTGGTAACAACTATAAACCAAATAATGGAAAATGTAAATACACTCAGTATATATATATATATATATATATATATATAATATGGGGGTATATGTGTGTGTTTACTGTTATATGAGTATAAATACAATACTTGTAAAATAAATATATTTACTGTTCACACGAACGCTAAACCGAACACACGAAGTCACGAACTGTAACGGAATTGGATTGGTACGCCTGTGAAACAAACTAACGGAGGAAAAATAGAAACATAAATATACTCCATTATATATATATATATATATATATATATAGAGAGAGAGAGAGAGAGAGAGAGAGAGAGAGAGATGGGGGCGCGTGTGTGTAAATATATATATATATATATATATATATATATATATATATATATATATATATGAATCTATTTATAATTATCAAGATTAGTGACTATTTAACACTGTGTATGAACATTTAATATTTTTGCCAATGTACTTAACAACGTCAGATGTGATTTCTGAATCAGAAGCATCGGCGGGGTAAAGGAGATGTCCCGTAGCGAAGCTTTAATGCTGAGTAAACACCATCTCTTAATGCTGGGCAAACGTTCGTTTATGTGGAATATCTCCATTCCGGAACAAGGAAATAGGCAGATCGAAGCCAATAGCAGTTGTATGACTTAGCCAGGGGAGAACTTATTATTTTCGGATTGGAAATTAGTAAGATTATGTGATGTCTATGTAGCTAAGTGCGAGATAAGTGCGTTGTGAAAATGTAGAATTGGTCCCGGGCTTAACTGGTAGCGGTGGTAGGACTAAATAATTAGGAAGAAAAATATTAAATTCTTCCTCTATAGATGTGATGATTGCGATGATGGTGCTCATCGGATGTAATGTGGCATTTTTTTATCGCGAGTGAATGTGGCAGAAATAGGAATTATAAATTATGTATATATATATATATATATATATATATATATATATATATATATATATATATATATGTATTGCTTAATATGTGATATCTTTTGTTAAAAACCTTAGGTACTATGATGCAAAGGGGTATTTCTGCAATCAAAATATTATATATATATATATATATATATATATATATATATATATATATATATATATATATAGTGGAAGGTCGATATATCAAAATCGGAATCGGGAATAAAAAAATGACCATTGTAGGGTATCAGAAACGGTATGGGATTAGGAAAACATGTGTGCTTATTTTCCGAGGATTCTTTTCATATGCATAATTTGTTTGTTTTTCGTTAAAACTTAATTTCCCATGACTCGTAATAAAGATTAAAAAAATTAAATATTTGTTAATTTCAACGTGCTAGATAAAATTAAAGTCTACAGGTAATCTCAATCAGTGTACTTATGCGATAAGTCAATTATATGTACACATCCAATGCTTTTCTGCGGTAAAAACACAGGTTATATTAAGAAATTTTACTCGGAATCGGTAATTTTATGGAAATCGAAAATTTAGAACAGAATCGGTAATTGTATCTGAATCATGAAAATATTGGATTCGTGCCACCACTAATATATATATATATATATATATATATATATATATATATATATATATATTAGTGGTGGCACGAATCCAATATTTTCATGATATAGGTGATTAGCAATTCCTCCCACCCTTCTAGCTTAATAATCATTATCGCTGCAAATATTTAAATAAAAAAAAATAAAAATAAAAAAAGAGAAAAGAAGAAACAATTAAATAAATAAAAATAAAAATATGTGCATTTAACCATCATAAGTTTAATAATGGCATATATTCTAAGTTTTGCAATTACTATCATTATGAAATATATATATATATATATATATATATATATATATATATATATATATATGTATGCCGTACGTTGGGGTAATTGCGTCACGTCCAGTGTAATTGCGCCAACTAGCTAAAAGTTCTCTTCTGGCAACCACGCATATAAAAACCACTTTTTTAGTTGGCGCAATTACCTTTGGAGTTGAACCAATTACCCCAATGTGTGTAAATATATATATATATATATATATATATATATACATATATATATACATATATATATACATACATATATATACATATATATATGTATGTATATATTTATATTTATATATATATATATATATATATATATATATATATATATAGCTATACTGTTTAAACAAACCAAACATAGGAAAACATTAAAAACTTTTAAAAAGCTCATTTTTATTTCGCAAATTTATCATTAGTATTGTTTAAAAAAATGGAAACCAAATCTAATATTATAATCGATATTTGATTTTCCTCAGTTAATGTAACATTTTATTTCATTTTCTCTTTCCCGGTAGGTAAGGTGCGTACTTGTAACTGACAACACGAGTTCGTTTGTTGTAAATAGTGCTTGCATTAATGTATGTTCACATCGATTTTCCGCTGACACGTGATTTAATTTAAAGATTCATATTTCTATATTTTAAAGATGTGATGTTTATTTTATGCAAACATATCCAGAAGATAGTCATGGGGAACAGCGGCATTCATAGAAAAAGAAAAAAAACAGAGTTAGTCGAATGCTTTAATAATAAACAAAATATCTGATAATGTTACAACCTTACAATAAAATAACCTCCACATTTATACAGAGGATCAGAATGTCACATTTTCTACAATGCCCTCAAAATGTCAAACGCAATGCCCTTACCCTGGTCTCTGCACCTATTGTACAAGAGGCAGAAAAAGCAACGGATGTAATGGGCAAATGGATATCAAAACTTAAAATTAACGCGACTTGGCTTTTAAATGTATATTTGCCCATGCATGGAGGAGGACATTAAATCGACTTACGCCCGTCAAGTTCCCATTTTATTCAATATATATATATATATAATTTGGTATATATATATATATATATATATATATATATATATTATTTGGTATATATATATATAATTGTATATATATATAATTGTATATATATATATATATATATATATATATATAATTTGAGGTTGCTATTTTTCAAAGGTAGGGTAACCAGTGAAATATAACGAGGTTAATACAAGACTGCTCAATACGGAAGTATGTTACATGAAGCGCTACCCCTTATCATGTAAGTAAAAAGACATACTAGATAAGTGAAAATGATATTTGTATAAAGTTAGAATCGAACCCTGTAAGCAAGTGGTGAAGATAATAGGAAAATTGAATATTAAAAATTCAGTCTATTTTTAATTCTATTAGAACTAGTTAAATATTGTTTATGTCGAAAACAGATCGATTGTCCATTCTTTAGAAATCTAGAGATTAAAAATGTCAGTTAAATTAATGCATAATGCGAGTTAAATTATATTGTTTAAAAATAGGTTAGAATTATAATTGAGTATTCTTTTGTTTGCCAGAAGTCTGTTTGGAAAAAACATATGTAAAGCCACGGGAAAATTGGTCCTGTTTGAAAACACACTTCTGATGTCATAAACAAAGGAGTTTTCTCAATATAGGATCTAAGTGTTCGAAGTTACAAGTCGGTTGTCAGTTGATCAGTCGAGAGTTGAGAGTCGACAGTTGATGAGAGATAGTCAGTTGGAGTGGAGGCCCCTTAGAGGCGAAGGGTAGAAGATTAGACGATGTAGATACAAGCTGAATTCCTGACTTCATCGACCGGCCGATTAGATGAATAAAGCAATCGCCATTAATAATGTGTTACTGTTTTTCATTCATTTCAACCAAAAAAGGTCAATGTGGTTTATCATCTCATAACGAACTTTGTGTAAACCCTTCACAGAATCATGTGTCCTCCCCACCACCATCATAAGTGAAGTATCTACACCTCTCTATATAAGTGTAAGAACTGTTGCATCATATATATCTCCCAGTCTGTATTAATAATATGAAACCTCCAAGAATCCTTACAGTTGTGGTCGTGATGAAATATATATAAAATATCTCCCATCAGAAGTGTCATCACAATCATTATATGTTATTATATGCCCCCGTTATAAGTCCAGAATATGTACTATTCAACAAGTAGAGCAAGTAACATTTTCAATTTGTCTTTACATCAGCAGTAATTTTCTGCTACACAGTTATGAGCATGTTTCGGTCTTCTAGTTTTCAGTAACTAGAGACCTCTTCAGGCAACAACGCCTATATTCCAAAGCAGGATTATTAATGAAAACAGAAAATCAACTCTCAGCAAATGAAGGTTTTTTTTTGTAAAAAGGGTCCGAAGGTAAAGTTCCTCTATGCGTAGAACGGGGTTGATTGGTTGTGGATTTTTTATTTATTTATTTATTTTCTATTTGTTTACTTACTTATTCGCCCATGCACTTATTCATTTTCATGTTGGTGTTAGGGAATGGACTTGTTGAAGTGAGGGGGTGAGTTAGGTTTTAAGGCCAAAGCGTATGTAAATTTTATCTTTGACAATTATGTGGTTCGCCTGTCTACTGCTGGCTACCATTCTTATATATTTTTAATTCTTTTTATTATCCGTTTCATTTTATTTCTTTCTGCGGAAAGGTTAGGATCGACCTGGATCTATTGACCATTTCTTGGGCATCTAGGGAACGGTGAAGAAGGGGAGACAGGGGAGTTGGAGATGTAAGAAAGAAAGGGAAACAGGGAAGATGAGAGAGATGGGGAGAAGGAAGAGAGGAAGAAGAGGGAATAGAGAATAAAGAGAAAGGGGGAAAGGGGGAGGGAATAATTTTTTAATAGTGGTAGTTTGTTTCTAGACCACCTCCAATATTTATTACCATTTCATTTGTCCATTTAATGTTGTTTTATTAATTGGTATATTTATAAATTTGTTATTAAAACTTTTCATAATGATAGTAGTTGCAAACTCATAATGTATGTCATTACTACACCCATGCTAAGCAAATGCATTTTTTATAAGACATTGATAATGATTATTTAAAAAAATTTTTTAAAAATTCTCATGCAGGGAGATCCGACGTTGCCCGAATTTAAAGGTGGATCAACCAATGGTCTACACGGTTAAAACTTTTATTGACATTGGATTCGGTGAAATCGTCCATTTTTCAATTAAATCGATCAACTGCCTGTTTTAATCGGAGACCGTAAGGAAGCTTTATATGCTTTCCTGTAGTTACTTTGCACACAATACAGTGTATTCTACATTGTACTGTAGTGAATCTGCTGTTGATTCCATGAAACAATGTTGGCATCATCTCTTTAATAAAAGTTCAAAATGCAAACGTTAAATATTAATATTAAATTGTGTTCTTAATAGAAACATTCACTTCGAACGCGCCACTGGCTTATCTAAGAATCTTCTCTTGATTTTATATGTCAGGCGTTTTTCCTTGTGTGGTAAAAATCTTCCGAACGCACTTGTGATGTTAGGCTATATAATGGTGTAAACTTTTTGACAAAATCAGACGGTCTTTCTTTAATCGGATATTTTGGATTATTGATTTTCGTTACTTACCGGATACATTATCATATAAAACACATGTAATAATACTCCCAGACATACCAAGTATATTTGTAGGAAATTAAAAAAAATCAGTCCAGACGTTTCGAAGTTTGTGGGGAAAGAATTCACACACACATACATACACATACATAACACAAAATGCCTTTATATATAAAGAGATATATGTGTGTTCGCTCACGTTTGTAGAAAGGAAGACATGGAGAGAGGCAGACAACTTAAAAATAGTACTGCCCTGCCGTTTTAAAATGAGGGTCACCACTTATCAAGGCCCAGGGGAGACTTGTGGATAAGGTTTAATGGGTATACATTTGTCACTGTGATTTTAGCGTAGTAAAGATTAGTGGGAATTTTATAAGTTGGATTACTGATGGGGATGGTTCAATAAGAACTTGTTCACGTTGGACTTGAAGACAATCAGATTGTAGTCAGCTGGACAGCATACAAACGGAATAGAGATCTACAGGCGAGTAGTTCTAAGAAAAAAGCCTTGTTCTTGGAATCTACGTTAAGGTGTAGGCACAGATAAAGAGTGTGGGAAATTGTTGATAGTGGTTCTGGTTAGTTGAGTGTTTTTCGTGAAGGTCTAGCCAGGGGCGGGGGCATAGATTGAAGTTCAGATGAGCACCTGCCATGAAAGTAAAGTAGAGGCAAGCTCGCTACGTCTCTTTTGTGAGAAAGAAGTTGCAGAAAAATGAAAATGGCATCCCCCATTAAGTTACGAAGTCTATTTTGAACTCTGCCAAGACAGGATAAGCTGCTCCTTGCAACTCCTGTCCAAATGTAACAACAGTACTCCATCGTTAGCCGAACCAGGAGAAAACTTGGTCGTTTACGGTCTTCGATGTGCTACCATAATGGTAGTGTTGCCAGCATAAATGTCTCCGAATGATGTAAGTATGTGATTTGGAAGATCATTAATATAGATTAGGAAGAGAGTTGGGCCCAGGATGGACCTCTGAGGGACTCCAGCATTAATACTGAGAGTTTCTGATTTCTGCCCATCAACCACTACTCTTAAAGAACCTATCAGAAAGAAATGATTTAATAGTGAGAAGACATTTCAGCTATACGATGACTGGAGATCTTGTGAAGTAGACCTTTATTCCATACCCTATCAAAGGCCTTTGATATGTCCGTTTTAATTAGTAAGGTACATCTACGTACTTCCGGAAACTATTTCATGACTATATGCTTTACTGACATTGCAAAGCCTTCTCATGACCAGAGTAGAGTAAGGAATGATGATAATTTTATTTGAACAATTGAATGTTGTTGGTTCTTGGACATTCGTTAATACTGGCTAGGTAGTAACACCCAATAATATTTAATACATCACTTGAAAACATCATTAGCTTCGAATCGTGAATTATGGTAGGAGACAGATGAATTGAAATCGTTAGAACGTCAAGCAAGGGTGTTCGATGATCACCATATCACTGTGTCCATGTAATTAGATTGTTAAAAGTTACTGCACGAACGGAGAAAAACTTTCCGATAAATCAAGACGAAATGCCTGATGTTCATTGGCTGTTACACGGGATGTATTTAGTATCGCTGTGCTTCATCTCATCGTGCGATCACCCGTAGGCTTTTCTATTTCTTTTTTTTTCTTGCTTTTTTTTTTTGCCAAATATTGTAACATTAATTACTAAGGGGCGTAACGGCGGATGATGAAGGTTAGTCGTTGCTATCAGCCCTTGAGAAAAGAGAAATGGTGAAAAGGGGTAAGGATTCATTTGATAGAGAAAGGGGAGAGGAAATAACTTATTTTTAAAAATAAATAGCCGATCTCTAATCAAAAATAAGACGAAATATCTGCAAAAAGAGGGTGGGTACAAGTGGAAAAGAGACGCAGATCACAATTAGAAAAGAAACAGAAAGACAAAGAGAAATCAAGAAAAGTCTAAATAAACGAGAACAAATGAAAGAAAAGGGAAAAGGGAAAACGGAAGTAAGAAAGAAACAAACACAAAAAGAAAGTTAAACGAGGACGTATATTAAAAAGAAAAAAAACTGATAGAATATATAAAGAATTAAATGACAGAAGGTAATAAATAAAGACAGAAATGTCTAATTTTATTTTTTACGAAAAAATAAACGACACAATCACGTTGAGACGCCGGGTCTCATCAGATTACTGAATTTAAGCAGCGCTGAGCCTGGCCTGTACCAGATGGTTGATCTTTTGGACTATCATGGCGCTGTATGTAAGAAAAGGTCAGACCAGTTCACTTGTTTTCCAATGTTTGTAGTGGTATAGTGCGCTTACGTTAGCAGCTATATTAAAAATTTATAAAGTTAACCGAACTCCATCATCTCAAGTACGGTCAAAAAATAATGTAGTATAACGCGGATGAGCGTATGCAAATTCATGCGAAATTACATCCGCGATAGGAAAAATAGACTCTAAAAAGGAGATCACGTTACACCCGATATTAACGTTCGAGATGTGGATCACATCACGGCCGTAAGAATTAGAAATTAAATGTCGCTGAGTTGAAGTTCTTTCCTATTTTTGTCTCCTTTGCAACTGAGCATATAACGTGTTGGTTCCCGGACAATCTTACAATAATAAAAGACCAATTGATGAGCGTTTAGTATACGATGCAGCTCTGGACACCGATACGATGCAGCTCTGGACGTGACTTCAGAAATCAAGGCTGCATCATCTGGGAAACGCTTTCCTTTCAAAAACAACTTCATGGCTGGGAAGAGGTGAAAGTCAGAGGGTGAAAGGTCAGGAGAGTAGGGAGGATGGGGAAAGATTTCAAAACCACACGCCCGTGCTTCTGATATGGCCGACATGCGAGTTGTGGACCGGAGCGTTGTCCTGCAGGAGGAGGGTACTTTTGCTGATCTTGCCTCGCCTCTTGATAGCTTCCCTTAATTTCCTCAAAAGTGAAGCATAATAGACTCCTGTAATTGTGGTACCCTTTGCCAGGAAATCCGTCATCACTACTCCGTCCTGTTCCCAGAAGGCTGTGAGCATGACCTTGCCAGCGGAGGCCTGCTCCCTTGCCTTCTTTGGAGGTGGTAAGTCTAAGTGCTTCCACTGCATTGACTGGGCTTGGATCTCTGGATCATAGTGATGGACCCAAGTTTCATCCTGTGTAATCAGGCTTTTGAAAAACGTTGACTCATCATCTTGGCACATCTCCAAATTCATCCTCGAGCACTCGACGCGTTCTCGCTTTTGGAATGGTGTCAGCAACCTGAGAATCCATCTGGTAGATACCTTATGCATATGCAAATGGTCATGAATGATAGTTCTCACAGACTCTGTACTAATCTTGACATCTTGTAATGCGCCGATCTTCCAAAATGGCAGCCTCAACTTGACGGACCGATGCCTCATTAATGACAGAAGGGGAGCAACCAGGTCTGGAAGTTGGTTCCACATCATGTTAATTTTTGAATTCACGATGCCAGCGTTTTACAAGGTCATATGATTGGCGTTAGCACCATAAGTGTCTTTCATTTCATCAAAAGTCTCCTGTGGTGTGCGTCCTTTCAAATACAAAAACCGAATCACTGCTCAACATTCAACAAGCTCCATTTCACACCTGACTCAGTTCAAACACCTGTAAAACGGAAACCACAATTAGTTCAGAGCTGTAATTTGCCACCAACCCGTAGAGATATAAATCAGTACGCATGTAAAATTTCAGCTAGATCAGACAACTGGAAGTGGGTCAGGGACATTACTTATTGCACGCCCCTCGTAGGCATCGATTTTCACATACTAAGAAAAAACAAACAAACGGACAATCAGAATAAGAAAATATTTGCTCTTATCTCTTACCAAGATATATAATCTGTTTTAACCACTTCTTGTACCATTGACAGTTTTATTATTGAAACTAGTGGGAAAAGCCGCTGACAATAAGTGTGAAATCATAACAACACACAAATTGTGCGTCTCTTTGCCGCGCATCAGCAATAATTCTCTGAAAAAACATCTGAGATTGCGTATCTCAGTCTGACAGTGCACTTCTTATCTTGATCTTACTTCGTATTATATAAAGTATTCTCGAAGTTATGCCATGAAAACCTTGATAACTCAACAGATCATTAATCTGATACGGCTGGAATTCTCATTGTTGTTATTGTTATTAGATAGCATCGCATCCATGCATAAACTTCAGAAAACCAGTTGAAATTCTGCTTGAATACTGATATTGCTACTGACCGAACTGTTCAGTCAAAGTTAAACATCATTTTAAATTCAGTTTTCTTTTGGCAAAAGATAAAATAGTCATGTTTTAATACCATGTTAAAAGAAATATACAGAAAAGAAAACACAGTAGTTCAGCAACTGCTTATATTTACTGCTGTGGTTGCATTTATAACTTCACTTGGAAGTTTATTCAATGTTCAAGAGATACTAATTGTAAAAGTACCCTGCCTTCGGTTCAATCGAAATCGGTGATTAAATAGTTTGTTTCTGCTTAGATTTAATATGATGAAAATAAAAAAAATATATTTCTTGGGGTATATCAAATGGCCATGTAAGTTATCGTCGTACAAAATCAGATAAATTGGCAATGCTCAAGGGACAAATAGTTGGTCCCCCGACAAAAGGAGAGTGGACTTGTCAATACATCCTTGTCCGTTCGTCCCTTTGTCTGTTCGTCTGTCTGCACTTTTCCCAATAACTACGCCTTGGAATTTTTTGAAATTTTACACAAACATTAAACATGATATGAGTAAAATTCCGGTTGCCCTCCCCACACGGGTGCCTTTCGAGTTAAAATGGCTTAAATTTACACTTTTGTGCTTATTAAAAATATTTGATGCCTTGGATTTTTATAAAACTTTCTGAAAAGTTGTAACTATTTGATTTCTATATAATTTTGTTTGTCTATACTTCGCGATAACTCTTAGGTGTGCCCCAGGGGCTCTTTTAGGGCTAATAAAAACACTCCACTTTGGGGACGTGTTTTTGCCATATTTATCCAAGATATTCTGTCTATGTCAATTTAGTTTTGGTGCTGAAATAAAAATTAAAAATATGTAAAGGCCTTGGGGACTTTTGGGGCTAATTTTTTTTTGGGGGGGGGGGGGCAAATGATGGACTTAGTCATTTCTTTTTTTGCATGGTGCAGAACTCAAATTTACTTAAGGTAAGGCCTAAAACCTCACCGTTTGTCATTTTTATCAGGATTTGACGTTCCCTGGGGATTTGGGGGCTAAATGGGAAGGGGCAATACTGAAGTTAGTAATCTTTTATGCCTCGTTCACGTTGCACTCACGGGGGGTGGGGGGGCAAGCATGCTGCATCATTCGAGTAGTCAATGTTTCTAGTCAATTCTTATGGTGAATACAAAATATTAGATACGTAGACCTAAATACGATACTCTTACAGTGACCTGACAAAGAAAGACGAGAACATATTTCATACTCTTTGCTGTCTTAGCATTCAGAATGTAATATTTAGATTGCTTAAAAGAGGATTAAACCAGAAGGTCTCGTTCACCTTCTTAAATAGAGCAGTGAAAATAAGAGCGAAATCAGAAGCATAAGATGCGAATTTTATTCTTCCTCGTTATACAATGTCAACCATAAGTTTAATGTACATCAATTTAACCAGCTCTAAATTAGACTATCGACGATATTTTGACAAAATTTCGTGAGGATTATTCAAGCAATTAGATAATTAGGATGTACAAAACAAACCCAATGATTAATTAACTACCAAATCCGACCGAAATTAGGTAACGTTTCTGACATTATCGAATAACAAAACATAAATTGTTAATATCTATTCAACGTTATATGGTCGTTGATCCCGAAAATTTATTAAACATACAACAATTATTTTAAAGTAACCTTTGAAGTGTGATTGTAAAGAGGCTAATATTCGTAACAAATGTTTATATATTAATATATATAAATATATTAATGTATATATATATATATTAATATATGATTATTTGTATATATATATATATATTTGTAGTCATCGACATGCAAACCTGTTTCGTTGTATCACAACTCATCAGTGCCGCTAGACTAGCATCTCTCCCAAGCCAAGGATTGAGCCTAGAACCGTCGTGTTGACAGTCGGCAATATATATATATATATATATATATATATATATATATATATATCATTGTGTTTATATTTCTTTAGTCTTTAAACTTGACTTTTCGATATAAACTCTCAAATGAAAAAAGAAACAAATTGATTTCTGATGAAATCTAATTTGTTATTAACTGCAGATAGAAACATTTACATGCCAGTGTAGCGAAGCCTTGCGCTCCAGTATAAATATATATTGATATAAATAGCTCTATTTACTATTCTCTACATTTTTATCCAATAAATATCTTAAGTTGGACTACACACACACACACACACACACACACACACACACATATATATATATATATATATATATATATATATATTGGAATCTTTGTTTCATCTTGGTTATTTTTTACCTTTTTCAACCTAGAATACGTTCCCTTATATTCGCACTGGATTTTATTGGCTTACGATACTCTGTTCACTTTCGCGTAGTCATTCATGTATTTTCGACCGCTTTTGCTTACCGAGGCAAAATAATCATCCACTTCCGATCTACAAGTGAGTCTACCTGTACACATTTCCACTCCATAGATGAAGAAACACATTTTTTTAAATGCCACTGCTTCCGAATTACTTAAATAGCCTTCAAAATGATTAAGTTGCTCTACTAAATCTTCTGCACGGGCAAATGCATGCGCACTTTAGTATTTTGGACGAAAAGCCATGCCAACAAGATGAGCATGTAGGCAGAGTATAACGCATTATGTGAATACAATAAAGTTATATGGATATAGCTGCCCATCTATTTATCAATGAACAGGCGGTTTCGCTGTATTCTAGCGATTTATAGCGGCTAAACAATCAGGTGATTAAAATGTAGCTTAGAACTCAATTATCGAGTTAACAGTCAACCCTTCTAACTGTTGCGCTGTGCTGATTATAAATAAAAACTCTCAATTAAAACTCAATGGAAACACTGTCGGTTGCCGGAGAACTCGAATTGTTTTTACACGATAAGGAATGTCTTAATAACTGGTGAAAATTTAGACTTCCTTACGAGAGCTCTATCTAATTTATTAATACATCTATCTATTTATCATATATAAATATATATATATATATATATATATATATATATATATATATATATATATATATATATAAACTTAAGAATAAAATTATCCAACAATCAGCTGGTATGGAAACCTGTGATTATAAGATTTACAAATATTACTGGTAGTAATATTCTATAAGTATTATCCCATCAAAATAAGAATTACTTGATATACGATATGGAGCAAATAAAGACGAATTACTCCAGGAATATGCTCAACTCAGATCTTCACTCTGTGATGGAAATTACCCAAAATACAATTTGGTTCTTTTTACCACACTGCCAAGGACTGTCACCCCGGATTTTACCGTGTATTTTGAATGTGAAGTTTTATACCCTTTTCTTTAACTCCTCTTACTCTATGACTTTTAAATTAATCAATATTTAATTATGATTTTCCATGCCTCACTGACTTTAGACAATAGTGTGTATACCATTATAGCTATTTGCTAATATTTTCTCCTCTGAAGAGATGGTAGACATCGAAACCCTATAGGATAAGGAGATAAAATTTCTAATGTGTTCTTTGTCTTACTTAGAAAAATAAAAATCCTTGATATGGAACTCAAACACTTCACTTCAAAAATGTTTACATTCTTTGAATCATATATATATATATATATATATATATATATATATATATATATATATATATATATATATAAACAGGAAACAAACGAATACGCACGTATATTTTTGTTAATATCGAATACATCTATTGCTAGGTCCTAATCTATTTAAGCAACATTTTTACACTGAAAATTAGATAATTACTCGCTTAACATTAGGCATTAGAATCCGGATATGCGTAGACATTTGACGTTGATTAAGTCCACCTTCACATTAACTTATAATATTATGTTGGATAGCTTGGTATTAAATTATAGAGGAATAAATGTAGATGTATATAAAGCGACAGACCGAATGTATAAAACTTTTACGATGAACAATGGTTTGCGTTATCTTGACTAAAACGATGAGGTAAACATAGCATCATGTTATTTCGAGGGATATACTTGTACACGAAGGACGTTAAAACGATGTAATGTCATTTTGGTGAAGAAGAGCAGAGTATATAATAGAAACACTCTATATTATAGTCAGAGTCTATAAGCATTTAAAAGCTCGATAAACATTTAACAAAACACTAACAACCGGGAAGAATTCACATACCAGTTTTTTTTTCGAAAGATGACACCACACAAACTTGTATTTCATATAACATTTATTCATACACCGAGTCAACATTTCGGAGATTATAAGGCTTTAACTTCACATTTGGATCTGGACTTCACCGGCTTCCGCGTTATCTTCTTTCCGAATTATCTAACTTCTTTGACTGACTTCTTCGACTCTTCTTCTCGGATAACTAACGTCCGTGCATATATTAAACTATAATTTATAGTTAGGCCATTTGCATGTCAACAAAGAATACTATCAGCCGATATCTGTAAAAGTATCTAGGTATTAATACTGTTAACACGCATTTCTTTTTGTGGAAACACTTTTCTTTAAAACAAATCTCATTTAACTACACCATCATAATAATAATCTTCTTGTTCAGTTAGTTCAATTATGACACGGAAGTGTATATACGCAACAATAATTCATATGTACCTCTGGAAAAATGAATGCGTCTTCGACCCGTGCCATACTTTAATGAGAATATATAATGAAAAAATGACAGTATTCAAAATAAAAAATAAACAATGGAATTATTGTAAAAAGAATTAAGTTCGTAATGTTAACAAGGTTATTCCAATTAGCATGCTTATTGTCAGGTTCACATATTGCCGCGGAATTATATTTTCTCGGTCTTACTTTACTGTCTTTCCGAGAGATTTTGTTTGGAAGACACACTTTTGGCAATGGAGCATTTTTTTTCCAAAAATGCTCGATTGTCAAAACTGTGTTTATTCATAAAGTCTGAAGAAATGCTGGTTTTTGAAAATTTTCAAACGATATAATGCTTTAAATTGTCGAACTTGACATGGAAACAATTGTAACGTAAAATGAAATACACTTTTTGTTGCCATAAACACCTTGTTTTGAAGTCTTGATTTTGCATACACAGTATATTAATGCTCAATTATCGAATGTGATAATTTTGTACCTTACTCCATAAGGCAACCATTTTTGGCTTAACACCCATTGGTATATGAAAATTTACTGAATTACACGAACTCAGTATATTACATATGAGTCTATATATATATATATATATATATATATATATATATATATATATATATTAGTAAATAATTTTTTCTTCTTTACCTACTTTTGAAGCGTTGTGTTAGTTGAAAATAATTACGTATATAAATGAATACGTTTTGAAAGCTGAAAACAACGCATTTATTTAATATATAAACAACTTTATTTGCTTATATCAGATATATTTCGATGCTAAACATCCTTATCAAGGTAGAGTTTGTTTTTTTTTCTTTTTTTTTTCTTTCTCTTGGCCGCATGGTGGAATTCTGCGTGCGGGGGTGATGGTAGTAGCTCGATGTTCTTGGTAACGGCTTGATATTTAAATGAAAATAAAAACAGTCATCAGCAGGGTGTAGCGCCAGCCGCGCAAAATTGAAATTTGGAAACAGTTTTTTCTTCGTTACCTGCTTTTGAAACGTTGCGTTAGTTGAAAATTTAAAATAATTACATATATAAATGAATACGTTTTGAAAGCTGAAAACCACGCATTTTTTAAATATATAAATAAATGCATTTGCTTATACTAGATAGATTTCCTTTTTTACCTTTTTTAGTATATATATATATATATATATATATATATATATATATATATATATATATATATATATATATATATATACATGGTCTCGGAAAATGATCTGACACATTTGTAAAACGAAAACATAATTAAAATTAAATAAAAATATTTTTCTTTTAAATGTACGTAGAATGTAATTTTCTTTTAATTATATCAAAATTCATTTAAATCTGTATTTATGAATTTTTTTAAGGAAATGTTCCCGAATCATTTGATTTTTTTACGTTGCAATATTGGTTAGCCCATAAAACTGACGGATGAAAACGCCTGCGACCTTTTCTTGTGGGCATATTTTAAGTCCAAAGTATTCAGACACTGCGTTCGATTTCTTGAAGAATTAAACACGCTATTCGTTCTGAAATTACTGTAATTCTACCAAAAATGATGCATCGAATTATTGAAAGCTTTCGTTAAATTATAAAATACGGTGTTAGCAATGATAGAAAAAGTTTGGCCGATATCATATTTAAGCTTTTATGAATTAAAATGGCAATCTACGAACATTTAAAAAAATTATAAAAATATGTCATATATTTTGCTGTCATTTAATTTATTTCTTGACGATCAAACGTGTCAAATAATTTTGGGACACCTTGTATGTATATATGTATGTATTTATGTATGTATGTATGTATGTATGTATGTATGTATGTATGTATATTCGCCTTTTGTGTATTCTGCTATTTTCGTCGGCCTTCTCGCTGGTCTCGCTTTATATCACGTCTAAATTATATATATATATATATGTATATATATATATGTGTATATATATATATATATATATATATATATATATATATATATATATATATATATATATATATAAACTCCCTTATAGGTTCCTAAACATGATTTATTTTATTTTGTCTACCTTGTCAATTCTGAACATTATGAAAAATTTTCATCATTTATGTCTTAAATTATAAATAGTTAAACTATAAATACTGCTACTGCAATCTTGTATTAATTGTGATCCAGAGGAAAACAACGTGATATCTTCATGAAAAATATAATAGCAAATATTATCCGATCATTTAAAAAAAAAAAATTATCGGAAAAGTTATTTAGTATATATATATATATATATATATATATTATTATTATTATTATTATTATTATTATTATTATTATTAATTTCTAAAATATATATGGCGATTAAGCTACACTGAATATTCGGCGTTTTATCCACTCTAGGACTGCTCAGGCTTATGCGCGAATTCTGTGGTTGTTTATCGTTTTCATATGCTCCGCTTCTATTGAGATTTTAGTTAGCCAATCGGCTTTCTAGTATCAACCGCGCCCCTTCCTATCAGCCAATGGGCATGCATTTTATCGGACAAAGGATCTGTTTTAAAACTAGGTTAGTGTTTTTTTTTGTTAGTTTACATACAAATATATATATATATGTGCATACATATATGCACACATATATACATATATATACATACATATATGTGTGATCGTTTATGTATATTCATGTTTATTTAATTTATTTGTTTGTTTATTTTCTATTGTTTTTGTTAGTTTTAAAACTATTTTGTATCGCTATCCTAGAGTAAATTTTATCTTGTGAACACAGTTATTCGCTATTTCTCTTCTACAGTTTAATAGATGTTGGGGTTCTTTAAAGTACAGGATAGCAAATTTTTCATGAATATATATATATTACTCACGTAATTATATTTATGGTAATTATACTACAATTAGGGTCTTAAATTCTACTATTATAATACTACAATTTAGGGTCTTAAATTTTCTTATGCTATTTTCATAATACATAGCTCCGTCATCGTATTAAGCTCTATTGAAGAAAATCTAAGCGTTATATATTATCTCATAATCTATACGCTCATACATGAAATCAGTGCAAAACCGGCTCATTTATCTTATAAAAATTGCTACAGTACGTGGGGCGTGCAATAAGTAATGCCCCTGACCCACTTCCAGCTGCCTGATCTAGCTGAAATTTTGCATGTGTAATGATTTATATCTCTACGGGTTATGTGGAAAATTACAGCTCTGAACTAATTGTGGTTTCTATTTTACAGGTGTTTGAACTGAGTTAGGTGTGAAATGGAGCCTGTTGAATGTCGAGCAGTGATCCGGTTTTTGTATTTGAAAGGTCGCATACCACAGGAGACTTTTGATGAAATGAAAGAAACTTATGGTGATATTGTCCAATCATATGACCTTGTAAAACGCTGGCATCGTGAATTCAAACATGGCCGGAAGTCTGTAGAAACAGCTCCCATACCTGGTCGCTCCCCTTCTGTCATTGATGAGACATCTGTCCGTCAATTTGAGGCTGCCATTTTGGAAGATCGGCGCATTACTATTCGCCAAATAGCCCAAGATGTCAAGATTAGTACAGAGTCTGTCGAAACTATCATTCATGACTATTTGCATATTCTATTTAAGCATTGCTGGAAGATAGCGGTTTCAATCTTACACAAAACAAGTAAGAAGATTAGTTGGCAAAAAAACGAGGTGAGACAACAACTATGGAAGGCAGTAAGTACTTGGGATGCAGTTACAAATTCAGCATTCCTATCCCGTCGCAGTTAACAATATGGAGAGTTGCAAGAGGATGTGTTGGCCGAAACGAACAAAACAGCAATTATGAAAATAAGGATAACAGCCCACAAAAAATGAATACACAAATTACGAAGTCTCATATCCAAATACTCAAAAAATAAACAAATAAACATTAATAATCTCAATTTTGTGTTGTATAATATTTAGAATCATTAATAAAAGGGGTCGGTTAAACAAAGATCATAATTTTTATTATTCTGGATTATTCGAACTACTTTTTTTACGTATACACTAATAGTTCAGCTCAGCTTTGCCCGGTCCCTATGTACTGTTCATAACCTTATGCGCATTTGTATATATATATATATATATATATATATATATATATATATATATATGTATATATATATATATATATATATATATATATATATATATATATATATTAAAAATTTGACTCATGTCCAGGAAACCTACATTTAAAATTTCAAGTGTTTAGACCCAATATTAGCTGTATATTTTGCTAGAGACCGCAAAGGTCAGATCTTTGGAACTTTGACCCCCTACCAGCCAATTTTTCGGCCAAAAAATATTGCCCTATGTGTGCAATTTATGTAAAGTTTCAAATGTTTAGACCAAAAATAAGCTTAGGTCAATTTTTTCAAAAGTGATTTAACACCTCTACCAACTGCGCCAGGGGATACGAAGACTTAGCATTCCTATCTCGTCGAGGTTGACCACCTAAAGTAAACCAGAGGTTGAGCTGGCCGAAACGTGATAAAACAACAACTACGATGATGGCGAAATAATCCGTACAAAAATGGAAACACCATTTTTTTTTATACTTCAACATTTATTGCTGAGTTTATTAAATAAAGGTATATTCCACAACTGTCACTTAGTACTGATTATTACTTAAGACCTTTTAACCGTTTCCCCGGAGTTACATCGGTCGGAATTGTCGTCCGATTAATCAATTCCGGTTTGAAAAATTACGAAATATAAAAATAATCGGGTTAGTTTTCCGTTAAAGGTACAGAGCAAAACTACTTTCAGCCTACACTGTTTTGATAGTCCAGGTACAGTAGAATTGCTATTTCAGATTTGGCTCGTCATGCGAACGTGTTTGACTTGATCGTATCGTAAAACTTAATACAACCTGCTTCATGAAAAGGTCATCTACTCCCAGAGAACAGCGTTTTTGGTCTTGTCACAATCGTTAAGGTCAACTATATTAACGACTAAAGCGAATATCATCGTGCATGAACGGTTTACCGACTCCGTAGAAAATCCGTTTGAAAAATCACAACTATGTTAGTGGCTCAATGCATGCTGGGATACATAATCGTGAGAGCTGATAATCTTGATTGTTTCATGGGCAATAACTGTAGTGCACGTTACAAGCCGTTGGGAAATGTCATTTTGAGGACCTAAGGCGAAGAAAAGAAAAACGAAGCAGATATAGAAGTAGAAAAAAGGAAAGAGTATTTAAGGATTGAAGAATTGCACACTATAAATGAAGCGTTATATAACATGAGGAATATATACTTACATCGAACTTTACATATATATATATACATACATACATATATATATATATATATATATATATATATATATATATATATATATATACGAGCAAACAGTTAATAAATAAAACATGTTAAAAAACATTTGGAAATGAGTTAAAAACATATTTAATCTGAAAAGGAAACACTAGATAAGTGGATAGTCCTTAATCCGCGGAGTTTAGAAGAAATACTTTCCTTCTCATAAGAGGGTAGGAATTAGCGAAATGCGGGATCGGATTTTGCATGCAAAAGTATTTGATGAAACAACAAGTAAGTCAAAGATCTTACTTGAAAACAAAAAAAGTGAAGCAGAGGGAATATGGTGAAGAAAAAGGTGATTACACATGAATGGATAGTCTGGTGGAAGATAAATAATCCAGTGACGGTAAAATCCAATGATTTAACTTCAAGAAAGTTAATTGCATTTCCATTTGCACGAGTAAAATCCAAGGAAATCCAGTAATTGGAAGAAGATGGTCCATAATAATCCAAAGGCAGAAATCCATGGAATAATTCACAAAAATGTGTACAAGGAAAAAAATAATAATAATAAAAGAAAAATAAGATGTGCTTTTCACTCTACTTCCGAGACAACATAATTATAAATTATATATATATATATATATATATATATATATATATATATATATATATACAGTGCATCACAAAAGTGAGTTCATTCTTCACATTTCGGCAGATATTTAAGTGTATGTCTTCAGGAGACAGCACTGACAAAATATCACTTAAACACAATGAATAGTAGTTTTACGAGCTTGCTCCCGAGACAGTGCGTATTCTCTCCTGATGATCTCACATTATCCATAATACCTCACAATTAAAACGGCCTACAAGTAATTTACAATTTGAATAACTAAACTAAGAAGGTAACAAAATGATCCATATTTCTATCCTAGAATTTCCGACACTAACTGAAGGTTAGGGAGACATACTTCAAATTTAAAAACCGTCGTTAGAATAAAACCCATTGTACAGACACATTATCGAGCATTTTGTTTATCCGTTTCCATTTTAAATTCACACACTTATCTATCGATTTATCTATCTACTTATCTATCTATCTATCTATCTATCTCTGTATATATATATATATATATATATATATATATATATATATATATATGCACTAGCAAACCGTCCGTCGTTGCTCAATCATGAAATAGACTTTAATACGATATTGTAATTTATGAAGATATCGTATTTTTAAAGAGAGAGTTTTGTTTAGATAATTATATTGTACCCAATATATAGTATTGATTCCAATGGTTCTTAAATAATGTGACTCATGTGCAATTAGCTTGAATAGGAACCAAAACATATCACTCTTCAGCAGTATATCTTACCATCTGAAATAAGTTTATATACATATAAAAAAGTAAAAAGTAATGCTGTTAAAAGTGTGTATGTATGTTTGCACATGTGTAGAAGTAACACATTTAGTTAACATATATCAGCCAAGTTCTAATTGTTTTTCATTTTTAACCGCTTAACAGCTGTATTTACGACTAAATAACAATTAGTTCAAAAGATGCAAGTCCCCTATATATTATTTTTCAAGTCAGTAAACAAAATATTGTTTGATTAGATTTGCTCAGGCCGTTCTGCACACATAGACAGACAAGTCAATTATTTCCATCTATCTTCTCTCTCTCTCTCTCTCTCTCTATATATATATATATATATATATATATATATATATATATATATACATATATATAATTTTGAATTATAGATCAATTTTTTACATACTTTTACTGGTCTTTATACACATCTGAACTCTTTTTCGCCCCGAAAACAAAAAAAAATAATAATCTAATTAAGATATTTCCATATAGGGCCTTATTTGTTCTAAGCATTTGCTGGATGATAAGTTTAAATTTATTCAAAGGACTCTCTGTAAAAATATCTACCATTTAGGTATTGTGAAATCTATAATAAAAATAAATGTTTATTTTTTAAAAAGTTACAGAAATTACATTTGTAAATTGCCCTATTTACTACGCCTACCTTGGCTAGGTCATATGATGGACAGAGTTGCCAAATAAATATCACAGGCTGTTAGGCAGTGTTATTTTGCATCGAAGCATCATGTTTTTTTCTATTTTATTTATTTTATTTTTGCAAAACTTATTGGTAAAAAATTTATGCAAAATATTATACTTCTGCTTTCTGAAACTACCAATAATGAAACGGATTAATTTTCACAACGGATCTCTGTCGTTTTGATTTCGATATATTATCAGAATCTTTCGGTTTTTTACGTGCACTCTACCAATCTTCAAACAACATGGAACTTAATTTATTTCAAGGATTAATTCGTCATTTGGATAGAAACTATCATATCCTTTTTACTTTCAACACTCATTCCCTTTCTCTATCGACCTTTAAAGATTTTTCATATTTAACATTTACATTTTCTCCGTGGGAATTATTTACCAAAATAATTGCGAACCAATATTTACATTTTGCTTGAATTTTTCCTCTGGGAGAAGTACTTACATTAAAAATGCAATGAATAAGAGCGTTAATTAAAACATTGCATTCTCTCGTTTAAATAATAAATTTTATTTGGAAAACTGATTTTGTTTTTAAATTAAATTTGAACATGTAAACTCGAATATATATATATATATATATATATATATATATATATATATATATATATGCATACATACTATGTATAAAAGGAACTTTGTCCGAGTGCGTCCTTGCATGTGTTTGTTTTGTCTCGTATCCTACAGTATTTTCAAACAAATACTTATACAGTTTATATAAGATACAACTTAAGTCTAAAAATGTTACTTTACTAATTTTACGCGCGTGCACACACACATATTTCTCTCTCTCTCTCTCTCTCTCTCTCTTCCCCTTACTCTCTCTCTCTCTCTCTCTCTCTCTCTTACACACACACTCTTTTTTCACACATACATGTAGTTTTAAGGTAATTGTGAAATAACAAAAACTCTTTAGTTATTTAGAGATTTATAGAGAATTAAAATTGGAATCGGCAGTTGTATCGGAATCGACAAAATATTGGAATCGTACAATCATTAATGTATATATATATATATATGTATATATATATATATATAATCGACGAAATATTGGTATCGTACAATCATTAATGTATATATATATATATATATATATATACATTAATGATTGTACGATCCCAATATTTTGTCGATTATATATATATATATATATATATATATATATATATATATATATATATATATATATAGTGTCCGTTGCTGCTAGCTCAGAGATAGCTTTGTGGCTGGATTCGAATCTCTCCACCGGCTGCACTGATGAACCCTGAAAAGATGAAATCTGTACGTATTAAAAATATATAGTAATAATTATATATATATATAATTATTTACTATAATAATTATTAAATACCTATAGACACTATATATATATATGTATATATATATATATATATATATATATTCAAATATCTTGTACTACAGTTCATCTACGACTATGCCATATCAATAGAATCAGCTATCTCATAAGAATTCCGAAGTATTTGGAAGTTTGATTGAATACTTACAAAAACAACTATTAGTTAAAGTAGAGGGCCACAAATAGTGGCGTAGGTGATCACTGATGTATTTTTCATCTACAACGTTCGCAGCAAAACAATTGATTTCTGAATTTAATTTAAACAAAATATAATATTGCACTTGATGGTGTTCCGTTGTTTTAATTTCTTCACATTTCAAAGTATATGAATCACATATAGATGAGGTTATCAACGATTTAAATCCACTATTAATAGATACACATATGAAGAATATAGGCTAATATGGTAGCCGTAGAAATTCAAACAGAAGTAATTTTTTTACTTGAATTACATTTTAGATTCAATAATGTACACAAACACACACACATATAAACGCATATATATATATATATATATATATACATATATATATCCCCTCTCTCTATTTATCTCTCTCTCTCTCTCTCTCTCTCTGTGCATCTAATAAGTAATTTTGGATTTGAATTAAATTAAAATTCAAATACATACACAGATACATACATTATATGAAGAATAAAATAACGACAATATCAAAAGATATACTCTTGCATATCAATATGGATGTTACATACAATTAGGGTTTGGGGATAAGTAAACTCTTTATACACAAGTATTTCGAAGCTTAATGCTTCCTATCAGATGAGGAGAGAAGATCCTTGGAACATATTAGAAATGTGACGTCTAGAGGTCTCAACATTAGGAGCGAAATAATGGGGTGTGAGAATGAGAGGGTAATACATTGAAACTCTCGAGGAAGGGAAATAGGAGAACGACATTGACTTATGCTGTATCGGAGGAAGATTGCTGATATTAGAAACTGGAGATAGGTGGATACTTCGTTTGCCATGGTAGGGTATGTTGTATGTACCAATACACACACACACACACATGCACACACACACACACACACACATATATATATATATATATATATCGAATGTTTTTTAGCTCTGTAACATTTATAGATTTCAACACGTATAACTCTGGAACGTTTGTAAGTTCCAGACTTTTAAAATAATGTTAAAAATAAAATGTGACACCGTATAACAATAGAAACAAAGAAGAGACACACCTCAATAAATATACACCAATGTCTAGTTATATAGCGTAAAACAACCATTTTCTTTTACAGAATTTATAATATAATAAAAAATCTACAAATAAAAAATAACTAATATACATTTGCTCATGATTTCGTGTTTGTTCAGTATTACTTCTTACCGATGTTAAACAATGCAATTGGCATGGTAACGACTGGAGATGGTAATGGCGATTACATATATGCATTTATATTATCGGCCATTGCATGTATATTGTATGTACCAATACACACACACACACACACACACACACACACACACACACACACACACACATATATATATATATATATATATATATATATATATATATATATATATCGATTGAAAGGAGATTATTTTATATTCCTAAAAAATTAAAAAATCTATCTTATTCTTTTAACTCCCTGATATATATATTCATAAATATATGTATATATATATGTATATATATATGTATATTATATATATGTAGGGTTCGAATCTCTCGACTGACGTTAATCGTGATACCCTGTACTGATGATTCCCGAAAGGATGAAACACTAGCGTCTGTAGGTATTTAATGATTATTATAGTAAATAATAATGTCAGCCCCTTAAAAAAAGCTTGTTTCCTTATCGTTGAGCACTTTGAGTTGTAATAAAGTCCGCAACTTAGCTAATACGCGCAGATTGTCATATAATGATTAGATCACTTTGACTGACGCATTTAATAAGAATAAATCTTTAATTTCAACTGTATCTCTCGCGGTTTACGGTAGCCTAGTGGTTCAGGACCTTGCTAATGCAGATAGATGTGACTTCTGTTGCGGGGGTTCGAATGATTCCCGAAAGGATGAAACTCTAGTGTCCGTAGGTATTTAATGATTATTATAGTAACAAATAAGATTATTATTATTATTAATAATAATAATAATAATATATATATATATATATATATATATATATATATATATATATATATATATATATATATATATATATATATATATGAATATAAATGGGCAGAAGCTAAAATCTGCGCGGATGTCTATCAGAAACATTCACAGAGTAACAAACTTACAAATAAGCGGACGTTGTAGAAGCGCATCTGATTCATCAGACATAACTGTGTTCCCGCCGAGCAGATCTTATCTTCCCCGAATCAACGCGCAGAAGGGGCCCTGAGATTATTACCCAACATGAAAGAAAGTAAGGAAAGATGAAACGTGCGTGAAACTTGCATACAAATGTCCTGTTGAAATCTTATAAATGTTTACATGAAAAGTCCGGAAGCCAAATAAAAACCATTGCAGCGTAAATAAACATCTTGTAAAATCGGCAACCTGGATGTACGAAGTCAAAAACGAACACCATTAAACGAATAGTTCAGAGCCGTTTCTGATTTTTAGTTTTCTTCTTCTTCTTCTTCTTCTTCTTCGTCTTCTTCTTCTTCTTCTTCTTATTATTATTATTATTATTATTATTATTATTATTATTATTATTATTATTATTATGCTGACAATGGGTTTCATTCTTTACAATAATAGTATCGCAATGAAGATTCACGTGACCTATTGTGCGAGGGGGGAGATGATAACAGTGTAAGACCTTATTTTATCTCTTTTTAATGTATTATTGTTATTATATATATATATATATATATATATATATATATATATATATATATATAGATATGTTTTATACTAGTTTATATTAAATATTTTTTCGATGCTGTTGTTGATGTTTTTATTTTGTTTTCTTTTGTTTATATTTATTTTGTTTTTTTTTATCTTTTATGTATCTGTGTCTGTGTGTTAAGAAGGTTATTCGGGCTTATTACTGTATTCATTTATGTTTTTTTAATTGTTTTATTTTGTAGCTATAATACTCTGTCTTTGTTTACGTATATAGACACTTATTTATATATTTTTATTGAAATATGCAGTACCGGATAAATTATAGTGTAAGGGAGATACTTCTGTATAACTTTATTACTTGTATCTTTTCTTTCCTTTTTTTATCTTGCTATTTTTTATTGAAATATGCAGTACCGGGTAAATTATAGTGTAAGGGATATAATTTTGTTTAACTTTATTATTTGTATCTTTTCTTTTATTTTTATCTTGCTAAAGTTTAGTAAATATATACATACTATATATACCTACTGCACATGCGCAAACGCCCGTATATATGATATATATATATATATATATATATAGAGAGAGAGAGAGAGAGAGAGAGAGAGAGAGACGAATAAACGGCTAGGCACTCCTCTACTCAAGCATAGCCGTCTACATTTGTTTGTTTATTGTTTAATTCCCATTAATAATAATAATAATAATAATAATAATAATAATAATAATAATAACCATAACAATAAAAATGACAATAATAATAATAATAATAAATTATACAATATTATATAAAATTAAGGAAAAATAATATATATGTATATATATATATATATATATATATATATATATATATATATAACCAAAGCTTACAACAGAAATAATAAAATAAATAAATAAGTAAAATAAAATTACCCCCAACTGATCCTGACCTTTTTCTACTGTCCTGTCACATTCTCTTCCGCCATCTTGAATCCACTTTTGTCTTTTGAAAAAGAGAGGCCCCTTACTCTCGAAATTAATCAAAGTTCCATACCACCCACGGACTTTACATACACCGGACATACCAGCAACTTGGTTATAAATAATTATACATTGAGGTGAAATATGATAGACGAATAAACGGCTACGCACCCCTCTACTCAAGCATACCCGTCTACATTTGTTTGTTTTTCAATTCTTTACTTTCATGATTCCGGTCTTTCTCCGCATTGTTTTTGGCTTTTAAAAAAACTCTATATATTTCTTTACCAATAACGCTTCAAGCAAACTACTACCTACTCTTATACTTTACTATATTTACCTTTCAACTGAGGATTGAAAAGTATACATTTTGTATACAACTATTTTAAGTTGTAAGCTGAATCGCGCATTCAAATATTGTAATAGTATTATTTAGGCTTCAGACAGGCATATATAAAATCTCGATTAGCTTTTAACAACAAAGCTACAGAAATATCAGAGCGTCTCTATTTACACTGAACATCTGCAGAATGCCAACATCAATATATTATATATGAATGAGTTTCCTATGGAATTTCCACAGGTCCCGCTAGTTATTATTATTATTATTATTATTATTATTATTATTATTATTATTATTAATATTATGTTATTATTATTATTATTATTATTATTATTATCATTATTATTATTTTATTATTATATATTATTATTATTATTATTATTATTATTATTATTAGAGATTATTAGTTCATCATGATATCAGCATTTTTACTTTCTTTAAAATGTATAAGTGTTTATTTTTGGTATGCTCAGTGTGACATAGTGTTGTCATTCGTTTCCGTTTTGACATAGCCTGGCTTAATTTTCATCTTTTTTTGTTTTTGTTTTTTTTGTTTGTTATATGCTGTCGCTGTGTTCGCTTGATATTCGCGCCCTTTTGGCACATGAGCATGGCAGTCAAAACTGACAGAAACCAAGTGGAGTGCAAACAGACCGAGAAAACCATAAGTAGGAATCGTTTCCTGGTTTTCCCTTCTAAAATGAGACAAGATCAAAGAGAAAACTCAGGACATTTCTTCGAGTCGTCACTTTTCGCTCCCTCACCCCTCCCTCCATTGCGACCATCGTAATCTCGCCTCCTCGATATTTAGACGTTCTTTCCCATAACACACTCACAGTTTACTCCCCCCCCCATATTCCTTTTGGGAATCATATTTCTTGCCCTCTCTCACTCAAACTATCTTGCACTAATTCCCTCTACATTTCCCCGTCTTTTCATTCCCTATCTTTCTTGTAACTTGCAGCAATTTGAGAAATAGAGCGGACGGATAAATGGAGATACAAAGGTACAAAAGATGTATAGAAAATGAGAGTGAGTGAAAGTTCCAGTAAATATGTCACTCTCACCCCCTATATTTACATTCTACTCTATTTATTTCTGCCTTTTTCGCTTTCTCTTATTTAGACTCAAATATCTGTGTGTTCTACATCAATCATCATCATTCATCAAAAATTTACTGCTAATCTCCGTTTTGAAATACTAAATATCTATCAGTTTCAGTACAAATCTTCCTTCAAGAATCATTGTGATTGCCGTCTTAATATTGTGTAAACACAAAAACATTGAAATAAACATTGAAAGAAATTACGTAGGAAAACAACGTCTATCTATTTCTACAATTATATATAAATTCAACTTTGTATGTTTGTTTGTGTGCGTTCGTTCCTTATAAACTCCGAAACGGCGGAACAGATTTTCTTTAAAATTTACAGAACTTTAGTGTATAAGTCTGAGAGTGATCTTAGTTAAGTTTTTTCTTAGAATAATCCCAATGATTACCGTCAACCGATAATCGAAACCGTTATTTTAATTTATCTATTATCGGTAAAGCGTTTTTTCCATGTCGTTGCTTAGCAATAATGATATATAAGAACGGGCCGTGAAAATTCTATGGTGGGTAAGTTGATAGCGTGTTTATTATTATTATTATTATTATTATTATTATTATTATTATTATTATTATTATTATTATTTATTTGTTTGTTTGTTTGTTTGTTTTTGTTTGTTTTTTTGTTTTTTTTTGCATGGCGTGGTCTGTAGGTTCAAACTCCGCAAGTAAAGTCTTTAATATTTTCTTATTAACTGCAAAGAATTTTATAAGACTTGAAAATTTACGCGTTTTTTTTTTCTGTTGCATGATATGATCTGTAGGTTAACACCCCGCACGTAATTTTTTTAATGTTTTCTTTTGTTAATTGGGGTTTATATGAAATCATTTTATAAAAGAAACAGTAGGTTCTCTAGTGTGCGATGTAGAATAACATATATTTTGGATTAAGTTACTAAATTAGCGCACGGAGATATGTGAAGCTACTTCGCGGGCAATTTCACGGATTTCGATGACAATTAAAATATAGGAGTAAAATATATTTGTTGACTATCATTCAATCTCTGGCAATGTTGAGTCTTCCTGCTAGTATATATATATGGTCAGAGTATCGATATATATATATATGCATATATATACATATATATATATATATATATATATATATATATATCGATACTATGACCACAGAAGTACATTCAACAACAAAAAACACTGTATGAAAACAACACTAGCGAATAAATACTGGGAACTCAAGGAAAGGGGACATTCGCCGGTAGTCGAATGGAAAATAATAAGACAAGCTACCACGTGTAGGGACCTAGACGACCCATGTAGATTATGCCTTCATGAAAAATTTGCTATCCTGTACTTTAAAGAACCCCAACATCTATTAAACTGAACCCCAACATCTATTAAACTGTAGAAGAGAAATAGCAAACGACTGTGTTCACAAGATAAAATTTACTCTAGGATAGCGATACAAAGGACATAAACAAATAAATAAATTGAATAAACATGAATATACATAAACGATTACACATATATGTATATATATATATATGCACATATATATATATGCGTATATATATGTGCATATATATGTGTGTACACATATATATATTTATATATAAACTAACA